>NW_024499017.1:288047-556349 GCF_017590055.1 Onychostruthus taczanowskii
GGGGCCCTGCCGGCGCTCCCGGGCACCGCCCGGCCCGGCCCGGCCCGGGGGAGAGCCGGGTCCGGCCGGCGGGCGGGGGAGCAGAGCCGGGAAGGAGGAGAGAGGCGGGCGGGCTGCGGGGCTTGGGCCGGCTGGGGTTTGTAGTGCCGGTTCTGTTGTCACCGCTGTAATTGGCACGCATTTACAGCTACGGAGGTTGTCAAGGGCACCTGAATGCCAGCTCCCTTTCAGTGGCTCCCAGAAAGGGGCAGGCTGCAGGGACACAGTGCGTCCTCTGCCCGAGCAGGGCCAGCCCGCAGCACAGCGTTGTGTTCGGGGTACCTCCGGTGAGGGAAACGGCTCAGGTGGTTTTTGTTTTACCGCTGAGGAAACGCAGCTAAATGCTGTCATTGGGGAAGGTTTTTAACCGCGGGCGCGAGAACAAGAGGGGTGCAGCGGGAGCACACCGAGTGTTTTACCCAGGTCGGGAAAGCATCAGCCAGGGAGTGGCCCCGAGGTCACTCCGGAACCCGACTCTGGCCCAGGGGCTGTGGCTGTCCCTGCCGAGCTGTGGCCAGCTCTGCAGCTGGCACCGATGGAACGAGCTGCTGCAGAGTGCCCACGTTTAATTTGGGAGGGCAGTGCCGTGCTGAAGATGCTCTGGAGCAATTAGAGCTGTGTACTTCACCTGACCCTCAGCTGTAAAGAGTTCGTTCAGGTGAAAATTCTACAAGTCTGGAACTGGCATAGCTGACATTTAGCTGTGCTCTACATTTCAATTAACGTCAAACATGCTTTTCACTGAGTGTAGCAAAAATTTTAGAAGTTAGTCATATTACACGTTACTAAATGCTTTAAGTCTTATACTGAAATAACTTAGTATGGAGTACTATCTCAGAATTTCGATTTTCAGTTTAATTTCTTTGCAGTTAAAATCCTTGCAATTACCTTCTCATTGCTGAGTTACTTGTAAATTAATGTAGTTATTATCCTCATTGTACTGCATATAAATCCCTGAGGGCTTAAGTACTTTGAGACATCTGTTAACTTTGTGCCAACTGCTAAAAAATCTAAAGACTAAATAATACTTTTAATAACTTGGCAAGTTATGTGTTCTATGCTTGCCATGTTCTTTTCTTTGGCTTATAGATTTTCAGTGGAGGAAGCAGCTTTCTTTTGCTGGAGAAACTGATTGGAGGCCTTTTAGTTATCCCTTATATCCTGTTACTTGAGCACACAGGTTTGATGCGGGAATCCCACTTGAAATTGGATAGTTGTTTATCCCTAAATCTTTTAAAAAGTGAGCCTGGGGTCTGGAGGTTTAAAATTATTTACTGTGGCTTTTAGCTAGGACAAAAATTTAATATTAAAGAGGATGCCTGATAATTTTAATTTTAAAAATGCTTAACCACACATTTAATATTATTACAGGCATGGAAGTTACTTCAGACAAAAAAAAACCCACAAAAGTGTTACATTGCAGATGTGCAAACTTCACTACATCAGGTTTCTTCTTAGCAGCTCTTTACAAGGAAACATTTGAATGGAAAACAGGTCTGTCTTTTCTGAGCTAGTCATGGTATCCTACTGGAGTTTTGTTTTTTTCTTTAAATTACTGAAAAAACAGGTTTTTTCCCCAGAAGCCTGGAACTTCTCACAGATTTTCTGCACCCTGATCAGGTTTCTTTTTCAAAGAATAGGGAAACCAGTTTCACAGATCACCTGTTGGTGTACCAAAAATTCCCTCTGAAAACCATTTTCATACAACTTAAAATGAAAACGCTTAACTAATGGACTCCTACCCAGACTTTGGAGTAACTTTTACCCATTATTCCAAAAATGCCATTAAGCATAATTTCAAATGCATGACAGTGTGTTTTACCTGCAAGGGGTGTCACCTGCTGTCCTTTCCCGTGCAGCCCCCGCCGGCGTGCGCTTTGTCCACAACGATGTCGCCGTCCCCGACTTCTCGGCCTACCGCCGCCAGGACGTGCAGGATGCCAACGCCTCTTCCCAGGGCAGCAGCGATTCCAGGAAAGGCTTCTCCTACCTGATGACTGCAGCCACAGGTGTAACAACTGCCTACATTGCCAAGAATGTTGTCACCCAGTTCATTTCCAGCCTGAGTGCCTCTGCTGACGTGCTGGCCTTGTCAAAGATTGAGATCAAGCTGTCTGACATTCCAGAAGGCAAGAACATGGCTTTCAAGTGGAGAGGGAAGCCCCTTTTTGTGCGTCACAGAACCCAGGCAGAAATCAGTCAGGAGGCTGGCGTCGATCTGTCTCAGCTGAGGGATCCGCAGCACGACCTAGACAGAGTGAAGAAGCCCGAGTGGGTGATCCTGGTGGGGGTGTGCACGCACCTGGGCTGCGTCCCCATCGCCAACTCCGGGGATTTCGGCGGCTACTACTGCCCCTGCCACGGCTCGCACTATGACGCCTCTGGCAGGATCAGGAAAGGCCCTGCTCCCTTAAACCTCGAGGTCCCAACGTACCAGTTCATTGGGGATGACACGGTGGTGGTTGGCTGAGAGACGAGCTGCCTGCTCACTTCCATGTTCCTGGGAATGTACACCAGAAGGGTTAACTGAGGCACACTGTAAAACCAGAAATTAGCTATCTAGATTCTCAAACAGAACTATGCTTGAATACTGTGTTCAATTTCAATAAAAACTTGGAGTGAGCACTTGTTCCTGACTTACAATAAAGTGTATTTCTTTGTGTGCACATTTTTGGTGTGTCCAGCCAAGGAGATGCTGCAGCAGGCCCAGAATACAGAGCCCTCCTGAAGGGCTGCTGATTCAAGGCATTGAGCTACAAATCCACAAAGAGGTGTTTTACCCAGCATTGTCCTGCCAATACAGCACAAAGCTGGTGTTTCACTGCATGCAGAACAGGAGAAACAAGATCTGCTGTTTGTAGGACAAAGCAAAAAGACACCAATTATCCCATACTTTATGTTTCCTTCCCATTCTTTACCACTAATCTGGAAGTACTTCTGTCCTGTACTGCACTGATGTGCTCCCTCAGTTGCAGAATAGAAACTAAAATCCTCAGAAACTACAGAAAAGTCTGAGAGAATTTTCAAGATGAAAATAATAAAAGCTTATTCACAATAAACTAGTAAAAAACCCAGATTGCTACAATTAAACAGTATTAAGCAGAGAGTACAATGTGGTCTGACATAATACTGTTCTGTGGATATAGTGAGGGAGAGTTCTGTCTGACACCACTTTTACAATAGAGGTGTCACTCATTTCAGGAACTGTCACAATTATGCAAGTAGCAGTCAGTAAAAATTGAAAACCATTGTGTGCAATCTGTTTGGTGAACAACTCACATCCTTTGTGCATGCAGATATTAATTCTAAAGTATATTTTCCTTTGTGCCATATGAAAGAAAAGACAAGATTGCTTTCTCCCTCTCTTCAAATGGATCCAGACAGCACAAAGCTCCTGTAGCTGAAGCAAAGGGACAAGTGAAGAAAGGTTCAGGCAGGTGAAGTTGAAGTCAGTCCTGCATAAAGATCCAGATTGTGACTTGGATCCCAAAAAGCCCACCCAGAGAAGCCCTTGACTGCCAAGGAGCCGGGGGTGGGTGGGTGTTTACAGTGGACACTTGGAGCCATGGAACATTCCATTAACTCCAGTTCTGCCTCTGACTCAGAGGCATCCCCAGAGATGGCCAGAGTCTGGCAGGTTCTAGAGGGTGCCATGGCATGAGAAACAGGGGCAATAACTAGGAAATGTCAACCAGCAGCTCTGTTTAACATTACTCTGCCTTAGGTGTTTGTGTTTTAAAGGGAGATTTATTTTCCACATATCTAGCAACTTAGGAAAACAGCAGTAACTGAGAAGTCAGCCAAAACTGATGAACTTTGGGTGAATGTCATCAAGACAAATGTGGATTTGGAGCCATTCCATCTCCAGCCTCAGTCCCAGCTAATACAGGGCCTTGAGGTGCTCCTCAGTCCATCGTCGGGAGCAGTGGCACAGCCAGGAGCAGTTTGCTCATTCCCACACCCACTGGAGGTATTGCCATCATTTCTTGGTAGTGTTTGCAATCAGAGGAGGAAAAGGGGACCCTGAGCACTTCAGCAAGGCTCACTGTGTGCAGATTTGTGTAGGAATTGTAAAAGTACAGAAGTTGTGACACATAACATGGTCCCTTAGGTAAACTGCTGTGTTAATATTAAATTTTCAAAATTAATGATGTTTCAATTTTTTAAAGCCTTCATTTATATATTGTGCCTATTAAAATACATAATGCTGTAATCTTGTTTGTAAGCAGCTAGAATACCAGAAGGTGACAATAGCCTCCATGGATTTATCAGGAACAAATCAAGTCAATGCAATCACATTTGTTGCTATAGGAGGATAACAGGCCTTGGAAACGGGGGTATTAGCAGTAGCTACCACAGTCCAAAATAAGATTTTCACACCATCTCACAAAACTTTCTCATATCTATTAAGGAACCTGGTATAAATTGGACTATTGTAGAGAAGTGCTGTTCCCAAAGCAGTGCTGGTGGATGAACTACCAGCAACTCCCTGTTGGAGCAGCGAGTCCTGCTGTGAGGAGCTCGGTGAGAACCTGGGAGCCCAGCACTGCCCACTGTTAATCAGCTGGCAGAGAAAGAGCTCTGGAAAGCTGGATGTGGTGGTGAACTGGTACAGCTGGGAACTTTGATGCAAAAAGGATGAGAATTAAAAGCAACCTGGACAAGTAATGCCCTACAAAGCCAGCATGTGTTGTGGTAGAAACCAATAGCTAGGGAGCAGGTCTGCAGAAAAGGATCTGTGAAAACAAGAATGGATGGTTTATAACATTGTCAGTGCATCAAATGTTAAAATAACTTTGAAGATTAAAATCTGTGGAGATAAATTATAATATTAAAATGAATGGAATTCTTGATACAGGAATAGAGGAAGCTGAGGGACTGGACAAACTAATGGAGGAAATAAATTACTGATTACAGAACATTCCTCTTGTCAGAAAGTTGCAAGAGAGAAAAAAATTTGAGGGAAAGATCACTGAATGCATGTGTTATGCTGAATCCTTTATAAAAAAGTGTCAGTTTATAGCCTCAGTCAGAGGTAGGTCACTGAGCTATCTGGGCTTTTCTCTGACTCATAAGAGTCATCCTTGTATTGTTTAACATGCTGCAGCACCAAGAGAAACAACACATTATAACTGGGTTTGCTCAAAGAGACACAGAACTGCTGGCATTTTTTGTCCTAGCACTACTGGCAATCCCTTTGTGTCACAGCTGTGATAGATTTTCTTCATTAACTATTTAGCATTATAACATTTTAATAATCTCAAGACATAAATTATGACACTGCCTTGTTCTAGCAATGCATAATCAAAATGTAATGTACCACATTGTTAGCTAAATGCACTTTTTCTCCCTATGACATTAGAAATTTAAAATGAGCAAATCTGGAATTAAAGCACAATTGAAATGCATATGTTTGTTGGTTTTACCCAACTTCTGCAGGGGCTTGGAACATGAGACAGGAGGAGAGTCTGTTCTGCCTATAAGTAACAAAATTAGCAGGACAAGAAAACTTCCACCTCTAACAACATAACAGAGTACTGATGGCTCATGTCTTTTGTCAGTCAGTCAAAGAATTGGCAACTGTACAATGACTTCATCTCCCACAGCAAGCAGGAGTTACACTCATAGAGGCAGAGGTGGATCAGGAGGTAAACAGTACAAACGAAAGGGTCTTGCTTCAGGACTTAGCACAAGCCTGTATTTGAGTTACCTTTAGTATAACTTCTAAAGTAAAAATCACCTTTAGCAAAAATTCTTAAACTCACAGTAAAAATCACCAACATGCAGGTTCTGTGCATAGCTTTCTGCAAGCAGTGTAACGGTGGTGTTGGACTGAGCTGGTTCACATAACACATAAAACAGTAAGAGAACCCCAAACACTCCTCAGAGTCATCATATCATTACAAGTAATTGCAATACACAGAATCAGAATCAGTGAGGTTGGAAAAGACCTCTAAGATAATGCCAGCCTCTAGCTCCCATCACGAAGAAAAAGTGCCAGCTTCTTGAAAAACTCTATTGGTTTGCACAGTCCTAAGATGATCAAAAGTGTTTCTGAGAAATGCATCATTTCCTAGCAGGTCCAGGAAATGTTATATGTATTTAATGGTTAAAAGGAGTACTTAAAAACATAAAAATAAAACTTAAAAATACAATAATAAAACTTAATAATACAATAAAACAATACTTAAACTGCTTGAATATATATAATGAGAAGGTAGATTTGGCATGCACAGAAATTTGCCTTCCTTGCCTACCTTTGTAGAAGTTAAAGAAATAGCAAGAAGCAGCTAAAAGGAATGTTTTATTTCACAGGTTAACAGCAGGAGGGCTTTTTGTCAGTCTGTGCTGTGACCAGGAGGAGGATGATTTTGTGACCATACTTGTGCATAACTCACACAGAGCTGGTGACTGACTACAGCACCAATTAGGCCACATTGCTAACTGAAAACAAACCAACCCAAAACTGGAGGTCTCCATCTGGCTTGCAACAAGAGTGACAGAGCATTTCAGGTGTCAGCCTGAACTGTCCCCTGGAGGATGTCACCTCTGCACAACAGCCTATCAGTTGTGCCAGGCTCCAGCTGGGCTTCCCCACTATTTTCAGATCCAACTGAACTGCAATTTTGAGTTAAGCAGTAAAATATCAGGAGCTGCAGTGGCTTTCCCAGCAGTTTGCCTGGGGTTGTGGATACCCCAAAGGCCCAAAGTACACTGAGATATTGTGCAGGCTAGAATTTAACACATACAACAAGATGTGGCTGACACTTCCCACTGAAGTACCTAGAGTGGCATGAAACTTCTGACCTAGCAGGAATTCTTTCTCTATAACAACATCAATTTTGACTGCCTGATTAAAGACTGGTTATATAGGTATGTGTTTTTCTTTTCACACTTCAATATGCTTGGATTTAAATGGCTTTGCTTGGACTATAATGTTTCCACAAGCAGAAGCCACTATTTATTCTAGTTTTCAGTTCTTTTAATACCTCTCCTTCAGATTACAGTACAAAATAAAAATATCTCTTTCCTAGTCACTGTACTTGATACAGACTAGGAAGATAAATAACTGCTACAAAACATTTGTGTTTTTTCCAGCTAAACAAAGCATTGGTATTTCCTCCCAAGGCATATCTGACATTGTGCATCTGATAGAGAAATTCTTGCATTATGGTAACAGAAAAGAAAAAAACCTTACCTGTATGTTTATGTATGTTTATTGTACATGCAAGTAACTATATGTCAGGCTGTTCAAAATTTATCATTTAATATTTACAAGGGTATTTTCTAGAACAGCTTTTGGAAGGTTGGAATTCATCCAATAATTTTTGGGCCTAATCACAGTGACACTCAGAAGAATTGTTCATGATCATTTTTCTCTCCTCGCCTTGTGCCAATCATTTTTCAGAAACATTTGTTTTTGAGGACAGCTTTGTATTTTGACAGATAATGTGTCCTTACTTCGAATTCATAGCAATAGATATGAGCCATTCTTACAAGCAGTCTATAAATCATCAACTTTTCCACCCTGAATTTCTTGCCATCTCTAGCAGTTTCACTGAAGTCAGTAAAGGTTGGCGTTTCCACCACTATTTGTCTTCCAAAGTTTTTCTCTTCTCTGCCTTTTCCTTCATTTCATTTCCAAGGCAAACACACTTCTACTTATGCCAGCAGGCATCACATCCATCAGCTTCTCTCAGACAGGAGGGGCTCCACAGGCTCTGCACTGCGAGCAGTCACACTCGGAGCCCTTCATGTCAGCTGCACTCACAACCCCAGGGAAACACCCAGGGACGGAGCAGTGCGGTGGGTAAACAAAAACCTGGAAGGTCTGCAATAAAATCATGGAGTCATGGTCTAGCTTGTGGTTATGGATTAGGCAGCCCTGATGTCCAGAGCCCACCAGCCTGGAAATAGTGTTTGTCTTAATTAATCCAGCATATTTTCTACAAAGGAAGCATAAATATCTTCAAAGATATCTCAAGTCAGCATGAAATGAAGCTGCTGCAATCGAAGCACAGCACACAGAAGGAGGCAAAACATCCTACAGGTGCAATGGTAGACTAAATACGCCTCATTTAAATAGTAAACTGAACAGTGCTGTGAAGCTTCAATCTTTAGAGGCAAAATAAATGCCCCATGAACAGTAATGAATTAGAATTTCCCAATTTCCAAAGCCCCGCTGAGCACAGAATGGTCAGAGGTACTGTCTCTACCTTTGGGCAGAGAAGATTCAGCAACCTATGAAAAATCTCTTGGATCTGTGACTGCATTCTTCCCATCATGTTCATGATGTTTAAGTCATTTTCCCTTCCATTTACCTTCCACAAAGCTCGGAGGCAGCAGAAATTGCCTCATTCTGTGATTTTTAGCTGTCTTTCATTCATCAGTAGTCTTATCAGCAGTATGTTTCTCCCAGGTGAGATATAATCTATTAACATTTTTGGCAGCTTCTTGTGTGCTGCATTTTCACTGTTTCCACCCAAGTGGGCTTTAATGGAATGTTTTTAAGCTGAAATGTGTTTGTTTGGACAATACAAAACCAGTTTTCTCCACTTTCTTCTGTAATTCGCTTTATCAGTACCAGAGAAAAAAAAGCCAAGCACTGTACGTCTTTGGTCTCTGTCTTATATTCTTTGGACTTAGTTACAAAACAATTCTTGTTTCTGTGCATCTTTTGGAAATATCTACATTTATCTTTGCTTTCTATTTTGACATAAATTACAACAATTAAATAGTACTGAAGTCCCCTGATGAAAGTTATCTTTAGCCACTCATTTAACTGTCATCTAAGGATCTCAAAGTGCTATTCCCATTATCTTCTAAGCTGCCTCCCAGTAGCACTGCAGTGTGTATTCTGAATGACACACTGCTTTGAAGTCTAAATGATACAGGAAAGTCTTGGCTTAGGGATGTTTTTGACAACTAATTGTAGTTTTTGATAAAACTCTTCCAACTCTGTGAGAACATACAGCTCAGTGTTTTCATTATTCTTGTTTCATATTTTATTTAGAGCGATATTGGCTCATCACTCACTCATTTCCAATCTCTGACTCCCCAGTAATGCCCTTCAGAGTAACCACAGAAACTTCATGAGCAGCATAATTTACTTCTTTTTGAGTTATGTACTAATCTTTGATATATCCAGCTCATTCCACCAAGTACACATACTTGTACACATCCTTCAGATGGTTTCAAGTCAGACTTCCTTTCAGCTGCAGAAGGCAATTCAGGTATGACACAGCTTCTGTCAGGACACAGCTCTAAGTCCTGGCCTTTCCCCCATGGCCATTTTTAACCCCAGCAGAAGGACACTGATGGCAAGGAATGGCAATCCTTGGAGTACAACTCCTTGCAGAACAGCATGGGTAACTTTAGAACAGGTTAAGGCTATGTAAGGGCACCTCTGTACAGGTTCTATAAACTCCGTAGATTCCTTACAGACTTGCATCAACACATTTGATTGGTGACTGACCTGAATTTAAATTCTTTTAAACTCCTGTTTCATGAAGTACAAATCAGAAGAGAACATTGCAGCAAGACAAGCAATTGACAGAAATCTAAAGACATCTGTTAGAAGCAGACTATACCTTCTGCCAGCACAGTATTTAACACCAGCTCCTTTCTCAGCTTGTAAATTGTAAATGGATGAGTCTTCCCTCACAGAGGAGAATAAGTGGGTGGGAAGATGCTGGGGAAGCATTTTAAAACTCTGTGACTGCACAGGAACCTAACACTGCTCAAAACACTGATCTTATAAAGACGTTTGAGGGAGCAGAGAATGTTCTGGTATCAAGTGAAGGATGTTCAGTGGTAGCACTCCCCTACCTTAAGTCTTCCTAATGCCCCGTTTAGATCTCCCAAATCAACAATAAATAAAAGCACAAAGAAGGGATAAAAGAAGGAATAAAAAGCATGCAGAAGAATCACCAAACTACAAAAGCAAAGCAGAAGAAATCAAATATGTATTCCACATGCTGTCATTGCTTCAGAATGTGGGGAAGGCATAAAAATACCAGTGCAACAGAAGGTTCATGGAGTAAAGGTCAATCTGTGGATTTTGAACTCAAAACTTCTTGCTCAGTCTCTGGGGTTCAAGAGAAGCCCAGAGCAGAAGAGTGCTGGAAATTGGCACCGGAAATCCAGATGAAAGACAGCTCTAGTCTTGCATGTTTCTTTTTCTCTTTCCAACAGTATTTGTTACTGGTTGATGCTGTAGGCAGGGTGGGCCAGTCATGATCCCACACTGCTCCCACAAGGAGCTCAGTGGCACTGGAAATTGTCTTTCTCAGTGCCAATAATCTGCCTTTCATTTTGCAATATCTATGGCTAAGCATCAGATTGCTGCAGGTTTATTTAGGACTCTGGGTAAAGTACCCTTTATGCAGCGGGTGGCAGTTACCAGTAATGCTGCTGTTATTATTATTACTGTAGAAAAGCTTTCAGTGTAAAAATGTTTATGGAGGCAAGGTTTATGCAGACTGATTTCACATGCACCTCCTACACTAAAGCTACTCCTCTGAATAGAAGCCACAATAATTCCATGATATGCTGCATCCAGAGGTTTGAATAGCCACTGTAATGCCTCCCTTAGAGCCGAGCCTGCTCCAGAGGAAACAGACATTCCATCTTCCAAATGAGACAGGGGAAGGCCAGTGAGAACATCCCTCACGAGCAAAAACATTTAAAACTTACATATAGACTTTTAAAAATGGCATATATTTTAGGTTATTGGTACTTGGATATTCAGTAATGAATGCTGTGGTCAATAAATATCGTTGGGCAAGGTAAGGATGATCTTGGATGTACTCAACAGCTAAGGAGGAAGAGCAGCATAGGAACCTGTTTGGGTTTGCATCAATTCATTTTTCCTGTGCTCTTTAGCAAGAAGATAATGCTTCATTTACTTAAAAACATTTGTTGCTAATGTAACACACCATTTCATTACAGATTTTACTAAGTTGGGTCAATGTTTTATAGATGTTGCTTACAGAAATGATTAAATAAACTTTGAACCACTCCTGCAGTGCAGCACCAACCTCCAAATCAAGGGGAAACAAGACTTCATCAGGTAATTCAGATTTGTAGGCACCCATCCTTTGTTTTGAACAAAAAAAAACCCTATAATTTTTAAAAAATATTTAATCAAGCCTATTTACATTAGAATGATTATCTACTTATTTCAATCTTGTTAATGTGGTTGTAATTCTTCAACAAAAAAAAAACCCTATAATTTTTAGAAAATATTTAATCAAGCCTATTTACATTAGAATGATTATCTACTTATTTCAATCTTGTTAATGTGGTTGTAATTCTTCAAACATTTACAGAAACAAATTGAAAACCAGGTAAGCTATCTGTTTTTTGTAAATAATATATTACATTTTCTTCAAACAAAATAATTAATTCTGAACAGTAACACAGTGTAATTAAAAAAAAAAACAATAAAGCATTCTCTAATTATAATTCCAAAGCTTATACTATTTTTGAAACTTGTGTTGGGTATTTGATAGATAATAAAAGCAAATTACTGAATGTTTTAGTAACAGTTGTCAAATAACACCATAATGCCCAACTGATGACTAATCACAATATATAATCCCCCATAAAAGCTAATTGACAATTGATTTTCTTAAATACGGAAAGAATTCATCATGATGAACACTGCTACAATAAAATCCCAAGGAATTAGAAAAGATTTATCTCTATTTGAGCATTTCTACAAATATTAGACCTACTGAAGAGAATAAATAACAAAGGTGGGTTGGAAACACAACATCCTCCTCGTTCACAGACAGAATATGAATTATGAGGATGTACTAAGGGGATCAGTAGTTTTTTGTAGGTGCAGCATGGTTTATGTGCCTGTTTGGTGCATTTGCTCTCAAGCCCTGCCAGCACACTCAGCCCTGGGAGCATCACCACCTCAGTGCTTGCAAACAATATGACAGAAACTGGGGAAAATATAAATATATAAAAAAGAAAGTAGTAATAATATGGAACACAAAGAGGTGGACCCAACAGTAGCTATGAGGGTGATTTTTAGAGGTGGTTGATGTGAGCACAAGCAGGGGGATTTCAGGATGGAGAGGAGCCACCAAGGGAGGCCACAGTTCTGACTAAGACCCCCCTTCCAAAACTGAGATAAGTGGAAAAATAAATTTTTCCATACCATATTAAATACAAAACAGGAAAGCCAGCAAATGTGATTATTGTGTATCAGCCTGTCTATGGATTTTTAGGCAGTAATTAAAATAAAAAGACCTTTCCCTGCAGTTCTGCAATGTCACAGGGATGGGCAATTTGTGTCCTTTACCAAATTTCAGTGGGGTTTTAATGGGAAACTTTAGGTTGTCACAGTGGCATCAGACAGAAGCTACAAGTGGCACAGATTGGAAGAAAATAAAAGGTGAAAGGCTATTGCTGTAGGAGCATGTGACAATTTAAATTTGTTATGCACTCTCAAGAGCACTCTGTCCAGCCCAGAGGAACTGTGCCCAGAGGCAGGAGCATACCAGACTGGCTTTTAAGCTGCTTAAGCTTCTTTACTGTGCTTTAATACTAGAGGTGCCAGGCTCATTTGGACAGTCCCTCTTCTATCCAAAATGTTCAGATTTCCCCTAGTGTTTAAGTAAAAACCTTTTGTTTTACACTTTTTACAGCGTGCATTGCATTCCCAGCTACTGCAGCAACAACTCCTCTACAGCACAAGATTTTTGCATTTATTTGATTAAAAGTTAAACTAAATGAGAAAGGATTTTTTTTTTTTTTTTAATCTAACTGATAATGAAAAAAAAGGCAAACAGTACTGAAATTCTTCCCTGTGAGGGCGGTAGAACAGGGTGCCCAGAGCAGCTGTGGCTGCCCCAGCCCTGGAAGTGCCCAAGGCCAGGTTGGATGGGGTTGGAGCACCCTGGGATGGTGGAAGGTGTCCCTGCCTATGGAAGGAGCTGGAACTGGACAATCTTTTAGGTCCCTTCCAACACAAACCATTCTATCCCTGTGTGATTCTGTGACTGAAATGGTCAGCTGAGTCATATAAACTGGAGCAGTTTTGAGATATGTCTCAGTTCAGTAAAACTATGTAACATTGAAAAGGAAACTCAGGCAACAATCTCTATCTAATTACTCCATTTGCTTTTTGCATGGTTTTACCAGATGCAAACAACTAAACTACAGCTCTAAAATGTAATTTATTTCCCTTACATGCAGAAAGAATGATATCAGTTTAAACAGAGCACAGAATTAACCAAGCTGCTCGGGGCCTAGAAGCCACATCCCACATTGTGATGTGCAAACACATCATTCAATAAATTATACACATGAAGCAAACCAAAGAAAGCCTTAGCCAAAACAACAGCAACGAAAACAACCCCCACCAAACATAAACCTGGTAAAATAAAGTGTTCAATTATTGAATGAAACCATTTGCAGTGGGCAATGTTGAGATAATAGGCTGAAATGTAACAGAAAGCACACCATTGCCTGCTCAAAAGCTCATCTGAAAGGAATGCTAAACTGTCAATAACACAAACAAATCATAATCCATTTATTGTCCAATATTCCATAACAAACTTAGAATGGCCAGATCCTCTGGGAAACTATACAGAGCTTTGTATAACACACTAACTATAAACCCATAATCCAGTTTGCTGTTTTCCATAAAACAAGAGTATGAAAAAGCATTTGCTGAAATGGAAAGCCACACATGTCTGAGCTTTGTCTAAGTGGATAACAGCAGCCAGACTTCTGACTTCCTCTCCCTGGTCAGGAACTGCCTTCAATGTGAGAGTACTAAATAATCCATGCTAGCTAGCCCTTCTTTGCATGGACTTTTGCATCTGCCACCTCAGTTGAGGCAAATGATCCTTGGTTTAAATCTCTTTTATGGCAAATACTGGGAAAGGTTTAAAAAATAACACAAACCCAAAGCCCAGCACGATACAGGATTTACTTGTGGATGTCACTGTCAGGAAACAGAAGTGAGAGGAGCAATTCCTTAGGTTCAGTTAAAAGGAAGCCAAACTCTGAAAATTATTTCCAGCCGTGTAGAACAATATTATCTATTTAGTACCACCAGTTCTCATGTTTCAAATTAATTACCAAAATAAATTG
Organism: Onychostruthus taczanowskii; assembly: GCF_017590055.1. Classification (NCBI taxonomy): domain Eukaryota; kingdom Metazoa; phylum Chordata; class Aves; order Passeriformes; family Passeridae; genus Onychostruthus; species Onychostruthus taczanowskii. The sequence continues at coordinate 302,202 of NW_024499017.1, forward strand.
GGAGAACAGTTTTTTCCATTAATTGGGAAAAAAATAAAAATCAGTAAACAGCTTGCTGGGTTGCTTTCCTGCAATCCCCTTATTGGAGTCAATGTACTGATCCGCTGGAAGTTCAGTGTGATTATCCGTGGACAAAACAGCTCCTGGATTTACATTAGGTGATGTGCCAGCTGTAGTTTGTGTTTGTGTCCACACAGGTAATGAAGTCCTTTAATGTAAACATTGCCCATGTCACTCTCGTACTGAGGGGTGAATGTGTGTGCAAATAGGAATCTCTGTTAGAGGAAATGGTTGCATATTTTCACAGGGTGATTTGTACCCTCTTGAAAAGAACCCGACCTGCTCCATCACATGAATGCCACACGTGAGGTCACACTGCTGCTTCCACACTGCATTGTGCCTTCACTCTTCCCTGGAGGCCTTTTTCTGGCTATAATTAGAGTTAATCACATTTCAAAGTACCAAGATAATTATCTCCATGTCAAATTAGCTCTTTTCAAATTAAAGACTGTCTGCTTAATTTTTCCCATTTTGAAAGAAAAGCAGTGATCCCCAGATCTTTTATGTCATTTCTTTATGAACTTGAGGTTACGATAAGCTACTTTCTGAACCACTGCTTGAATGCAATTTATTTTACATAGCTTTGCATAATAAAATAGCATTTTAGATAACTTATTCAAAGGGCAGATAGTAATTCTCTGAGGATTTCATTAAATCACTCTTTTCATGTTAAATTAATGTGCCAAGTTAATTTTGGAATAAACAAACCAAGATATCTAATTGCTTTGTGATAAATATGTATTCCTTGCCTAGAATTTTATCATGTAGTTTTAAATTTTTAAACTTCATATATTTGTGTACATCTCAAAAGCCTTAAATTTATGTATTTACTGGCACACACAATAAAATGTATTTAATAAACTGCAGGTTCATATCAAACTGAAATTTATCTTTCATAGTTATTTTGTATCCTGTGTTTTCCTACAGCATGGATGGTAGAGGGGACTTTTTGGAAGAAGTCAATTCTAAACAAATTGACACAGAAAACCTGAAGGATAATGATAAGCTCTGACAAATGAGAAACAAGCAAAAAATGCATCTCTACAAGGGCGAGACAGAAAACCTCAGGACTGAAGCCAAATTTGCTTTTCACCAGATTTCACAAGCCCACTCCCCTCTTTTTTCCCCTTCGGTGAATGTACAGGCTGTGCTCCAAAACTGCACCGTGAAAACACAGTGAGTGGGAGAGCAGCTTGGATCAAGGTTTGAGTTTCAGCAAGGTGTCCCCTCGCAGGGTGCCCAGCGCCAGGGAAGCGTCCCGCAGCCCTGCTGAGACACTCCTGAGACCTGGGGAGGGTCCACGGTGGCACAGGGTCCCCAGCCAGGGGCAAAGGAGAGCTGCTTTGCTGCTAAACCCAGGTCTTGCTAAGCAGTCAGGCCTTTCCCAGTTACACAGCTTCAAATCACAACAAACATAATTCAACCAACCACCACACACCACGATGTGAACACACGATGGTTCTGTAACTTGTTTTGCTACCCCTAATTCACCTGAGTCCCTTTCCACAGCCCTTTTTACTTAGCCAAAGCAGCAGGTTGAGCCATGGTTTTAAAGACCTTCCCTTAGTGAGGTCTTCCCTACGTGCAACACTGAGACACTCAGACACACCTCTGACCCTGCCAGTGCTCCCCTCAGCCTTCAGCACGGGGGGAACAGCACCACCAATTCCCTAAACCCGGGGCTGGAAAGACAAGTGTGCACTGCCAAGCAGCAGCTAATGCAGCATCTTCAAGAAGAGAGAGATTTTGATGTTGCTTGTTTTATACCAACAACTACTTGCTAATGCTCCTAACAGGGAGAAAGATTTTACTTGAGATTTTAGAGCCAAAATGTACCTTTGACAGCCATCAGCAATTATTATTATTGCTGTAACAATACAGTTGGATGCATATTTTACTTTATTTCTTGGCAATATTTCATGTTACTTTTAAAGGATACAAAATCCATTGCAATGCTAACATTTCACGCTCATTTATGCAAGCATGATTTTGGAATTAGTGCTCTTGATGTTTTCTTTTGATAAGGCTGTAAAACATTCTTGAAAATTATTTCATTTTTTTTAAATCTTTTCAAGAAAATTATACTCAGCTAGAATAAATTATTGCAGTTCTTCTGCTGCCAGTGAAGAACAATCTTATTTAGGACAGTTTTTCAGCATGTACTACAAACTGGAGAAGGAACATCCAAGCTGAACCGTCATACAGACACCAAAAGCATATTTTTATCTAGAAAAATTAGTTATTTCACAGCTTTGTAGCTGAAAAGTTTCTAGTGAAGCCTCTATAGAAAATAAAGTGATACTTGATTATATTTATGAAATTATTTTAATGTAGGAAAAAATGGCTGCTGGCTTTATTCTTAGTAGTTATAAGGCCTAGGAAAGTTTCCCTTCCTTGTGCATCCATAATTCTCCAGCTGATCTCACTGCAGGCTCTTATGCCAGGTGGGGACAGAAAGGTCAGTGCCCCCCAGTCAGGAGCACATGGAGGAAGGGAGCCAGACTCTCATCATCCTCCCAAGATTTGTCACCATTTTTCTCCTACACCAGCCTTTTAGCAGCTCAACTATCCATTTTATTTCACTTCCCTGTGTGACAGTATTATGGCAGATAATAATTCCTCCCTCTCAGGAAAAAAATTAAAAACATATTTAATTTTAAGCAAAGGCTTAAGACTCTAAATTCAAGAGTAGTAGAGCTCACAAAATCCAAACACTCAATAAACTAACAACTCTATATAACCCAAACTTTACTGACAGAGAAGAAGCTGCCCAAGTTCTTCATTGACTCAGGCTGAAGACATGTATGCAGGGAGGTCACAAATTATATTACCTTGGGTTTTGACACATATATTTGCACTTAAGGGACCTTAAAGATCATCTAATTCAGACTCTTCTGCTGTGAAGAGGGACTCTTTCCACCAGATTAGATTGTTCAAAGCCATATATAAATATCATTTAGCCAAAATATTTCTTCTTTCCAGTACTAGAAGAATGTGCAAAAACATTCAAATTTTGGGTACTGCATGAAAAAGCAAACCCAGTTTCTTCTGCATCCCCCACACTTTACAGTAGAGTGCACTCCATGTTGAGTACACCTGTGGGAGTAGAGCTGATTCAGGGAAGTGCTCAAAGGGTTAAGCCCTTGGTCCAGTTTCAGTGGTTTAAAACTCTCATCTCACTCCTAAAAAGTCACGATTTGTCTGAATGAAGAGGAAGAAGGAAGAGTAGATGGCCCAAGCAAGAGCAGAAAGTATAAATGCTAAATGTGTGCCTGGCTCCTGAGCAGCACCCAGTTGTGACCGCCAGTGCTCCTCAGTGGGGTGAACATTTGACGATAGGCTGCATGTGCAATTGAGCAACACAAATATCTTCTTCTCAGCTGCACTACAAGCCTAGGCTGCACTTCTGAAAATAATCTTTTTGTTGAATACATAATTTTGAGGGTCATTGCCCATGGATTGCTGAAAGCTCTCTCTGGGAATCCAGACTTATTTGTTTGGCCATGAGTTCTATTTCACAGTGCAAGATAAGGCCTATTTGCTGCTATTGCCCATCACTGTGTAATCAGGTTCTGTTATTATCATTGGTTTATTCATTCTTCTGTAGCACACTGTGCTGTGCTCAGGTTCAATCAGAAGAGATTTATGGGAGGAATGACTTGTTTGTTTATTTGCTTCCTCTCCTCCCAGAGACATGCACATGGAGCTACATAGCTAAGCTACAAAACTTAAAGGTTTCCCAACCCCAAATTGATGCAGCCTCTGGAAATGTCTTTAAACTGAGTGTCCAATTCTCAGTTTGCAGGGGAGCATTAATACCCAGCAGCTCCCACCTCTTCACATTACCACAAATTGTTTCAGTGCAGGGTAAACAAAGTGAGAAAATGAGGGCACTGCTGCCTACATTTGGGAAACACTGCCAAGGGCAGCAGGCCAGGGCCAGAGAGAAACTCAATTCTCCTGCAAACAGCCGCCCCGTGGAGAAGCTTGGCAGTGGGACAGCCTGGATAAACACACTGTGATCTTAGCCTAAGTGGCATTTCCTGATCTAAGTTTGATCAAACTGAAAACCTTCTTTCCTATATTTACAACTACCCCGGTGCTTTTTCCCATTACCAGAAGCACTTCAGGGGTTTGCTAATGCACTGGAAGCACCTTTCTGATAAGCCAACATAAATTGGTACAGCAATAAATCAAGAAGCATTATGCTAGTCCAGGATGTGGAGGGAGATCATTTCATTATGCTTATAAAAATAAAATCAAGAAACAATATGCATTATACTACCATATGAAGGTGCATTTCTATATACAGAGAATGTGAAGCTTAATAGGAGAGGAAAACAATTACAGGATATTTTATTCACCAAAAGCAATCAGGATCACATGACAACTGCCAGGACAGGTTATTGGAGAGGGTTGCCTTAGAAGACAATATACCTTATGAGGAAGATGGAGGCATTATTAAAACATAATGCACATGCAGAGTGCATTACACACTGACAAGCTAATGCTTCCCAGGAATATAGATTGCAGTAAGCCAAGCTTTAATTATTTAATTTCCTTGTTCAAAAGTGCAAAGCTCTAGCCAAGAAAGCATCTCCTTCCATATCGATTCAAATAGCATCTTTCTTCTGTCTATTTGGTGGTGCTCATTTAATAAGCTATTGCCACCAGAAAAATAAAGATTCATTAAATGAATTTTTAAAAATTACATTAACAGATGTTTTATTTTTAGATTTCTATAGTAAATTGAAAATTGTGCTTGAGAAGTTAGACCAACATGTTAGTGCTTCTCTTTTGGTTTTTATTTGGCATATTTGTTCAATAAAATCAGTCTCTTTTTAATTAAACACATTTTATCCCTTTATTGACATTGCATAAAGTCCAAAAGTCACAACAGGGAATATGTTATTGAGCCATTCCACATTTCCTAAAGAACTGAAAGCACTTCGTTTCACCTCAAACACCACAATGCTCTAGAGAAGGAGGATATAATGGTGATTATTAACAATAATAATCATGAGCATTTGCTTTCACATTGACAGTGACTCCCACCAGCCCTGGATGCAGCTCACCACACCCTGCAACTCAGGAGAGCTCCTCTTCAGGGACAGCAGTGCCCAGTGCCTGCCCAAGCAGCTGCTCCCCAGCCATGGGGACAGCAGCCAGATTTTGGCCAGTCCCAGCAGCAAAGTCAGGACTCAACTCAGCTCTAGAGAGTCCTTAACCTTGAGCAAATGAAATGCTGGGGAAGATGACTATAAATTTGAACTAGGCTTTGATTTGACCCTACAGAACCCCAAAACACAGAAACAAACCCAGTGCAAGCAGTGCTTGGCAGACCCACAAAGGAAATGGGGCCAGAAAGGATTTCCTGAACTCTGGGAGGCTGTTCCTGACTAACACATGGGCATGAAAGAAGGCAGGTAAAGAAAGCATCATCCAGACTTTATTTGAGATACCCAAATCTTCCCTGAGCCCCAGGAGTACAAAGAAAGCACAGTCTTCCTAAGTCATAGGGATGCTCAAAGATTTTGGTGTGATCTTCTACACAAGCTCTACAGGGCAGTGCCCCAGGCTTGTGGCAGCCTCTCCTCTCAGCACACTCACACCCTTATTTTCGTTATTTCAAACACAGGACTTCCAAGACCTTTCCTCTTCTATGGCTCCTTTCTACACCAAAGCTGGTTACTATCAGCTCTTCTCTCTGTAATAGTTTATACACTTGGGTGATTAAGCAAAACTTTCTCACAGAATCATGGAGGTCATTTCATCCCACCTCCCCATCCCACCCCAACACTGTATTTCCTCCATGTGGGAGTTTTCCTCTGTTCCTCTTCTGGCTGTCCATTCCCATGACTCATTTTAGAGCCTCCCACATCTGCCATGCAGTGTCCCAAATGCAGAGCCTGCTTCCCATCACATGCCCCTCTCTTCTCACCTGCCCACAAACTGCAGTTGTTTGGACAAGCACAGGAAAGCTGCATCAGTCACATCACCAGAGAATGGGCTGGGAGACACAGCAGAAGTAAAGGCAAGGGAAAGAATTTCAATCAAATTGTTAGAGGTTGGTTTTGGTTTAAAAGACAACCTCTGAAAATATCTACGTCAATTATAACTTAATCTCCTTTGTGATCATTTAAGATTCCATCCAACTAAGGCAGTTTTTGCAATATACCTCAAAAAGCTTCCTATGTGCAAAATTTGCCTCTATTTATGTACCCTGATGCTAAATGCTACTGCTGTATTGATTACTGTAATTCAGCTCTAATTGCACTTTTACAAAGCAGGATGAATAGATCACAGTTGAGCTAGGAGGAAGCCAAACATCAATTATTAATATAACAGAGCTGGCCTTTACCATGCCTGTATTATTTACCTTGGGGACTTTAGGAACCTGCTGAATAATATTTATCCTCATAAATTAACCACTTTAAAATATTTGTTTTCATTAAGAAAAGCAACCAGAGTAATGAAATATTCTTTCAGCAAATGCAAACAAGCCCTCAGAGTCTGTAATGATACATGAAAACCCAATGCCCTCTCTCAGAATGAGGCAGCCCTGGTGTTTCAGAAAGCAGGTTTGTGTTGCTCACCAGAACACACAGAGCTGAAGATCTGCAGATTGGCTCGAATGCAGCACGGGGTCTTTGGTTGCTGTTTGAGTCATTGTTGTTATTTGCACAGCTGTTTTAGCCTCAACAGAGATCCAAAACCAGACAGTTTTAGGAATGAGAAAAAGCTAATGGTAAAGCTGGTCTTTCCTCAGTGCAAATTTCTAAAAAAAGGTCAATATCTCCAAGTCCTGTTTCCCAGGCACATTCTGGCCAGCGCTGTGACCCTACACCAGCCTCTTCTTTCCTTTGCTGTCACTCCCTTTGGTCCCGTGTCTTGCCTGTGCATCTTCTGCTTCATTGCTCCAGCCATCTGCATTTCCATTAGCAGCAGTTAATATTGACAGTTTATACTCTAACCTTGTGGCTCTGGCGGATGATTTGGATATATTGATTTTTTTTTTCAAATATATATATATATATATATTGCTAAGCAAGGAAAATTTTAAATTATTCCTCTGACCTTTGCCTCTTGTATTTGGATACTTCACCTGCTCAAAGAGCAGTCATCTCTTTTTTACCGCAAGTTTGATCACCTGCAGAATGATCTGGCTTAGTGCAGTGTCTCCCCGGCCAAAGCACAAGTGCTGCCAGTTTGCAACCACATGCACAGACTCACCAAGATTTTCACCTTCAGAGTGAATTTCTGGATTTTCCACAGGCAGATGGTATCACACACAATTCCTCTTCAGTACTTAACTGCTGTTATGAAGGCAACTCACGTGCTGCACAGATTCTGTGGTTGCTCTGTAGGTAGAGGCAAATTTCCCCTGATGAAAAAACACTATGCTTAAAGGCTATTGTTTCTTGAATAAAAACATTCACCAAAGCTAATTCTGTAAATTTCCACTCTATCACAATCAAAAACTCACTGTACACTATTTAATTAGTTAGCCATTTGTAGCTAGGGCTGGAGGCATTCATCATCTTTCCAAAAACATGCACATCACCATCTGTAACATCCAGTCAGTATTTTGGCTCCGAATGAGATAAAACATTTAACACGTTGGCAGCTAAAAGTTAGGTTTGCTACAGGAGCCTCAAATGTGAATTCTGTTGCACTGCTCCTTTGAGAGTACCCCAGCATTTGCCAGTGGATAGTCTCCAATCAAAAAGCCTGGAGGGAATCCAATGAAGTCTGTGCCCAACATTCAACTGCAAGAGTATTAATCCAGCTTTATTCTATATCTGATTAGATGAAATCAGCCCTTTTTACCCATTAGGCATCTTTCATCTGCTCCTGCAATATATGTTTTTATTTCTTTTTAATCCTTTGGAAATAATATCAGTGCAGTAGTAGTCTAGCAACTGCTAACCTCTGATAAAAACTTAGGGCTAGATTGTTCCTAAGAAAAACAAGATACTTCTTGGATTTGCTCAGGAACTGACTAGAAAGCCCTGGAGCTGCACAACTCTTGGATGTGAGGGATCTGGAGGAGGAGCAAGGCAGACTGGCAGCTCTGGCTGGACCAGTTCCCTATCCCCAGACACGCTGCCCTGGGGGGCTCTGGCACCTCCGATCCTCCCAGCTGCCCCATCCTGGGTGCTGGGGGCCAGGGGCCCACAGAGCCCCACACTCCACAATTCTAAACACATTACAGGCAGATTCCTGGAGCTGAAGATTCCCCTTAGCTCATTCCAGAGTTAGAGTTTCCCAGAATGTAACCCTATTGTGTGCCCAGCACTCTGCCTCTTCCTGGGTGTGCAATGTTGAATTGCACAAGGCCAAAGTTTTGCCAAAGCCCAAGGGAGCTGGCCTAACCAGCCAGCAGCATCCTCTGTCCTCAACATGTACCTTTCCTCTTGGGTCCAGTGCAAATTGAATTATTAGCAAGTTCTCATTTACTTTGTTATTACCTGCAAAAATGCTGAATAAGATTATTTTTTGATGTTGATTCGTGAGAACACCCACTCATTGATTCCTTGTTGACAAGTATCTGCCATGATCTAAGGGTCTGGCAGTTCTTACAGCATTTTCTCCAGTTTTAACAATGTTGCACAGTGCTAGATTTCTACAAGAAGCAAAACTTAAACCCATCACACTCTCTATATCAACCAATGCCTTCAAAAGTGTTGGAGTTTATTGAGCAACTTCACAGATTTTTCTTTTATTGTTCTAGAGACCTGAAATGTGTTACAATACTACAGATTCTTAAAATCAGTAATAAAAAATGAGCAAGTTCTTCCAAAAACTTCAAAAAAACCTCCCATTGTTCAATGATGAACTCTATTCCTTAAACACCACAGAAATCACACAAGGGATCAAATTCAGGACAAAACATTCCTGGGAAAGAAGGCTGCACTGTTTTACTGTCCACCAAAGCAGCTGATCAACAGCAATACTGAGCAGTGCTACCAAATTTAAACAGCTATGCAGGTACTTTGGACATAAAGAATGAAAGCAGCTTTATCTGAGATGTTCCATTTCAAAAACAGTGTAAAAACCATACAGGAAGTAAACACCCACAATCAGGACAAGTTAAAACAGGATCACTCTCTACCAGATTCACACATTCACGCGTTCCGTTTTTCTTGCTACTCCCCTCACATAAGATATCATTGACTGGATTCAGGCAAAAACTTTCTCTGCAGCTGTCTTTTTTCCTATAAGCCTTGAAGTATTAGACAAATGGATCTGTTCAGTGGAAGCTTTTTTTTTTTTAGGAAACTGAGATGCGTTTTAGTTTTAAACTCAAAAAAGACGAAAACCAACCCCAGTGGAATGCCCATGATCTTATTTAAAAAGAAAGGAACAAAGAAACAAAAACATTACCAAAAAAACTCCAAGAGACAGTTATTTTTTAGGTGATACTGTACTGAGAAACTTTAAAGACATCTATGAATATTCACTTTTTCATATAGTGCACACCACCTTTATTGCAACACACAAGTAGCAATATAACTGGTCTAGATATAACACTAGTTATATCTAGACCAGATATAATTTTATTAATAGAAAATTTCTCCCTTCAAATGAAAGCCTCCCATGAATATTTATCTACATTCAAATAGGAATGCCTCTCATCTCAGAAAAGGATTCATGAACTTTAATGGCTACTTCAGACAATTTGATAGGCTTATATTTCCCTCATGTAAACAGCTCTGCATTAGCATATGAATGTTATTATCCATGCTTTAACTTTGCCAGACACTGACCACTTTGTTGCATTTTTAATGGCTTACCTAAGAGTTTTTTCATTAAACATTTTTGATCTACTGTTAGCTTTGATGTCAGCTTGAGAAAGAATTTTGCTGTTTCCCTATCAGTGAGCTAAAAGTTACCCAGAAACACTTCACACCAGCCTAAATTACAAAAAAAAAAAAGGCCTTACACAGCTAGACTTGCTTCTCTGTTATAGCACAGGTACCTGAGGAAAAGACATAAAGCACCAGAAAGGCTGCAAAGATATTTGAATCTGTACTGCATGTAACATCATTGTCCTTCTTACTGCAGTAGAGGTTTGGGAAAAATTTGAATTCTTATTTCACAGAAAAAAAAAGGTACTTGAAAACAGTGTTTTCTAAACGCTAAGTGAATTCAAATCCCTCACATAGAGAGGGGAGAGTTAGAGATCCTCCTGATACCTTTAAAGAACAAGGAACTTGATTTACATTTTCCTGTTATCTGTTCTATAATAATGATCAACATGTGCCTGATACCAGTGTGGTGAAAAGGATTTTTCCTCTATGGAGGAAATCTCAACTATGGTAATTATTAAGGTTCCTGATGGATCTCTAGCACCAGAAGAAATTCTGCTCTTCAAGTTTCCTATTTAAAGTGTCTATTGAAACTTTTCCTAAAAGGGGAAATAGAGGAATAAAAGGATTCTTCCTTTTCAACTTGTTCAACTTTCACTTTTACCTTGGCTGACTCATCTAGAAAAGAGTAAATAAGATTTATATTTATTTATATAAGAATATCAGTATAATGAAAACAAGGCTACAGTGGTCACCTTTCATCTAAACTGATGTGCACACTTGGATTATAACAATGTCTATATTTTTACATGCTTGATAAAACATCTCTTATTCAGTATTTTCATCAGTTGAAACTGATTCCTATTTACTACTAATGGTGTATATTCTCATATAACACTTTGTGCTATATTTCTTCAAGTCTCAGTTTAAGAAACTAGTGAGAGTGACTCTGTCCCACAACAAGAAAGCCCACCTTTCTTGTTGTGGGACAGAGGCAAAGGCAAATGGATGCCTCAGAAAGTTGAAATAATTAGATAATCCACCCTGATACAGGCAGGAAATTGCATGCATTGTTCTTACACCTACTGTATCCCTGGAGCTTCCTTGGATTAACTCAATTATTTGCCATCATCTGATTATCAGTCTACTTGTACCTGAAACAAATTCCAGAGTAAAATAAAACACAAGGAACTTGCTATGTCAGTGGACTGGAATTGCCCATGTGACTGCTCCAATCCCTGATTTACACAGGGTCAGTGGGAAATGCCACGGGAGTCAGGCTAATCATCAATTTTATTGTTTTTAGCATTGTGCCCTAGAAAGGAACAAAATTCTCTGCAGTAGGAAGAGGTGGGTAAACATTTAGAGTCATGTTCCTGTTCCACCTACCCTCCCAGTGAAATGCTGCTTCCAATTAAATGTGAGAATTTACACCCCTTCCAGAAGCAAGTCTAGAGCTGAATTGTGCTGGTTACTATTGAGGCTTTGGCTAAGAGCCAGCTGCAGTCCAACAGAAGTTTTTCACACTTGCCAGTTTCCCCTTCTGCTCAATATTCCTCAATTATTTTCAGTACTGGTCCAAAGTCAATCTTCCAGGATGTAGATCACACATTTCCTTACTATAATTTTTCCTTTGTTTATCAACCCATTCCAACACTTTGCAAATATCTTTATATCAGTAAAATCAAGGTCAAACCTTGATCGAAATGCTGTTTCCCTGGTTAGCTCTGTGCATATACCTGGAGAGATCCAGGAGGTGCCCAGCTCTTGGAGCTGCCACCATCTCACCAAACTGTTGCACTCAATATGTATTGACAATAGGAAGAGTGAAGCAGCTAAAAGCTGAAGTCTTCTATAGTAAATTTTAATTAAGAGTCTGTCACCATCTGAGTTATTATTGTTACTTTAGGAATTACATTGCAGCATAAATTATTATAATAAAGAAGCCTGGCAATTGTGATCTTACCCAAAGTTCCTGAAAGAGGTTTCACTTGCATTGTGCCTTTTGGCCCACTAGGGAGAAAGAAATTCAGGGGTTGCTTCCACTTGGAAGAGGAGCTGCTATGTCGCCAAATGCTCCCATAATTAACAGCAAATGCCCTGTTCTGCCTCTGAAGCCCACATCCTTGCCCAGGGCACTCCTACAGTTTCCCACCCAAGTATTTATTCCCCTCCAGGGTCTCATGGTCCCCACATTTGCCCTGTCACTGCGTCTCACCAATTTTGTGCTGTTGTCTCTTAAATACACACGTCAGCAGAATGAATCCCGGAGAAGCCTCTCACTCCCACCCCACGTGTGCATCCCAAGCACAATTTGAAACAGGAGGAGTCCTGTCGTTGGGCTGACTGTGGCAAATGTGTGATGTTATCAAACAGCACAATTATCAACTGTTCTAAGGGGGAAAGCAGCTACTCTGAATCCACAACTGGACTCTAACAAACCATGGGGAAAAGCAGACAGAAGCCCAAACACGAGAGTCTCAGCCAGAGACTTTACCACCACTTGTGCGCTGGGATCGCTCCTGCTGTGCCCAGTCCCTGTGGATGCCGGCAAGGAGCTGTGGCAGGGCAGTGTCCGGCAGTGCCGTCAGAGAGGAGCGGCAGGAAAAGCCACACTGTCCCCTCCTGCTGTGCCCAGTCCCTGCGGATGCTGGCAAGGAGCTGTGGCAGGGCAGTGTCCGGCAGTGCCATCAGAGAGGAGCGGCAGGAAAAGCCACACTGTCCCCAGGAGCAGCTCAGGCACCCGCAGGAGCGCTCGGGTTCTGCCCACGGGAACTCCGCCGCCACAGTCCCCAGTGCCACATCCCCCGACCTCCGAGCGCTGGCTGCTTTTCTGCACTCTGACAGCTTTTGGGGAGCAGAAGGCACACGGCGGGAGGGGCAGGGACAGGGCCAGCCCCGCTCCCGCGCAGCGCCCGGCCGGGAAGCGCCGCTCCGGCTCCCCCTGCCTGCATCCACGGGCACCAGGACAGCCAGGGCATTGTCTCCTCTGGGTTCAGAACCTCCGCAGACCCCTGGGCTGAGACTCCTTTCCCTTGGCAGCAAGAAGCAGATTTATTTAATTTACAAAAGCTGTCTCGCGGCTAATGCGATGCAGATGTGGCTCGTTTCTCAGCAGACGGATGCAATGTTTTTACTGTCCCCAAGGCCGACCAAAACTACAACAGCAAATAGCTGAGCATAAATATAAAATTCACACTAAATGAGAGAGACATCATTTTGGTCGTGGGTTGAGCAGAGAGACTAATAACAATGTGCAAGATTAAATACATTTTCAAGAGAATTGAAGACTTTTGTTGTTATTTAGAGCTTCATGACCTCTTTTGCTAAGTTGGACTTAATTATACAGCTTTTTAAATTTTGAGTATGTTTTTTAAAGCCCATTTCTGGATAAATCCTTAAAAACTTCAAGTTGCAGCATTTAATTTTAAATAGTCAGCAATGCAGCCTTCACAAATACAAAGCTCTTGGGTGAAAAAATATCACTGCCTTAGGCTAGGGACAGAGTTTCACTCCAGTTAGCAAAAGTAAAATGATTGGCATCATTTCTTTCAGACTGTTGTAGCATGTCAGGATGTGGAGAGTACTAGACTAATTTCATTATTAAGTTATATATATATATATATATACACACACACACACACACATAGATAGATTGATATAATAAGCTGGAATCTTCCTGTACTTTTTTGCCAAGAAATAACAGCTTAAACAATTTGTTATTTTTATATCTTTACCCAGGCTTCACCTTAGATCATTTATTGTGTGAAAAACAATCGGTTAAAATTTAAGACACCCAGGGTCTGCCCTGCATTATTTGGGTTTCGTTCCAAAAGCAGCATTATGTGTTGGTTGGAAAGCAAATAAAACGTGTTTGTACAGCTGATGTCATCTTTCTCCGGTGTGGGTCTGCGCAGTTCACACAGCACCACCACCATCAATTCACAGCTCTCGCCACAGAACAGATCTGGCAAGAAAAGCCTAAAGCTCATTTAGGAAAAATTGGGCAAATCTTCACCTTTCACAGCTGGGTCTCATCCAGCAGATCTGATTAACTGGTTTGGCAGCCTCTCCACCAGAAAGCCACAGCACAGCTAACACAGTGCTGCTCTACAGCTTTATCTTAACGCAAATCAGGAGGTTGTTTACAAGTACTCAGAAAGTGATAGATACTCCTAGTCCTCAGTTCAGAATCTCTTTAAACGAGCATTAAAATAATGGCCATTCTCTGTACAAACAGATCCGGGCTTTGCTAAGCCCCAAGAGTGGAATTCACCCAATGTCAAGGATCTTCACCGGGACTCTCAGGCACAAAAGGGTGCCAAGGTCTTGTACTTCCATCAAGGAACTTTTCCAAGGCACTACCTTAGTTTGCAGTTCCAGAGGTTTATCCCTGCTCAGTGCTATTCTTTCAGTATCTTTCTCAAGCCACATTATTCATGTGGTCAAATTTTCTGGTTTGCTTCTGTTCTTCACACAAGGGACAGCTATATTTGAACAGCAGTTGAAATGACCCCGTGTGTGCTTTGTACAGAGCAATGTGGCATCTCAAGTAATTTTTTTTTTCATAGTTTCATATTTAAAATATAATAAAAATAATCCCAAGGTATAGGATTTGTACTCAAGTTTGTGAGGCCTAGTTTACAATTTTTTATATAATTTTTTTATAAAATACAACCCCAAACTAGAAATTTCTTCTTTAAGCAGTCTTGTTCCTTGTTTTCTATCCAGCTCCAAGACCTTGAAATATAAATAGCACCAGAGTAAACCAGGCATTGAAACATGCACTAACTCTTTCTGCAGGCATAAAGAAAAGTGACTCACTTGTGACAGGTATATCCATTTGATCATTACCTGAAAGTATTCAGAACATTCATCCCTGGGAGACAAAGCATCCTGCTAGGGCTGAAGGCTGTCATATTTTATGCAACTCATGTCTTTAGTGAATCAAGATTATTACAGCCACCAATATAAGCCTAAAGGGGAATGACAGTAGAGAATTAGGCTGCAAATTTTCTCATTAAAAGGAAGTTGAGAATTTTGGTCTGGACCCAGAATCTTCCTCTAAGCTATGAGGCTTTCACATAAAGTCTCCTAGTACAACATTCTCTGCTACACATCTGTTATATACTTCATTGCAGAGTTTTCTGAAACTCAAGTTCCATGAGACTTCCCCAGAAATCCTCATTTTCACATCCCTACATCCCTCACTCCACACCATGTAAGAGCAGCTCCACAACACATCTAATAAATACCAGAGTCCTTTGTACAGGGAAAGACAGACCAACAGGACAGTACAAAATAAAGAGCAGCAGCAGTGTTACCCAATCCTTGTTCCCAAAACAGAAACTAGAAATTCCCAGTTCCCCAAACGTCAGAGCTATTTAATCTCTGTGGAAGGAAAGAAAGGCTTCTGACTCAGCCTTGTGTTTAGCAGCATTTCTGTCACAGGCTCAGCAGGAATTCCTGCAAGACTCAGCTGGACTCTTGTTGAGCAGCAGGAGGGGAATGCATGGAAGGAATGTTACTGTTGTGCTGCACCTCTAATCTAATCAGATTCTTTCTCAGAATTAAGTAATATATAAAAAACTTAGCCTGGGTTTACCAATCTACCTAATACATATTGTCTCAGCATTTCAGGAGGTAGGGGCTGGGTCTGCTCAGAGAAACCCTGGTTTCAGAATCCCTCAAGAAACCAGCAGAGATTTGATGCCACGTCTGTCCCTCCTGCCCCCAGCTCTCCCAGGTCTTCAAGTGGAGTCACAAATTAGGACACATCACTGCATGACTCCATATAGTTTTCATCAAAATATCCATCTTCTAGTTCCATTTGGGAGGTTACTTTTCTTCCCCTGCCCTGTCCACCACTCTCCACTCTCTCCTGCCACCCCAATGAGCTTGCAGCTCCTTCAGAGGGCAGGAGTCAGATGTGGCACAGTCCTGTCTCCTCAGCAACACTTAACAACACTGCAGAAACACTGGGGAAAATATGGAAGAGGTGTTTACAATAGCTGCATTTCATAAGGGAGATTTATAGGCCTATTAAAAATTATTAGACTTTACTTCTTCAGTGACAACGCTGCTTTCATAAACTGCTCACGACAATTTCATATCCAGAGTCTGCAGGATGCTTATTTTCACATTTTTAAAGTGCTATATTTCCTTCATCATTAGGGGGGTTTTTGTTTTGTTGTTTAAAACAGCAATTCCCTGATTCTTCTGACCTAGCAACTCAGTTCAAAAATGTACATTACATTTATGCCATGGATGGACAGTATGACTCCAGGCACTGCTGTGAGTAATGCTGAGAAGTACTCCCAAGTGTCCAAATAAACTAAAATGTTTCAATTGCTGATATACTATATTGGATTCAGGGACCTGGGAAAAGACTGGGAAAATCTTTACACCTAAGGATGACAAGCATGGAGGCAGGACAATGAAAATGTCCTTTTCATATTGGATGCAGTGCCAGATCTTACCTTCCACCCTCTAATTCACAAAGAAACAGAAGGATTAGTCCCATCCTTTCTTATTCATGAAGGCAATGTTTCCTTCCTTTAGCATCCCCATATCCATTCTCAGTGGCTACAAGGAGAAAACACGACCATAATCCTCGATTCTGCTTCAGTGTATTAAGCTGAAAAAACCATTGGCATACATACTTTTCTTGTAGTTCAAATTAGGAAATCATTCCTCTCTAATACATGAGCTGCAGATGATACAGCTGGAAAAAGGTTAAATTCAGCAGTAGTTTCATTTTAATCTATACAATAACAATAAAAAAATCAATATTTTCAGAATTTGAGCTGAAGCAATAGATGGAAAATGCACTAGCCCAAGTTTCATTTGGGTTTGCTTGGGAGAAAATTCATATCAGAACTTTCTCAGCATACAAAGACCTTTGAAATGGGCTTTTTCTCTGTTTACAAAGGCAATCCTTTGTGTGATACAGACATTTTGAACAACAACAAAAAATGACAATAAAAATGTATCTGGCTGGAATCTTATTAGCTGCTTCCATAAATAATAACAAATCACAGTACTATGATTCTGTGCTACAATTGCCAAAGAAAGGATTTTTCCAATTTCTCAGGAGGAAACCAAAGCTCTGTGTTTGCAGTCAAGGCATTTTCAAAGATTTCTGTCCATCACATCCCTGGAGCCTGCAGTGCTGGTCAGGTGCTCCAGGTTATAGACAGCAGTTGCAGTCAAATGGTGTTAATTATTAAACACAAGGCTGTACAGAAGCAGCCATCATAATTTACATGCTAAAATAGGTAAAGTCTCAGTGGTACATCACAATGACAAAAATGGTTTATTCAGATTAATCCTAGTTTAATAATATAAATGTTTCAATATATGCCAGATGACTTTTTTTTACAAAAAAGATGAACGTGACCTAATTAGGAGAAGACTGATTTCACACCTATCTGAAGCCATTCACAAGAAGAGGGGACAAAATTCCAAGCTGGCAGGTAAGAGACAAAACAACTCAAAGTTTTTCTTCAGACTTTGGTGGCCCCCACTGTGCAATGTAACCCAATAACACCATTTGACACCAGCAAGTCATCACTGACCAGAAAAGAAATCAAAATTCAGTACTAACCCAAATTATCTGCAGTTTGCTAAAACAGGAAAGATGCTGCAAAACAAAATGTTGCAATACTCCAGAGCAGTGGAGTTTGTAAGCTAAATGACAATGACTTTCAAGGTACCTTGCTAAAAAACAACTGTGTAGAAGCAATTCCTTAATTTTTATGAAGCTGAATACAACTCAAAACTGCATGGAGTGGGCATCTTTCTCTACTGCAACATCTATTATTTCCAGTGCTAATCTGCTGGAAGGAAACTATCAGCCTGAGATTATCTAATGTGTACCCAGCTTCCTGAGCAATTCTGTTTTTCCTCTAAATACAAAGGAAAATAAATATGTCTGGAAAGGTACTCCTGTGTGTAGGGAATACAAGAACAAACTCCTTTTTCCCTAATTAGCTAGCTTGGAATGGTTTAGCATCAATGATGAAAGTGGCATAACTCATAGGAATAATTATTTTTATGGGTACAAACACTCTGCAGTCAGGACTGGAGCCCATATAATTATTCCCAGTAAGTGCATTGAGCAGATATGGAGTTTCCCACATGTATGATTGCAATATATAAACCCACACTTGTATTTTTTTAAATTATTATTATTATTGTTGTTGTTACTTTAGGAACTGTAGATGTAAAAACTTGGGAGCTGTTCTGTGCTGTGTAAAGCAGACTGCAAACTCTGAGATCACAGCTGGGAAACAGAGCTGTGCTCACTGAGGGCTGTTACAAAACTGAAATACAAAGTCAGGTGAACAAAAGGAAACAATACTCAAATCAGATACATGCACAGGACCTGGATACTTTAAAAAAATCCTAAAATATCATCTGGAGTTTTAGAAAATGTGGGAAATCATGCAGGGAGAAAAAACTGCCTTCATGTCAAGAATCAACCACTAAATTCTAAAAACCTTTGATGAGATAAATACAATGCAGAATGAACACTATGGTGGTTGTATGCATGAACATGAAAAATGCACAACATGTCAAACATTAGCAACTAATTCTTCAGAGCAGCTCCAGAAATGTGCAACTTTATTCTTCCCCCTGCCTAAACCACATGCTCAGTTATACCCCCTTCTCTGCACACATGCAGCAGTTCTTTTAGTGCATCTGTTGGACCTGTTGATAGAAACTTTAATTTACACTTAGGGGCACAACTGCTGTTTTCCTCAGCCAACTAACAGAAAAAGAGAGGTATCAACTTTTGAGATGCCAGTATTTTCACAAGCACAGGCAGAGTCCTCACAGCATCAGATAGAAGCAGGATCAACAAAACCATCTCAAGCAATAATTATCTGCAGTCCAAACTGAAGCACATCAGAGAATTAAACAATTCATTTCACCAGAAAAGGAAGGGTGGCTAAGAAAATCCCTCTGTGGATGTAAATGATGACCTGTCCAGAAACACAGAACCCACAACAACCACACCTGCAGTACCAGGCTCTGCAGACAAGCACAGCATGAAAGCATGGAACAGAAGACAAGGTTTTGCTATTTTCCCTCCATGTCATGGTCAATAGCAGCACACCAGGTATATATTTCTGATGGCTTCACAGAAAGTTCATGCTTACAGGGCTTTGGACTACAATTTCAATAAGTCAAGCAACAATAGTTAGTAAAAAATCCAACCATCTAAGCTCAGGCCAAAGGTGGTGAGACCTTGGAGGTACCACAGGACCTCCCTGCTGCCCCAGGACCAGGATAACATCCCTACAAATGTGGAAGGCTTGAGCAGAACCCCTGCAGGTGTTTAGAAGAATCTGTGCAACCCCACAAGGAGGGAAAAGAGCACAATGAGAAGATGCAGCCTTGTGCTATTTTAAGCTGTGGGATTTTGTTTCACCTCATTTTTATCCTAAACAATATTTTTGTTATCTAGTACCTTCTGAGAGTGATGAAAATCTCTGTATAGCACTTTGTGGGTAGCTTTTCCCTCTCTGATAGGATTTCTCCCACATGAATTACAACAGTAACTAAAGACACAGAGGGGAAATTTGTCAAACATACTATAGATGATTTTTCTTTCTGAAAAAGTAGTCTTTGTAGAAAATAATCTTGTATTACTACACATATGGCATCCCTAAAAATTACAACAGATAATTAGATCACGGACACCTCCAACAACAGGACAATTATTTTTACATTGTCTGCAGCTAGTAGCTAAGAATAGCAGATAAGCTATTTCTAGACAACTCTAATAAGATTGTGGCTTTATCTGAGCCCAGAGATATCCTCTTTCCCTGCAAGTAGCTTAGAACTCAAGACCTGATAGATGCATGTGTTAGAACCATTCCATAAATCCAGTAATGAAAAGTAAAGTCATTTCAAAGGCAGCCAAGTGAGACTGGCAACACCAGCATTTCAAAGTTATGTCTGAATACACTAAAAGCTTTGTCACTTGAGTTTCTGAAAAACTAGCAAATAGATACATTTTCTTAATTACTCCATCTTCAAATCAAATGTCATCAGTGCACTAGAAGTTTTCCTAAGCAAAGTCTGCAATCTACAATGATTTCCTAATTCCACAATTGAGAAGCTGGGCATGGTGCTGAGCCACAGGAGCTATCCAAGGTTGTGTCAAAAGATCAGCCCAAACCCTTACGTTGTATCTCATGAGATTCTTCCAAAGAAATCTGTAAAGAGGCCACAATCCTGCTGTTTGTCTGAATCCAGAACAACCAATTCACAGACACTGCAGCCAAAATTGTCCACAAACTCCATTAGGGCTAGGGTTAGGGTTTTGAAAACCACAAAGCCCAGGGCTCCAGGCACACTGCAGCTGCAAAGGGCATCCCAAGGGGAACACAAAACTGCCACAACATTCCTTCCTTCACAGCTTTTTCCCTGCAACCAGCCCCAGCCCTAGGCTGATTTCCTGCCTAGCACTAGGGTTAGGGATATTTTTCTTCATAAAATAATAAAACTCATCAAATACTTCATTTTGATGTTGCTTCCCTCCACCTTTACATTGGAAATTCTGCCACAGTATATTTTGTGATATTTTAAAATTACATATCAAGTATACAGCTTGTTAAATATCCTTGAGGTTATTATAAAAAATAATTCCAAGTCACCTCATTTTCCAGACCAGTTTGATATCAGGGAAATAGTATTTTCTAAGGAAAAATCGAAAGAAAACACTTTATCAGGATTTTTCTTAACAAGTTCTTTCTTTGGCCTTGAGAAATAAAATAGTGCCAGGCTGTAGAGCAGCCCCCGAGAAACAACACTTCTCCCAGTGCAGGCTCCTATGCACAAACCAGACCTTGCTCACAACCACCTGCACTGCCTACTGGTATTTCTTCCAGAAAACATCATTATTCATGCCCTAACTAGACCAAGCAGCACCCCTCTGAAAACTCAAAATTATTTCTCATCAAGTTTTGTTCCATGTTCTAAGAAGAGCCCAGCAGCAAATATCTCACCCAGGGACCAGACATGAAACGGTGATGCTGGGTTTTGTTTGCATGGAGCTCATCAGCTTCACCGTGCTGTGCAAAGGCTTTAAAGAATTATTTTAAAATTTAATTTGAAATTATCAAGCAGCCATCCACATCATTTTTCACCGGTACACACAGATACACACCAGGATTGTGTCAGATGGGGAGAGCTCGCATCGGGCACCGCCGATTTCTTCTCTGGCCGGGCTGAACCCCCAGGCCAGGACCCTGTGCAGCTTCAGATCCCACTGCTCAGAGGAGGGGCACAGGGCACCCTGCTGCCTCCTGGGGCACCCAGGGCACGGAAAGCCTTCATCACACTATTGCTGGGAAGCAGAGAAAGAGAGGATGCTGCTGAGGAGGAAAAGGGGGAAGTGGCACCAGGCACAGCTCCTGCACGGGGCAGGAGGAGGCACTGCTGGAAGTGCCAGCTGTGCCCACTGCAGTGCCCCAGAGTGCCTTGTGCCACTGTGCCTCCTCTCCCCATCAGGCTTATGCCTGACATCCCTCACACACAGTCATTCACAGAAAAAAAAAAAAGGAAAATCACACTTCTGCTGAACTGAAACTCTTTCAGAGTACTGTAACATTGGTCTTATTGATTCATCTATTTAAAGTGATGTCAGAATTTTTTCATTAATATTTGATTGGTATTTTTAGACCCTTACAAGAATTGCAGAGACCATAAAAAAGTGTTACAGTAAAGCACCACAGGCAGAAGAGCATTACTCTGAAGCCTGGGGGATGTTGGTTGGCACTATGTTCTACATCTTACAGCTCTCACAAGGTGTCCTTACATCACTGCCAGCACCTGGCTCCTCAGCACACATGGACTGAAATATGAAATTAAACAAAAAGGACTGAAAGTGGCAAAACGAAACAAAACTCAAATTATGGACATTCATAGAACAAAAAGTAGCATGATGGGTATCCATAGTCAAAGTAAATTCAACACAGTGTGCATTGAGGATTTACACATTTTAGCAGGTCTTGTTGCAGTGAAAGCTTTGCACCAAAGAATGCACTGCTATAAATTAAAAGTTCTGTCTTGTTCCTTCAAATTCAAAGAAAAATATATCTTGGGATACTTTAAGAAGTGTGTGTTACCCCAAACATACTTAGTATTCTGAAAACATAACTCACAACAGGAGCAATCACACTTTTGGAAGCAAGGAGAAGAGCTGCAAAGAAATCTTGTCAATGAATTTATGCAAGGGCTTATAGACAAGCAGAACTAAAACGCATTTGTTCTTCAGAGTACAAACTAAGTTAAAAATGGTGTCAGGAGAATAAAGCAGCCCAGAAAGCTGATAGCAACCTATCCACACTAAATGACCTAGAGGAAAATTCAAGCTGCCACAGGAACTCCCAAAATTGTCAGCAAAAGAGCCCAGATGCCTTTGATGGGAAAGCATCCCCCAGAATTTGCCATCTGACATCTCAGACCATCATCCCACAAAGATGTTTGATAGAGCAGGAGGCACTCAGACCTTTGGCTGTGTCAGTAGAAGCATGCCAGTTTTCATTTCTAGAAGAGGAATACTGTTTTTATTTAGTTCAGATAGAGGTGGCAGTGGTACTTAAACTTTCAGAAGCTTGAGCCATCCCAGTCTGTCATCCAACATTATGCAATTTGTAACTTTGGAGCGCTGAAGTTTTCCACCCTGGGTATCCACAGCAGTCCCTGCTTTCTAAAAAATTTCAGAAGTGAGTTTTGGAAAATTTCTGAAGTGAATTAAAGGAAGAAATACATTCTTTATCTGTGGTAAAATACTCACAGCCTTTCTGCTGAGATGATGTAGCCCAGTATAAATGTGACCTTTAGCAGGGACCTCAATTTTGGTTACATTTAATATTCCAGATTTCTCAGCAGTTGCATTGGTGCTCAGAAATTGTCCCAAATGTGACAAAATTATGAGCCTCTATGATTCCTCAGCTTTTACTTTCATAGCATTCAAAATACATGAGATTCAGGAAGATTCACACTTAAAGCATTTTCAAAATCAATACTACAACTTGAGCACTAATTTATTAAAATTTAATATAGAAAGAAAACACTATATTAAAAATTGACTTATCACCAGGGACAAGAGCAGGACTGCAGGAATTTAAGACCAACTAATTGAACCCCAAGTAGATCACTTGGCTAGTACTCCTGAAATATACAACAGATCCTGCCCCTTGAATAATAAAATACTGGAAACGCCTGCCAAGTTAATAAATTTTTGTGTCTCACTGAGGTTACAAAGCACATAGCTCCCAAGTGACAAGCTCCATACCCTTGGGTGTGATAAAATTTCCCACAAAGTAGCTGTGGTAGTTTGAATCTTTTCTCCTGTTCAGGGTCAAACTCTCTTCCCAAGGTGTTCATGGTGTGTGCAATGTCAGTGGGAACTTACACGCTCATCCTACAGTGGAACTAAATTTTAAGCTATGTAAAAACACCACATTACTGTCTATTATAAAGCCTGAGTCTGCTATTATATCCACAGGATAAATAAGAATAAACTCCTTTGAAGTCAGTAGAATCAAAACTCTAAATGCCAAGAACAGAATTAGATCTTCCACTCTGGGCTCTCTACCCCACAGGCACAAGTGAAGGACTGATAAAATTGAATGTATTTTTAAAAAATAAATGCAGGCAGCTTTAAGAATTATCCTGCCAAGAAAAGCATGTTAACAAAGTCATGAAAGACTTTTCTATAAAACTAAATTCAACAGAGAATGGAAGGAGGAAAAGACAGACACATTTATGCTGCTATGATTTTTCATGGCCAGAGAAATGCAAAGTGAAGCAGGAGAGATTTGTAGTTCATATGAAAGAGAGTATCTGCCAGCAAAGCTGTTCCCTGGCAGGAACACAGTGGAAGTGTCTTTTGACAATTCTGATCAAGAAGTGCCCTAGTTAGTATTCAAGATGGCCATCATGATAGATTAGATGAATAATTTTGGTTCTTTGTCAGGACTTGGATAATATCTGCCTACAATACATCTGTATCAGTGCACTCTTAATTACCAAGTAAAGGACAGATAGAACAGCACAAAACTTTTCTACACATCCTTTATGCTCAGATAATGACAAGCTCATGTAAATTATGGCATATATTACAAAAGCAAACACTGCTCCTTTTCATTATCACTCACTACACACATGGAACATTCTGAAGAGCTGAAGGGAGAGGGTTGTTACACAAGATTCATCAAGTTAAAGAGTAAGCTGCAGGACCTGAAACAAGAAAAGTTCAATCCCCAGACCTCTCTTTATCATCTTATGGTAGTTATGCAGAACAAGCAGAGAGATTTAGATTCAATCTACTTGTAGATAATTGATGGAGAAAGAACTTCAGGGTGACACAAAGACATCAAACTGTTCTGCAAGTTCTTTCTCTGTTTTCTTTAGAATTAAGGCTTCCTGTCTGTCCAGATTGATGAATAACAGGGTACAGCATGTCCTCTGTAACAAAAAAAAAAAAAAAAAAAAATTCTTCTTCATTATTTCACATCTGCACTTTATTTATGTTTCCATTCAGTCACTTGGGGCTCCAGAAAAGGGGCTTTTGCTTTGGTGGCCAGCCATAATCTTGGGATCATCTGTGGGGTTTTTTAGCATTTTCCCCAACCACTTAAGGAGCAGAACACAAGCTTTTAGGCTGCTCTTGCCCTTTAACACATGATTTGGCTTTTGGTCTTTCCCTATAAAATGTAGGTTTGTAGTAGTCTTGGGAGACTGCTTTGTGGCCTGCAGTGGATAGCAAGAGCTGGAGTGGGTATTACATGCTCTTTAGAGTTAAGGCCCTTTTGCACACTTCCTGTGTGAGATTTAGATCACAGGGTTTAAATCCTATGCTCCTACATTCTGCATTTCTTCCATTCTAGAAAGCAGCATCTTGACTTGTTCCTTTCCCCACAGCCTGATATATTTGCCTCAGAAAAAACTTATTTCCAAAGAATTCTAGATTATCTTCTCTGTTTTAAATAATTTAGCATTTGCTGCCAGTGAACATCATTTCACTTTAATGGACGCCCTTAAGTACCTTAACACTGTGTTTGCTCATTGCTTTACTTTTTTATGGAAAAAAATCAAACTAATGATCAGCAGATCTGATGCAACAGCTTTGGTACAGAAACCTGAAAAATAGAAAGTGAAGGAAGAAAAAAACCCAAGGCAGTTCTGAAACTGCCATCCTATGATATCATATCTGCTGTGCATTTGTGCAACAGGAGCTGTTACACATCATCCAGCACACAGTAATTGATACAGTAAACTACTGGCCTGGAAAATTGCTATTGAAAACACATAATCAACCTTTCGAACTCTATAAACCCAGGGAGATGCAAGATGCAATTCTGCTTCCTCAGGACTTGTATGCTCAGTCAGTTTAAGCTTCAGCTTTGGAAAATGGAGGTGAACAAATTGCAGAAAGCTGCTCTTAGAGATAAGTTTGTTCAGAATCTTGTCATCCCATATGCGACATAAACTTTCTGGACTCAGTCTTCTGAAAGTAGATAGGCCAATGGAACATACACATGGGAACTGCATATTCTGAAACTGTCCACTGCCCCAGAAGTATTAAATATATATTACCATATATTTATACATCAAAAGAAAAAATAGTTTTGCCCTTTGATTTACCTGACTTGATACAATTCTACCTGTGCTGCCAGGCTTTGGGGGTGTCTTGCATAAGAACTACCAAAGCATCTACCAGGCTGAGGTGCTGCTGGGTTTTCCTCTCTGCACATCACTCTGCCAGGGGATTCCCATATATCCAAGGTTAGATCATAAAAGGCAATTCATTATTTGGCATAGATAGGGGAAAAATGAATAAAACTTTACTGGTCTGAAATATATTTTCCTATAGTAATGGATCTAAGCAATTCCCATTAAACGGCACCCACCTTCAGTATACTTCAAAGTTTCCATGGAAGTATACTGAAGTACAAAAATCCACAACCAAGTGACTGATTGTAATTTGATGTTTGAATGTATTTGTGCAACAATTAAATCTACCTTTATCATTTTAGAAGGCCAGGTTAAAATTACTCTTCTCATGCCAAAGTTCTAAAATTGACTTGAGATATGGCTCCTAGTTGGGCTCACAAACTGCCTTCTACAGCAATTAAAATTGATTGAAAATATTGATCAAAAGCTGTAGCACTTTTTATTGGAGACTCAGAATGTCATCAGTAGATACTGAATGTGACCCTGGCAGAGGAACTGGCTCCCCCAGGTGAGGACACTTATCCCCCTGTCACACCTTTGCCCTTTCCAAGCACTAAATACTTCAGAAAGCAATGACTGAGCCAGCATTTTCCAAATCCTGAGCTGGCTTCTGGAGATGTCAAATTTTTTGGGAAACTTTGGACCCCCAGGCAGACAAAAAGAACAGCCACACTTTATCACAGGAGTTTCATCTGACCCTCAAACCTGTAACAACCCATCCTGTGTTGCAGATAGCTCATGACATTAATTTAATGACACTCAGATCACCAGGATTTAAAGCTCTTGGCAGCATTTTACCACCATCTCAAAGAGAAGCTGCTTTAAGACAGCTTTTCATCGAGTATGGATTTCTGGTTCCAAGCATTATCTCTAGGCAGACCCCCACTGAGAACTGATAATTCTGTTTTAACCTACATCCAACTCCTCTTAATTCTAAAGTGGTCTTCTTCAATGTAGTGAACTTGGTGAAAAACCTGTGACAGGTACTAACTTTTGACAAAGATTCTTGGCTCAAGTCTCTTTCATTTCTGCTAAGGCTATTTTACAGCCATCAAAACTTTGCATTATCTCAACCAACCACAACTTGCTGAGTTGAAAAAGCTTTTTTATCTAAAGATAGAGGTGTGCTCAGTGTGACAGGTTTCTGGGGCAGTAGAGGTAGAATGAAAAGATTCTGGAAATATAAGATTCTGGAAATTTAAGATCGAGTTCATTCAGTAGCTCAGCATTGAAGGGTGTTTCTAACTTAGTGCATGGGTCAAAAAACTTGTTCACTGCCTTCTGACCCAAACTTCCCACCAAGTATTAACCTCTGGATTTTTATTTTTTTTAACATCATAACTTTCTGGCCAGATATCTGCTGCTTGTTAAGCTCTTCTTCATCTCTGCTGAACAGTTTGGAGCCTGGACAACTGTGAGGCTCAGAGGTGTGAATTGGCAGATTACAGCCTTCCTTTCACACACATATTGTAACATCACTCCATGTTTGCTCAATCTATGGGAAAAGTGACCCTTCAGACCATGCCACATACTGATGGGACTGGACCAGGCAGGATTTGTTTGGGTTCTGTTCACATTTTCTTGCAAATTCTAGAGATCAAAATTTCAAAATGCATCATGCATATAAAAAAATTATGCCCACATATGAATTTATCAGAACTTATTTAGGAATAGTTGCATGTTAAAATGAAAGTTTTCTGGGACCATTTAATTTAAACTATAAATTTTAATTGTTTTTGAGAAAGGGAGAAAAAGAGAAGTTCCACTCTTCCTAATCCAAAACTCTACATTTTGGATTAGGAAATCAGGACTAGAAAATTTACCAAAAGTCATTTGACCCCTCGAACAGGATTTTTACAACTCTGTTTTTGTATTAATGGTCTCTCTTAATGGCCAAAACAAAATTCAGTCCTTTTGCACTACCAGGCTGATTAGAGGTACCAGTAGATTGCCCATCTCTCAGATGGTCCTCAAGCAGGATGAAAATGCAAACAAGACATTGCTGCATCACCCAGGGGCTCTCAGAGGGCCCTCAAAGAGAGACCATGAGTTCCCTCCCATTCACAGGGGCTGTAATCCCGAAATCCTCTAGGTCCACAGAGGCATCTCTGCACATTTACTGCTTCTCTGACATAACTGAGGGACAGGCTCTCAGCCAGGCTGCTCACAGATGCTCTCAGACTGCAAGCAAGTATCACTGAGACAGTTTAGAGCAAAACTAGATCATGTCATCTGTTTTAAAAAATAGAAATAAAGTGTTTGATGGATATTGGCAGGCTTAAGAATAAAGGGACAGTACCCCAGAGAAGCCTTTTTATGCACTTAAAAAAAAAAAAAAAAAAAAAAAAAAAAAAAACCACCAAAAAAAACCCCAAACCACATAAACCAACATAACTACAAAATAACCCACCTAACAATTTGCTGGATTTGCTGGTCATTGCCTCAGAACACTAGATCCCACAAATCAGTAGATGGGGAGACCACTACAATTTCTAAAATCTGAGGGATGTTGGCAAAGAAAATTTAAGGTAATGTAAAATTGCACTTACTAAAGTGGCAAGAAAAAGAAAGGAAAAACCATGTTAAACCCCAATCCTGTACACACAGCTAAGTGTGCTACAAGTTGATAACAAAGACAAATATTTGAAGTCAAGTTCACCATAAAAAAAGCTCATAAAATATGTGCTGAGGACTGCTTCTCCTCTAGAAGAAAAATTACTTTTGTTTAAAAGATATCCATTTCTTATCCCAAGTTTTAGCTACATTCCTGCTTCTCGATAGCTAAAATGAATTTTTACAGAACACCTACATTAAAGTGGTGTAGCAGGAACAGTCCTTCCTGCAAATGCTGAGGTCAGCCCATCCCATTCCTCCACAATGCTGTGGAGGAAGCACATGGTGAAAATTCATCATCATTTGGATACCAGCAAAAAACAAGTTTTGTAATTTGCAGCTTATCAAAACCTCAGATTTTTTCCTTGCCACAAATCCACTGTATGAAGAAGAAAAGAATTTTCTTTTCTATTTTCAACGTCCTCTTTTTTAAAGCATGTGGCTCAGGCAGTCAAATATCCAGGTACACAAACTCACTGTGAAGCTGCACAGGTAAAAGTAATTTCAATATTTCAGGGGTTGTCTTAATATTCAATTGATGTAATGTGGGGTTTAGAAGAAAATACTTTTAAATTCAGGGCAAGAAGCCAACTGAAATCATGGGTACACTTAATGCAATGCTGTAGACTGCAAACATGTTTGTTCCCATAAGCGTGTAGCAGTTTAGCTTAAAACAAACTTCTTGGGTAGTGAGATCTTAATCACGTTCTCCTGCAGCATAAAGATCAGATATTCTGTGTAACTTCTGGAAAGCAGGATGTAAGAATGACCCAGGGTGGATTTAAATTAACCAGAGCTCAATTCCATTGATGATATCTGTGGATTTAATTATTCTTGTCTCTTCTCAAATGAATAAAAGAGTGTTGCAGGGGTTTCTTCCCCTGTTTTGTTTTTTTTTGTTTTTTTTTGTTTTTTTTTTAATGATAATCATAATTTTACAAGCCTCTTGGTATAGCAGCAATGCATAAAGCTGCCATACAAAACACTGTAGATCCAAATACACCTTGGATTTTCTTTAGTGGCATTTACAATGTGAGATTTTACATTTTGATGGAAGATAAGAAAATCTATTCACTGGCCCTTTTTTTTTTTTTTGAATCTTGAAAAGACACATTCCAGAACTCTGACTTTACCACATAAGTAGCAGTAACCACTGCTGCACCTCAGTATTCTGGATTGCTGCCAGGAAAATTCAGCTATTTCCCCACACAGAGGGTCAGGCAGAAGCACCTTGGCAAGACTTTGTTAGAGTACATCATGTGCAGAAAAGCCTCTCAGCAGGGCACTCGTGCCCACCAAAAGCTGCCCAGGAAGCAGCTGGAGCTGCTGCCCAGCCTAGGGCAGGGAGGAGAAGCCAGCAGGGCTGTGCTGGGCTCTGCTGCAGGCAGGGACATGGCTCAGGTCACAACAGATGGAATTAGAGACACAGGAGCTGTTCTGGGCTTTGGTCACTCCTGCCTGTGCCCCCTGGGCTGTTTGCTCCTGACTGCATCCTGAACTGCCTCCCCCAGGAGCTGGGAAGGTCAGAGGGACACACGGACAGCCAGGGGACATGGCAGGGACAACCAGGGCCTAAACCCGGCCTAAGCCCTGCCTAAACCCTGCCTGTTCCTCGGATCTTCAAACAATCCTCAAACCCAGCTCCACCCAGGTTTTTTGCTCAAGTACCTTGCTAAGGAACTCTGTTCTATGTCTTGTATATATTCTTGAAACTTCAAGAGCAGGATTCAATCTCATTTACCCTGACTTAAACCCAGTTTCAATGCACTGTGACAATTCAAAAGGACCAAAATTAGACTGAAGTCTGTATTTGCAAGTTTTTTGAAGAAAACGAATGCTGCTTGGGTTTCTGGGAGAGTTCCCAAACTTACATTTTCTTTGGAAGTAAAAATGTAAAGTCTAGATGTTTTGCAGGGAAAACTGAGGATTAATGATGAAAAAAAAATCACTATCTATAGCAATATTTTTAAAAGAATTGTGAGTTACTTCAGATATTGCACATGTTTATATATATGCATATTATCTTTAAATTTTAAGCCTCATTTGCATTTTAAAAATGACAGTGTAATTTGCTTTTCCCAGATGTATCACTCTTAATCCTAACAGCTTCCCAGTCTTTTTTACATTTCTATTATCACTAAAGTTCAGAAGAGACTTCTAATTGATCCAAATTACATATTCAAATTAGACTTTTATGAGCTTAAATTAACATACCATAGACATTTTATTTAATTTGGTCCCCAAAATGTCACTGAAGTAATTTGGTTGTAATATATTAATTAGTAAAAATTCAGAAATTATTGAACTATAATAAATTCCTCTATCTGAATATTGCTCTTGAAATAGCACCCCAAATTAATTTATAGCCCAATATGGTGTTATGCATTCACAACTCTTCCTGCCTCAGATTCTTTAACATTTATTTATGCTGATGCACTTTTGTTCACTATCTCATAAGAACTAAGAAATTAGAGAAAGCCATTGACAGTCTCTGCCTATGGGAGATAATGCCTTAGATCCAGGTGTTTGAGGGGTTTTTTGGCTTTCAAAAAACATACAGAAGCCTGAAAAGATCAGAGAGATTGCTAAATTCTTTGCAAAACGATGTTACTTTAATTAAAACATTTAATTTGGGAATTCTATTTTCTTACTCGATAAGTTCTCCTGCAGTAGGGAGAGCCACAGATTATCCCCTGCCACGTGAGAGCTCCTCTCCTGCCCCAACAGCATCCCTGAAAGATGTCCAGGGCAGAAGGAGAACCCAAGTGGCTTTCCCACCTCCCCACTGCCACCCACCCACCAGGGTAGCACATGAAGTTTGAAAATGTCACTTCCAAGACTAGAAATATATGCCTGTTCATTTTTCAATGTTCTTCACACCCCCCCTCCCCCATTTCTTATCACTGAAGATTGTTTCTGAGCCTGTCCAGATCAGGCTCTGGCATTAGTCCAAGACCCTGTGCATTTCCCTGGGACTATCAAACACAATTTCAGCAGTTCACTGCTTCTTGGATCCAGCCCTGCCTGCCTGGATACTGCCCTGCATAGCTGCTGCCCACATCTGCACTGGGATTCTCTGCAGAGCAGCAGTTACTGTTTGAGACACCTATCCAGACACTTGTGCCTTTGTTCCAATGACCAACAACTAAATCTAGGCCTGGAAAACCAAGAATCTTAAAAAATAATAACAATAAAAAAAAAGAAAACGGCTACAATCTGTATCTGTTGATGAAATGCCACAAAGAGTGCTTGTCATTAAAGTGTATGGCTACAGCTGTTGGCATCTTGCTTCTATCTGTACTCAACTGCAGTATTTAAGACTAAGGTCAGTTTTCAGACAGTTACAGTTTTATTCTGGAAACTGACAGTTTTCCCAAAGATTTGAATGATGTATTTTGTTTAGCAGTTGGCTGAGCTGAGTGATGGCCTCATCTGGTGAGTGATCTGCTCCCAGAGATGAATCAACTGTGCTTTCCTCATTAAGTCAGTCATCTGCAGAGCTTTAGTCTCTTCCCTTCACTAACAGTTCAGCTGTCCATGAAATAAGATCAGAGTTTTGCACAGTGCTCACAAGTGCTTGCACACCTCTGCTGGGGTTAAACCCCACCTGGTGACACAGCACCAGTGCAGGAGCTCACTGCCCTTGGATGGGAGAATCAGGACGGGGAAGTGAGCAAACTCATGGGTTGAGATGAAGTTCAATAGAGAAAGGAAAAGCTGCACACAGCAGCAAAGCAAATCAAGGAATTCTTTCACCACTTCCCATGAGCAAGGCAGGTGTTCAGCCATCCCCAGCAGAGCAGGGCTCCATCATGCTTGGTGCTTGCCTGGGGAGACAAATGCCCTCACTCCAGACATCCCCCCTCCTCTTCTGCCCCCCAGCTTTATTTGCTGAGCGTGATGCCAGATGGTCTGGAACATCCCTCTGGTCAGCTGGGGTCACTTGTCCTGGCTGTGTCCCCTCCCAAGGGTGTTGTGCACCCCCAAACTGAATTATCAACACTTTTCAGCACAAGGCCAAAGCACAGCCCCGTATCAGCCCCAACAAAGAAAATTGGCTTTATCCCAGACAAAAGCAGCACACCATACAATACTGAAGAATGTTTTTCTACTGAATGTAATCTTGTTCTTACAAAATTAAAAGGTCTGGGCTTTTTATTCTTTAGCTGAAGCATCTATGCATGTTAATCACTCCAGACAGTAATGGAAAGATGGCAGAAGAGTGCAATCTTCTGTGAAGGAGTTTTTCTGAAGATGAAACTGGCCAGAATTCTCCATTCATAGCCAAACTCTGCCTGAAATTTGACCTCAGTCCAACTTAAAATTAAATCAAATATTTTTTGGAGCTTATTTCCTAAAGGAAATTCTATATGCTGCATGCTATAAGGAGGCCAAAGGTTGAAATTTTCAAAGCAGTTGATATGACACAGAGCTCTTTGGCCAAGGAGTGTGTCCAATTCAGACCTTTCCAGCACCAAATCCTGTGGCCTCTGTAACCCTGTCTCAGTTTCTCAGTAGAAAAGTGTCTGGGGAAAGATTTAGAAATCCTGGAAGATTTTCTACATTATCCAGGACTTCTGGAACTGCTGCTCCACAAGCCTCAGGACACAGTTTAACATGAAGTTTACTACAAAATAGTCCCTAGATTCTGAAGTTACTAAAGAAAAAACTGTTGTTCCCAAATTCCCTCAAAATACTGTTCAGACATGGACTGATCATCACACTGAATTTACTATCCTGTGTTGTGCATGCACAGCCATTGGTGTGGGAAATGCTGGACAAATATCCAGGTAGGGTTATTCTGCATCATTTTTCATGCTGTTGGCTGTGCCTGGGCTTGCAGAATTTCTGATGCATTTTGTTTAGAACAGAAAATGTTACACAGATGTAAATGCACTCCACAAAAGAAGTTAAAAGGTCTCTTCCCTTCAGTATTTCCTAGGCTACTCCTCTTTTCCTTACAGTATTTAGAGTCTATGAATGAGCAAACATGCACTTAATGAACATAATCCTGGAAAAAACACTTGACTTCAATTAAAAAAATAAGTAGCAATTAACTCCGAAGACAATTTTCAATGACAAAAAGAAGCAAAAAATAAAAAATCTGTTAGCACTGTATTGCCATCAATTCCATAATTAACAGCCCTTTCCAGAGCTCTGATCGTAGCATGAAATCTCCCCAACAGCCACATTCCCTTCCATATAATACATTGACAAACCTTGTATACAGTTAAAATATGTCTTAGTTTAAAGATGAAAAGCTTTGCAAGTTCTCAAATATATTGGATTTTACAGCAGAATAAGAAATACAGGTAAACTGCCGCAAATTTTCACATTTTTGCTGCCACTGAATCATAACAAAGAAAACCACAGTTCTGCTGAAGCAAAGTACATGTGATCAGAAACTGAGGTGAGAGAAATCGTGGAATATAAAATCTACAATGTTACAAGTCCATAAAAATCAATAAACCCCCCTTCAACACAGAATGAAACACACATCAGCTGATGCTTTTGAAGTACAAAAGCAAAAAGTTACTTTTTTTTACAAAAATAGCTCAAGTGAAAAAATGTACTTCTCTGCCTACTTCAGGATTATAAGGTTTCTTGAGCCATTGCCTTTGTGTGTTGTTTTCTGAAAAAAAAACAAAACTCTCTCTTGGGACCAGATCTCAGTCCCAAAATAACCATCTCGATTTGAACAAAACTTCTCCTTTGTGAACAGTGCTGGAGAAAAAATTTACAAGACAGAATTATTCAAAAGTTATAAGAAAGAGGGGGAGGGAATCCCTCAGGTGTAGATATTGCCACAGGGGAGACAGAATACAGTGTGTGAACTTATCTTGTTCATCGTTTAAAAAACATTTCTGTGTGTCTTTCATTATTTATACAGTCTGTTACAAAGTAGATGAAACACAATAAATCCATCAGAAAGCTGTTCAAAAGGAACACTATCAAATGTAAAGGCACTGGGATCAACCCTGTCTTTGGTTAGTGCTTGGCTATGGGTCTTTGACATTTGCACGCTGGAATGACTTGAAGAGAAACAAAATTCTCTTAGGCCCCTTTGTAGACTCTTAACTTTGCTCACTAGTAAGGAGAGTCACCAAAATAGTCCAGAAAGATAGAATGGACATGATCCTAAAGAGTAAATCATCTTCTTGCCATTGCAAAATGAACCCTCTGCAGGACAGTCTGAGCAGGCTGAGAAAACCCCCCGTGGCACTACAACATGCTGCTCTAGAGTGGGAATGCTGCAGTGTAACATCAAATTTCCCCAGTACCTAAGGTGACTTAGAGAGGACAACCCAAAATTAGTCTTCCCAAAAACCCTACCTTAGCTTCTCCTAGCAAGCTCATATTACACACTTTTATTCAGTCTCTATTCCCAAACTAAGGGGCAGTTCAGAAATGCAAGCACTGACAGGCATTTAGAGTAGAGGAGACTGAACTGTTTCAGGTAGGAGGGACCTACAGTGGCCATCAAGTCCAACTGCCTG
The DNA here is from genome assembly GCF_017590055.1 of Onychostruthus taczanowskii. Lineage (NCBI taxonomy): Eukaryota > Metazoa > Chordata > Aves > Passeriformes > Passeridae > Onychostruthus > Onychostruthus taczanowskii. The sequence continues at coordinate 336,940 of NW_024499017.1, forward strand.
ACCTGCTCAGAGCTGACCAGGTTAAAGCATCTCATTAAGGGCACTGTGCCTTCAGACCCTTATTCAGACAGAGATACACAGCAGCCCTGAAAACAGAGCATGTACAGAACAGACACACTGTAGTTTTTGACTAGAACACTGCTTTCTGGAAGTCAGCTGAGTAACAATAAGCCTTTTCCACCTTGCATTTCACCAGGCAGGTAATAGCACTTAATCTGCAGTAGCAAAGCTGACACTGATTATAAAATGATACATATCTAATGGTAATTTTATTTCTTATTACAGTCTGTTTAAAATGAAATCTTCTCCTAGAAACTAAATTACTCTAAGAACTTTCTCCTTGGACTACACTTCTGGATCTGGAATTGCTATGAAATATTATGCAATTCATATTTAAACTCATTTATCAGAAGCCACTCTTGCCTCCCTAGGACTGGGAGAGGCTGGGGGCAAGAAGTCTGTTTGTTCCTTATTCATGATGCTGAGCCAAGACCTGCTCTGCTAATGCTTCCTGGGCTGGGAAATGAGAATCCCTGCTTTATTCAAAAAGACAGGCTCGCAGGCAATACTTGACTTTGAACCCAGATAAACAAAAATTCAGAGCTCTCAAGCAGTGTCTTTGTGGCATTCATATCTTCACATATTTACTAAATGTATGATGTTCTGCACCAAAATAGCACAAGGACAAAATGCTCAAGACATGCATTCCTTTCATTTTTAATACATTTCCTGAGTGACAGAGATTGCAGCTGCTGCTTCCACATCTTCTAGGGCTGCACAGAGGGGATCTGCAAGGAGGGAAAGCTAACACAGCTATGGCAGTTTAAATAAAAAAGGATTAGTCTTCCCCTAGATGCATGGAAGTTGCACCTGGAATTTTAATATTGATCAAAACATTTGCCAAGTTCCACACAGCCCTTCTGAAGCTCTCCAAGGGAATATTTACCATCAGCCAGACTTCTAAGGAAAACAGTATTTTCCATCACTGGAAGGCGTGTTCTGTTTTTCTAATTTCATAGGGCAATCCAGTCCCCAATCCCAGTGTTATCAATTCAATTATGCCAAAAGCTGCCCACATTAAATCTGCCCAAAAAAGCTTTGAACAAAGAATAAACCAAAAAATCAGCAGACCTGAACATGGGTTTTTTTAAGCTAAGACTTCAACAGCTGAAACTAAATCAACTTCTTATCAGTAACATTGCCCCAAGGTCTTAATATCTTTCTATTTCAAAGGGTCTGGACAGAAAAATATGTTAATTCAATATTTTGACTGAATATGAGGGGTTATATATAGATATATGTAAAATAATAAACCATCTCCTTTTATTAGTTTGCTGTTCCAATGCTTAAATGTGAATCAAGTAAACTTTTCTTGTTACTTACTGTAACAGCATATGGCCAAATTGATTTACAATAAACCACTTCCTATCCTACTTCCCAAAAACTTGGCAAAATCTCAGAACTGGATAAAATCCTCCATCCTGCACTGGTTTCAAGCTAGACTAATGAAGTAGTGTCTGATTTATACCACCAGACAGCTCTGAGCATGCACACAGATGCATCAGTTTATCAAAAGACATTGTCAAATTAAGAAAAGCAGTTCCTGCAAACTCTTACACATCCTCTTACTCGAGCCAGGCTTACAGAGTCTGATCCACTGGAATCAGCAATTTGTGTGATTTCCTACAAACACTATGGCACTCAAACAAATTCACAGCTAATGCCATAAATAAACACAGCTTTGTCAGTTGGACACGGTGCTGGAGCCAGTGAGGAGAGCTCTGCTTTGCTGTGCCAAGGGCTGGATTTCCACTCCTGGCATTTCACTGTGCACAAAAGCACAGCTGACCGTGCCTGTCCCCCTAGTTTTGGTCTGACCATCCCTGGGGGAGGCTGGAACCCACACCAACATTGATTGTGGATCCAATAACCTGAGCAGCAAAGGGTGTTTTGGACAGGACAGAGGCTGAGAGAGGAGTGGCTGCACTGGGGCGGGCGGAAGGGAAGATGCCAGAGCTCTTTGGGAGCACAGCTCATTTCTCAGCAATCAGAGATGCAGTGCAGCTCCTCTGCACAAGAGGCCTCTGTACCAGCTGCAGAATCCCCCCCTCTGTTTGCTCCAGGAGCTGAACAGCAATTCTGTCCCTTCAATCTGACAAACAAAAAGGCAAGGGGGTAAAGAAGAAGTGCTTAATAGCCTATGTACAAAAGACACTTTTATCCTGATCTATGTGATTTCATATCATTGCTTTTGATTTATACAAGCTGATTTTTTCATTCTCATCATGCATCCTCTTGAGTCACAGATTTAATTAAGATTAGGAAAATGAAAAGGTACTGAGAATTAGTCAGATCTTTGAGACAATATCTGTAACAGTTATTCATTCAGGACTAGCCAGAAAAGATCATGCATATAACACATAATGAGGGGAGAGAGTATGTACCATGCCATCGTTTCTAATGTATGTACCATACCATCATTTCTAATGTATGGAACACAATGTAATTTTCTGCTAGGCAAATGTCAAAAATGATTAATAATTTTTGTGGAATCTTGTGTGTCCCATTCCTGAGTTTGGTTTGTTCAAGACAGAGATCTACAGAACCCTTTGGATCATCTGGCTAAGACATAACTAACATTTCAAATATGTTTCACACTCTTAATGATGACTCCACACCACAGCTTAAGGTCTCCTTTTCCTTATACATTCTCTACAGTTTTTTTAACTAAATATAAGACTGATATTGAAAATAAAGGAACTAAATAAAATTGATCAAAGCTTTTGCAACAACAAGTGACACTGCAGCTCCTGCACTGACTGAGGATACAACTGGGCACAGCCTTGGTCAGAGCAAGTTGCTCACAATTTTGGAGTCCCTGTGACAGACTCAGAGTGACCAGTCTCAGGAACAAGAGTCCTGGTAAAATATTGCCCTCTGATACTGATGCTTACAGGCAGCATTTAGCTCACTTAAGTATTGCTCTAATCACTAAGACTTCACATACTGACACTTTGCTCAGAAAGGTTATTTTTTGCCCCCCCTCAAATTATTATTCACAGATCCAATTTAGGCTAAAAAGAACAAAAGATAGCAAATGTTTGCAAGTCTGCTCAATTAATGATGCAACAATTCTACATCATCATTCACTTTCATGCATTTTTTTTTAGTAAAGGGGGGAAGACCATGAAAGACTAATTGTTCATTAAAATTGCCCTTTTCAAATTTTTCCTTTGGACATCTGGTTTGTGGCCCAGCTTTTCGTCCCTGGCAGAGGCTGAGGGCACCGGGGGCTGCCTGAGCTGGTGCTCAGAACAACAGGGACAGGGCAGAGGCTGCCCCAGCAGCAGTGGGACTGGGGAGGGAGGCTCAAGTCACCTGTAAACTCTCCTAGCAACACATCCACAGCACAGGGCAGGATAGAAGAGCAGAGTAACAAACCTGATCATTGCTTTGTTTCCTGTCTTGCAGATACTGCTCCCCTCTGCTTTCTCCCCACTGGGAAGGGGAGTTTTTCTGTTAAATGCTGAACTTGCTGAGGCCATTCCCACAGAGCTTCCAAACTGTGGGTGTAACCTCCTCAGGGCAGTGTTTAGACCAGGAAAGCAAAGATCACTTATATTCCCCACCATCTGTTATCCTGCCCAATGCATGCACAGCAGTGGCAGACACTGGCTCTGGTATAGATTCTTCACCTCCTGCCATTTCTTAAATCCTTCTGTGCTATAGAGACAGAAACATTGCCTCTAACACAGAGAAATAAAAGTTACTCAACACATGATCAAGCACAGCCAAAGAGAGGAACAGGAAAAGCACCATAAAACACTGTTGGAAGAAGAAATTGTAGAAAAACTTAGAAAAGAAACCCAGACCACTGAAGAAGCCATAATGTATTATGAAGGCTCTGAGGAGACCTTACGGCAACATTTCAGTTGTGCAGAGATGTGGGAGATGCTCCATCCCATCCACAGGATGGGGTTGGACATGGCTCTGAGCAACCCCATCTTGTTAAAATCCAAGGGGGTAAACTAACTTAAATATTGAAGATCAAAAGCTATAACTGAACGACCAGGAAGTTTAACAAGAGTATTAAAGTTAATTGCAGCAAAAATTGTGTTGAGGGCTTAGGATAATGGCAACTGATCAGTGGGCAGGAATGGGCACAGAACTGTATAAGAACACAACAAATTAGTGTAATACAAACATGAAAACAAAAATATAAATCTCTACAGTTTTTAAAAATACACTCACAAATATTTATTTTGCACAATCTGTAGCAATTTTACATCAAATTATTCATAAGCATGTTTTCATACTACAGATCCTCTTACTGCTATTTCCTCACTCTGGTTCTCATTCCACACCCATAACAGAAAGAGCATAAAAGGGAATTAAAATTCACAGCACACATTTGAGATACTGCATAATCTGAGTTGCAAACCCACAAGTGAGTCACGAAAGACATCCCAAAACACTTGGCAGCAAACTGCAAAAGCCTAACCTCCAGCCAGCACAGATTTGTTAACATGGGTTTTTAAGCATGATGATACCACATGTGCATTGCTAGCAGGTTAGAGACATTTAAATCCTTCTTGAAGTACCAAAAAGAAATACCCTCAGGAAAAATAATTATTTAATCAGAGCAGGCTGCTTAGCTATACATTTAAATCTGAAAAATCAGCATCTTGAAGGGGATTTTTATAAACAAAGGGGAAGGGCACTCAGCAAACTGCCATGCAGAGAAATGCTCTTGTTCAGCAGGAATTGAACAGAACAGGCCCTTTGCACTGTGCAGTGCTGCTGTGTGCTCCTGGGAAAGAGCTGCTCTCAAGTAATTTAAGGTCTAACATTTTCTTCTTAATCTAGAATGTTCTGTAATAACTTTCTAGACATGAATTGCAACGAGGCTTTGTAATCTACCTACTCACACAAAAAGAAATCTTCTTCTAACCTTGCATGCCACAAATATTCCTCACTGTTGACAGGATATACTCCTGACAGTGAGATCAGCAGTATTTTCCCAGGAATACATTTCAAATTGAGAAACTGTAAATCCTCTGTGTAGGAATAATCAAAGTATCAAACCCAAATGTGTATTGTATAAGGATTGTAGCAAACCCATGTGCTCTGTGGTTATAGCAGAGACTTTAATTCATATCAAACATTGAAAAGCAAATATTTTTGTATTATCATGTTTAAAACCTGCCTTCAACGAAATATGGTGAATAAATACGAACAGTATAAATTAAGTGTACTTTCCCTTCAATTTAATCTCAGATGCTCTGAAGTTATATATTAGCAGGTAAAAGCTGCTTATTCTGGGGTTCAGTAGTAATAGTTCAATATCAAAGACAGCATCCTATACAAAATGAGTCTCTGTGTCTAGGGAAAGATTATTTCTCTGTGCTACTAGTGCTACATAGTGCTAAATCCCCCTCACTGCTGTTAATACTGCAGAAAAATGTTTCACCTTCACACTTCAAAGTGTGCCAGCTCAAGATATCAGGGGCTCTGTACTCTCCAGAAAAAAAAAAGCAAATAAATATTAAAACTTAGAAATTAAATAGAAACATCTGAAAAAAAAAATTGACAGGGAAGAGCAATTTCTATGAACACACAGACGAACAAAAGAAAACAATGAGCAGAGTCTGCAGGTATTTAAAACTATCTTCTAAGTATCTTCAGGAGCCTTTTATATTTTTACCAGCACGGGAAACATAATTAGAAAAAGTATTTCACAAATATTCAGGCAAGTTAAGATCCAAGACTGATGTCCACAACCTTTAGTATTTGCTCTTGATGCCCACTTGCCGGAGGCTTTGTTTGCGGCGCACCGTTCGATGGGCGCAGTGCTCTGCTCAGGGAAGGAGAAGGATCACAGCAGTGACAGCACAGCTCAATGCAGACACCAGTCAAGGGGAGACAAGCTCATCAGTGGGCAGAGTAATTTTGGGACATTTCTGAGCATGTAATTCACACCTACTTGTGAGGGATCAGATCCTGAGCTTGGTAAAACTCCAATTACATAAGCAGGGGCGCATCAGTGGGATTTGTCTCTTGCTCAGCATTGAGACATTTTTTCCAGGTTTCTGCGCTGCTCAGAAACCCCGCAGAGCTAAGAGGTCTGACACCAACTTAGCAACACTGAACAAAACCAGCCAGTGCATAGCTCAGTGTTGGCTTACAGCAGAGCCTCTGAAACTCAGCACCTCCTTTGCCTGCCCAGGGCAGTATCACCTGTAGCCAGCCAGGCTTCCTCAGCAGGGTCCTGGAAATTTATTTGGTAATGACAAAGACAAATAACTGAAGATATGCTATATTACAGAAATATATTTATATTTCCCTTTAATTCCTTTATCTTTAATTAATATAAATATATTTCTCTTCAATTTCTTTGGGGAACTCACTACTCCAAGTTCAAATTGGTTCTCAGGCTCTACAAAATAATCTCTTGCTTGCACTTCACAAGCTTTATTGTCAATACCATGGGTTTTGGATTTTTCACAAAATCCTTCTGCAGTTATCATTTCTATTAATCAAATTGTAGTGGCTGAAGGCCTTTCCGAAGCATACTGCTCCCAAGATGTCCTTTTTTAAGCTCGGCAACCACATGCATTTGTCTAACACAATTACTTCTCCCCAGGATTTCCAAATTTCTCCTTTACGAAATATTTTCCATGCCCAGCCTAGGGTTTCAGAAGAAATACTTTTTTCTCTTCTATTTAAAAGTAATATTTGGTGATCCTCTAAGCAAGTGCTTTGATGTGTCTCTGGCTTTTATTTTGGCTGAAGGCCCAGGCTCCGAAGGAAGCCTTGCAGGCAATCTACCATAGCAAACACCCCAGGAAAAGAGGAGAAGGGTTTAGTGGAAGTGGCAGCCCGAGCAGCTGCACACACAGGCCATTTAATGCTTCTGCAGATGGTGCAGATGCTGCTCTCCCAGACCACAGCAGGAACAGGATGCTGTTGTCACACCCCAGGGAGGGACACAGCCAAGGGTACCCACAGCAGGTAAGGTTCTACTGGCCTTCCTGAAAAACACTCTGCTCTGGGATTGTGTTTATGCTAATACTGAATTTAAACAATAATAGCAACAAATTTATCATATTTACAGCTTTTTTAATAAATCTGCAAAATAGAGCAATACAGTATCAACAGGGGAAAAGAGAAACCACCTGAATACATACAGGGAAATGGGCATATGGCTTGTCAAACAATCCAGCACTCAAAGGACCGAGGCGTCAGGAGATGAAGACTCCAGCCACCAGCCAGCCACAGAACCATGAGTGTGCATAACCATGCAGAAATCTCTTAATTCTGAATGACACTTCTATCACAAAAAGCCCCGTGTGTTTTTATAGCATTGTGTACTCTAGACAGCGGGGAGAAAATGGAACAGACAGCTATTAAAAGCGTCCTTGGAACCATCATAAATACCCATTTTCATTTTTGGCTTAAAATTTCTCTAGCTCCATTATCAAGAGGTGATTTATCATCTTTCATTTTTCACATTATCTGTAAATAGGTTATTCCCACTAGCGTTGCTGTAAGAAACATTTGTCACAGCTGTAAGAGGAGGGAGCCTGGCTAATTTCTGGATCCAGAAACCAAGATGAATAGCCTTTCTTCCCCTGCAAACAGCTCTGAACATCAGTCAAACCCTTTCTTCTGTATTTTCAAATCTTACAAGTGCATTCAACTTCATTCTTCTCTTCATATTCTGATACTTAGAATGATCTGTGACAGTACCTGTGTTACTAATTATGATGTAAGCTTGTAGAAAAGCAACTTTTTTAAACGAGGATGGTGAAATATGGAAGCATGTGTTAAAAATTACTAAAAGAGAGAAGTCCAGTGTTAGAATATCAAATAATTACCATTTCCTAATAGTAAATGTTTGTCAACTACCAGTTTAACTCCATGAATCCCCTCTACTTTCTAGCTGATTAACCTTCCAGTGTGCAGAGATGTATTCTGGCCTGCCTAAGCTGCAAACGTGTTCTAAAAGGCATCTTCCCCAAATGTCACTGGGTCCCTGCTCAGCTGAAGGCACCTATTTGTATCACTCTGCATCACACAGAGAAGAAAAAGCACATGTAAGGAAGGAACACTATATTCATCATCAATATTCAACATCAGGACAAGACCTTACTACTGATAAGAGCCCTGCTTAGCAGTGTTTAAAAAAAATTCTGGGAAATACTCAGTGATTTGATAATCTACTGAATGTCAAACCTTCATTCAACACTGAAAAACTGAACACTGGATAGAAAGAAGTGATTAAAATTATCCTTTTCAAGGCTCAACCTACTACTAATTGGTCACGACCATCCTGCAGAACTTCATTTGTGACACCAGTAGAACAGAAATTATAATGCTACTTTAATAACCTGAAAGAACTTTGCCACTAAAAGACTGAATCATTTCTTTAATATTAAACAGTACATTTACACTGCAAATGATGGACCAGTATTTCATTGGAATGCACAGTTTTTAGCCAGCCAAGACTTTTCCTTATTAAAAAAGAACAGAAATCACTGTGAGCTGAATCCCTCAGTCCTTTTCCCTACAAAGCTCTCTTTGAGGTCAATAAAAAATTTGGCTATTAAAGAATGTTGAACTCTGACCCTGGAATAACATAGCACAAATCATATTCAGTCTTGAAAATAACCTTCAATCCTAGGTCTGGAAAGATTTCTAAACAGGAGAAACAGGACATCCTTTTTCTAATATTCTTTATTAAAATTCTCAGTCCCATAAAGGTTACAGCTTAGTCTGCCAAATCATTTGATACTCCCCATTCAGTGGCCTTTATTGTTTACTGCACACTTATTTCTTCTTTTAGGGTATATAAGAGGTGACAAAGAGCATGAAAGAAATCACTTGAGAGTGAAGCAGCATTTCTCATTAGACACATCAAGCACAATAAGAAGGAATATTGTCAGTAAGCTTACAGTGCTTTGCCAAATTGCAGCAGCTGTGGGTGATGATGGAAAAGGAGAGAATGTAAACCAAACACTTTCCTTTTATTGTGGGGGATATTTTAGGTGAGCAATGTCTAAAACCAGATTGACAAAAGCCCAAAAGAAAAAATTGACATAGCTGTAATATTCTGACAGAGAAGATCTAGTGGTCAGTATTCACAAAAACATTTCATTCTACCAATAGTATGTTCAAAAATATTACTTTTAAAACTCCTGTCATGCTTTCCAACTATTTTTGTCTATCAATTTTCTGTATTTATTTAAATAGAAGATTCAAAGTCTTACATAGCTACAACTCTACTTGACCACAATCATTGTGTGTAGATCATTGTCTGGAAACATTGAACTTCAGATCAAACAGCCACTCTATTTCACATTCAACTTGTCTTTGGTCTTTTTTTTTTTTTTTTTTTTTTGTTGTTTTCCTAAATAGATTTTCATTTTAAGTCTGTCCTTCACTTTGATAGCTTTGAAGAACTTTCCCATGGTCTCAGACTACTTTCATTTTGCTCAAAATAATAACTTGCTTAACATGATATGATAGAACAATTTAACAGCTCACTCTCTTCTAACAGCTAGTTATAGGTGATTAATCTTCGTCCTATTAGGTCTGAAGAGTCCCTGAGCTCCTCAGTTGATCCTTTCTAGACACCTAACCAGGGGAATTCATGAAAAACCACCTGAAACAATATAAAAATTGACCAGAGTATTTTATGTTTCAGTCAGATCTGAGTAGTTAACTTTCAGTTTAGCCAAAGATCAAGGACAGAAGGTACCAGAGCAGTCTCCTGTCCTGACTGGAGATCTGCTGTAACCCAGCAGACCAGCCCTGGCAGGGCTGGAGGGAAATGCCACTCATGTGCCAGCAAAATAACAACCCAGCCTGTGCCCATGTGCTTGTTCCATCAGTCTCCAGTCCTGGAGCTGGGGTCTCATTGAGAACCCCTTTGCCTTCCCACAGGAAGAGAGAGGGGTTTTATTATCCTTTCACACCTCAGCATGAAGGTATGGTTATACATCACAGATGTAAAATAATTCCACACTCATTTAGATAGGTTCATCAAGGGTGAAATAGGTCTTTGTCTCCTTCTTTCTTCCTTAAATGCATTTTCCCCCAAAAATCACAGCCCTCACACTGTATTTTTCCCTTAGACAATTCAAGAGGCTCAGCCTTGGCACTGCTCCCTCAGCAGGTGAATGTGCCCTGACATTGAAATCCCTTCCTTTGGCCTGGCAGAGCCAGATCCAGCCCTATGGCACCCCTGGGCTGCCATCCCTGCCTGGGAGGGACACCCAGGGCACAGCTGCTGCTGCTGTCCCCACAGACAGGACCTCACACACAGGGAACACTCCACCACAAGCACTGACAAGGATTCAAAAGCAAGCTGGGTTTTTTTCAGGTGTGTGACTTTTACTTCTTCCTACCCTGTGGTCATTTGAGACCTTGAGAAAAATACACTGAAAAAACAGAACTTTAAACTATACACTTAAATGTCAACTTTACCACTTGCATTGATTGTAATCCATTAGGGTAAATTAGGAGCAACTCAAGGAGTAAACTTACTGCATGAAAAAGACAAGGAAGACACTACTGATATCACATGACTTGTGCTGACTAAGCAATGAGTTATGATGCTTTGATGAATGATAATTAAATGAGAATAGTGAAAATAACATTGTTTCTGGAACAAAACAACATGTAAATTTACATACATTCTACTTTTTCCTGCCTCTGTCAGCATTTTGATCTGATATTTGCAAGACACTGAAGATGAAAAGTGATTTCTTGAGGGGAAAATCCAAAAACCATAGACTTGTATCTTAAATTAAATGACCAGTGATAACATGGGCATATCTATATGAAATCAAGCTATTTCCAGACCTCAGTTCCTTACCAAGAGAGCAGGAAAACCCTCAGAAAAGAGTAGTATGCACATTTTTCAATTAGCTGTAAACCAGGACAGTATTTAAGAAACTGCCCAAGTTATTTCTTTAAACAAGGCCACCCTTAAGTCAAACTGTAGGGCCTGCTCTGGTGGTTGGTGAGCTGTGTGGCTCTGTCCTGAATGCCACCCTGAACTCCTACCTGTGCAGGTGTGGCCCTTTACATTGACACTGAAATGCTTGTTTTAGCAATCTGCATGGTTGCACCAGGCTGCAGAATGGAAAGATTCCCAATTTCATCCTCAACAGGGAAGAGATTTGTTTTTCTTGGAAAATCTTTTGTTTATATAGAACCATCCTGAGGTCTGACATCAACTGAAAGGTTTAAAGGCAAGATTGAAGTTTAACAGGAGCCCAATTTTATCTATTCAGCAATAAAATTTTAACTACTGTGCTGCAGAATCATCAAACTGGTTTCCTTATTACCACCCAGTATAGGCACATTAACAGCAGAGAGAGAGCAAGACATTCAATATGAATTACACACAAAAGATAACAAACAAATGGGCTCTTCCTGTCTCTGCTTTGCCTCTTTCCTCTCCCCAGCCTGCACTCTAAGCTTCACTTTTCCACAAGGACACTCAGCAGAACTTTGGAGATGCCAGTGGCACCCATGTGGGCACTTGTGGGGTGAGGTAGAACTGGAGGATGCTGCTAATAGCCCGTGGCTGCCAAGCCCTCCACTCCTGCCCCAGGGAGCAGAACTCCAGTCCTGGCAGCACAGAGCTGCCTTCAGATTCTTCAGGCACCCCTGGGAAACCAGAACCAGCACAAGGGCTCCAAGCACCCTCATCAGTGAGTGCCCAGTGACACCAGGAATAAGCCTGTTCACTTCTTTGTGTTTTTCAATATAAATGCAACTCTTATTGTAGAATATTGAATACAAGCAGTTGAAAACTCATGCTACTCATATTAGGCAAAAGCATTAGCTCAGTCAATCTGAGTGTAAATAAGTCTTTCAAATATTTTTATGGTGCAGAATGCACTGCACTGCCATGGTAATTTATGCATTTGTTGACTCTGATTTTAAATGTTGAGCCATAACACCACAGCTCTGTGCTTGCCATAATTTCCAACTCCTCCTTCAGCCACTTCTATAAAGAATTTTATTGACTATATCAGCAAGAAATAACCTCCATTCCAATACCCACTTCTACATTCAAGAGTAGTTTTCTTATATCTCAGCTCCTACCAATTCTGGTCCCTGTGCATGTATATTAGCCCCTCCTGCACTTCACCAAGCAAGGAAGGGTGCAGCACAGCCAGCCAGGGGACTGTGTGAAGAACTGCCACAGAACCAACACAGTCAAGCCCAACTGCAGAGCAAAAGCAGCTTCAAGATTCTCTGGGCTGCTCTAAGGGTGACACTCATGTTGTGTTTGGAAGGGTCTGTACCAGGGCCAATAAACTTCTGACAGCTTGGGGAGGTGTCTGGGTAATGGGGAACCTGCAACTCAGACATTCAGAGGCCACTGAGCACCACATCAAACAATGGTCATCCTAAAAAGGAGAGATTATGAACCCTCCTGTTATACTCAGTAGAAGCCAGCTCAGCAAACAGGGTGTGCTTCAGACATTGCTGTATTTATATGAACTGGAATTAAAGGTTACATTTATGAAAACTCATGAGGTACCATCAAAGCCAAAGAAATAATTTCTGGGCTGCACATGGCCTGTTAGACTTTGGTCTTCATAATATTTGCTTACATATCTAATTAAACAAAAAAGTAAATTCTACTGAAGTCAAAGATTTGATGTGGATTAGTTCAAAGAGCTAAACTTACTCCAAATTCCAGAAGAGGGGAACTTAAACAAGTGCATTCAACATGCAGAAGTTTTAAACGCTGTCAAGAATGATTTAGGTGCTCAGGAACCTGATTTCAGAAACCTATTTGTCTCCTGACACCTAAGCAAGCTAAGCTGCTTTTAGAAATAGAACTGTGGCAGCCTGACAGTTTTGACAATGCTACTCTCTGACTTCCTCCAGCATCTCATTCCTCCTTGTCCTTTCAGAAACTTCACAACACTAAAATCCAAAGAGAACAGAGACTTCAGCAACTGATATATTCACAAAATGGTACAACAGTGTATGAGACCAACTAACTACCCGGAATTGTCAGGCAAGTAGCCCATAAATCATGCAGACAACTGGCTGCAGCTGTTCAACAGACATGAAAAGGAATTCATTGCTTAAAGAATAGTTAGCAGAGTCTTGCAGAATTGTTAAGAGTAAAGGCATTACTTTTCCTGCCAGATTCTGCTTCATGATTATTTTAGAATACAAGTTAAATTATTTTAGAATGAAATAATTAATCTCAGTTCTAATCAAAATATGCAGAGGATGAAAAGGTTTGTTGGCAGGATCCTGTACAGACACATCTCCTGAATATTCCTGTCACCTTCAGCAAACAAACACCCTCAGAACACAGAGAGTTGCTGAAAAGGAAGCTCCTCATTCTATTCACTAGAATATTATTTGTAAGGCACTTCTGAAGTAGCTTCCTCTTGTAAATTTACACGACACAAAGCTCTTCCATATAGAATACTGTTTGCTTCCTAAAGACAATCAGTCAAAGTTTAAAATACCACTTTTTCTGGGTAGTTCCTGGAAATGTTCTCAGCCAAAAGCATCCAGGAATTCCAAATAATATGAGCTGAAATAAAATTTATGGGTATGAGAAGGGTGCACAGGAAAGCCTGGTGGTCCCTGCCATTGTCTATCATTCTTCTGAGGACAGAGAAGGAAGGCAGTGCACATCTGAAATCCAAACAGGCATCAGGAAACACCCCTTTACTGGCAATCCAATAAAAAGCTTTCACTTCTCACATTTCATTGAAATATTAAGATCTAATAAGTCTACTCTGCAAAAGCTTAATGAAAGAAACATTTTTATTGTTGTCAGTTATACGTCTTGGTTGTTTTTTCCCCTCAAAAGATTCCTGCATTATAATCTACCATATAAAAACACTCAGTGATCAAAATATAATAAATTAACTGCTGTCAGGATCCCATATTAGTGGGGAAAGCAAGGCAGGAGAGGTATAATTAAACAAAAAAACACATTATAGTGGAATGGACTGCATTTGGTGACCTCTAGCTTCTCTATAACAAAACCCAATAAGGTACTACGTGAGTTAATTAAAAGTACACTGTCCAGAGTGAACAAAACTCCAGAACAATGCTACAAGGCTATTAAATGAAATGATGATTCTGAATTGTAATTGCTTTATAGACCACTGAATTCCTTCAGTGGAGAGAAAAGATTTACTAATGATACCAAACATCTCCTGTGATAAAAGGTTAATTATTAAAAGGTTTTATCTCTGAAGGCAGAGTCTGTTTCTGTGTTTATGTTGCTTCTATTTTTTCCCTAAATTAGTACGAACAGCTGTTACCAACCCTACCCTCACTTTAACCCCCTTGAAATATTTTATGCACTTTTAACCACCTTAATGTGAGGTAAGATGTTCTCTGTGGTCTCAATTCAGGAAAGCAGGTAACTATATCTTAAGTGCCACAGGGACAAATGCTCAGCTGATATATATCACATTTATGGAGCTTCAGCATCCACCTCAGTGGGACTTAAACCCTTTCTCAGTACATTGCTAAACCAGGTTATTAAAAAGAAATTACAAAAAAAACCCTGTTCCTGAAACTCTCATGGAGTATTGACAACCCAGAAATGAATACTTGTATGTGGAATTTCATTATCATGATTCTTATGCAATATGAATGTTCTGTAGTGCGTGTAAGTGTTACTGTGCAGCAACAAAATTTTTCAGTCCAAGGTAATGCAGACCTTCCTAAAAGATCATTAAAGGTCCTTGTGGTTAGGCAGTCATTTAGTTGGTGATCTCATTTTGTAGCCAAAGCCATTAGGACAATATAAAACTGGTTTCAGGAAAGCACATTAGTTAATTATAAAGCAATCTAAAACAAACCAAAAGGAGAATATTTGATTTATTCTAAATGTTTATAGACGCTTAAATACTGTGGTTCTATAACTTGGTATCTTGTCTGGGGGAAATGACAATATTTTATAGGAAAATAGTAATACAGGGTTTTCACTTCTTGCTTTCCTTTTAAGCAATTTTCTAATCATTCACTTCCAGCTTCTCCTGACAATAACCAGTCCAAGTTTTATGCCTGATTTTGCACTTGTCGATACCAACAACCTTCACTAGGTGCAATATGAAGGTCACAAAAATTTGTGAAAAAGAATAAATTATAGTTTTACAGCAGCTTTCACCAGCTGGTCTGCACAAACTGCTCCCATGAGCTCAGGGTGCAAAGCCCAGCTCAAACCTTTCTTAAAAACACGCCAACACGACAACCTCCCAGCTGTCTGCACTGGTTTTTTTCTGTTTATCCATCTTTGCTTTTCTTGCATTCTCACCACAACTTTTAGCCAGCATTAGCTGGCTAATGAATGAGGATTCTGTGGTTTCCAGCTGCATGTAAAAGTGGGGCTCAACCTGTTTGCAACCAGTATAAATGTTAAATAAATCATAAATATGTTCATACTGCAGCATAAACTGTATGTGTCTCGTTCACAACATAAACATAATGACCTTGTCAGAAGAAAATCTCTTAAGGTTTTGCATTTAAATAGAACCTACCACAGTGGGGTGCCAGGATAAAACTGGGTTTCCTATGCTCAGGCTTAAAAATGGATAATCAATTCCACTGGCTTCTGTCAGTGTTCTGGGACAGCTCCTGGGCTCCTGCTTTAATGTGCGCAGGCACCAGCTCCAGTGATACACAGCTGCTGATTGCATCTTCAGCTGTGAGATCTCACCAGACTGCAACAGCTATTTATTTCTTGTCATTGCATTTCTGTGTAACTTGAGGCCTTTCCTTAGTCACAGACATTCATTGTACTCATCAAAGTTTCTTCCTATCTTAGACAAGGCCAAGCATATCTAAAGAGATATCGTAGGCTCCACAGTAGATTCATTTCAAGTCAGGTTTGACATATTCATTCCTAGTGCTTCATATATTGCTAGCAGATAGCTTATAGCTCTTTTCTCTAATGTTCAGTTCTGCAGGCAAACAAATTTCTGCCTGAGGCACTTAAGTAAACTAGAAGGAGCTGCAGCATGCCCCCAGTCTGCAACTGCCATGAAATGCTTCATAATATCTTAGTCTTTTTTGTAGTGAGATTTATCAATTCTTCCTTGGCTTTATCCACTGCTTCCCAAAGAAAAGTGCCCCAGATCCAGGATATGTTATGCAGATTCTGTCAAAGACATCCAAGGTCAGCAGGGACTTTGGTTGGTTCGTTTGGGCTTTTTTGTTTTTAGGGGGCTTTGTTTGTTTGTGTTGCTATTGTTTGGGGGTTGGGGGCGTTGGAGTTTTTTGTGGTAGTGGTGTTTTGCTAGGGTTTTTTTAATGATTTAGGTTTTATTAAAAATTGGGGAAGACGGGAAACTTGAGGCTCTGAATTAAACCAAGTGATTGTGACTGTAGCTGCTCCTATTGCTTGAGGCTCCCAATAACACAGCCCTACACTCACTGTTGTCTACTGCAGCAATCTCAGGGATTTTAGTGTAAGGGAAACAATCTAAACCTTGGTGGTCCTGCTTTTATGACAGGGAGAGCATTTTGCCAAATTAATTACAGCAGAGAGGATTCCTGGCAGCTTGTTACTGTGGCAATGGCCACAGAAGAGCTGATATTCTTCACAAGGGCAGTGTTGATCCTCCCATGGCAGGGCCTGGCTCCCAGCTCAGGTCCTTCATGTGGAGAGATATATATATATATATATATCCAAATGAGGTCTTTTCATACAAATTACTTATAAATACATTTTGGATCCCTGTAAGCTAATATTGTCATATTTACCTCAATATTTTTATGCTGTAGATTAATACATGTACTTAATGTCACTAGATCTGTAAAGAGGAAATGCACTCCATGATCTCAGACTGCAGAAAACGTGCCGAGTGTGAAGCCAGTACTGTACAGCCCTGGAATAGCTTGGAATAACCATTGGGCAGTATCTTTTTAAACCCATCAATTTTTTATACCTGATCTGCTATTAACATGCATTTGTACCGCTGCATAATGAAGATTCTGACTTCTTCCAAGGCCTTCCATAGTCTTTACAACTTTTTCAGTTTAGTTGTTTCAATCAAGTTTCAGAAAACAGTGGTAACAAACCTAAGTTCCACATTCCCCCACTCCCCTCGGCTCAGGAAGAGCTCCTGATTTCATGCTGTAACCACTTTGGGCACAGAATCAGCTTTCTTGGCCTCTCTGTATTTGCATGAGCAACATGTACCAGCACTTCTCTGCTTTTGCAGTCACCTTCCATGTTCACATTACTCCTCAGATCCTCAAATCTTGTTTGAACTGGATTTCCTTCCCCTAGAGTTTCTAGGAGGTGCAAATACATTATTATGTCCAGCCATTGCCTGTCATTGATCAGCCCTCATTTAGCAGGTGCGAAGCAAACTCAGCACAATCTAGTAACTCTGCAAGGGGCAAAAGGTCACAATTTCAATTATAATCCTCATTATTTACCACGATTAAGTGAATTTGTTAACACCAAAGCTCAAGTTGTTTAACATAACTAATTAAGCAAGTAACAGACTGTTCCATCCATTAGCATTGCATTGCTTCTGGAGTTTTAAATTTTTGTTAACTGTTTCTGTAGGAGACTGTTAGCAATTAAAAGCAAAGTAGGGGAACTAAAATCTGGCACCATCTGAAGCATCTGTCATAGGTGAAAACTCAGTACAGGATGTGAACATCTAGCCCAAGCCAAGGCAGTATTTTTCTTTTCCACAAACAGCAAAACAAATTAATCATGATATGATGACAAAACATAAATAGTTGTTTTGACATGGTCACTATGTTCTTCTAAGAGACAGGAAGGACAGCAAAACATTTGGTACAGAAAAGGTAAAATGAAATCCCTGCTGTCCTCTCCTGTTGTTCTTGTGGCATACGAACACCTTGGTTCATAGCCCCAAGTGATGTCCAACTCCCTACTTCAAATAGACATATAGTATTGCACACAGGAGAAAGGACCCTTTCTGATTTAATATTATGGATTAGTTAGAATACAAAAGCTTAAACACCTTCAAGCTGAATTGTCACAGTAAGGTAGAAAAATCATAAAGAAAGGTTTCATAAAATCAAGGCTGCTCTCCTGGAATCAGTGGCTACCCTTGTCAAGCTAGCCCTTTGCATGTTCCCATGTGAAAGCAAGCTTGGTGTGAGCAGTTAGTTAACATAACAATCTCTTCCTGGGTAAAAAATAACCAACACCTGTATAAACTGGTTTTACACCATTAGATAGAGAAATGAAAACTATCTCCCACAAACAACTTTTCCTGCATGTACACACCAGGGGTTTGAGTGACCAAGGAATACAGGGTAATAACTTGTTACTAACCAATAAAGTCATTCGCAAGACAGCTCCTGACCAATGGGAGTCCCACATGAGGCCTGTAAAACTGTATAAAAATGAGTTATGTGACTAAAGAATGGGCTATTCCACCATGAGGAAAGTGGGGTCCTGTGTGATTTATTCCCACATTCAGTGACTGTATGTCCAGAGAAACTGATTCCTGCTGGAAGCAGCACTGAGGCCAAGCCCTGCCCTCCTCCCCACTGTGGCCTGAGGGACCCGAGGGACAGGAGCTGTCCCCAGGTGCTGCTGAGGGAGGACAGGAGCTGGGGCAGCTGCTCCTGGTGGTGGCAAAGCTCCAGCCAGGCCAGACAGCTCCAGCCAGCCCCACAGCTCCAGCCGGGCCAGGCAGCTCCAGCCAGCCCCACAGCTCCAGCCGGGCCAGGCAGCTCCAGCCAGCCCCACAGCTCCAGCCAGCCCCACAGCTCCAGCCGGGCCAGGCAGCTCCAGCCAGCCCCACAGCTCCAGCCGGGCCAGACAGCTCCAGCCAGCCCCACAGCTCAGCCGGGCCAGGCAGCTCCAGCCAGCCCCACAGCTCCAGCCGGGCCAGGGCGGCCAGGCCAGCCCCACAGCTCCAGCCGGGCCAGGGCGGCCAGGCCACAGCCGGGCCAGACAGCTCCAGCCAGCCCCACAGCTCCAGCCGGGCCAGGCAGCTCCAGCCAGCCCCACAGCTCCAGCCGGGCCAGGGCGGCCAGGCCAGCCCCACAGCTCCAGCCGGGCCAGGGCGGCCAGGCCAGCCCCACAGCTCCAGCCAGGCCAGGGCGGCCAGGCCAGCCCCACAGCTCCAGCCGGGCCAGGGCGGCCAGCCCCACAGCTGCCTGCCCCCCGGCCAGCAACACGGAGCTGCTGGCAGCAGAGCACCAAGCATTGCTGTGAAGTGCTCTGGGAATGCTCCTGCAGGCTCAGACAGACTGCCAGCTCTGCAGGGCAGGCACCATCTGGCTCTCCTCAAGATGGAGGGTCCTGCTTGGTCACTGCAGTAAAGCAGGGTACGCACACAAACATCATCCTTTCAGGAGTGGAAAAGTGCAAGCAGAACAGATGACCCAACTGCAGAGTGACAGGCAGGCAGAGACTCCTTCCCAGCAAAGCAGGGCATTGCTCTTCACAGCACATCATCTTCCCTAAATACACTGACAAGTGTCCTTCAGGACTGCACCTCACTGTCAGGTTTAACACTAAAACCAGCCAGCCGACCAACAAACAGACCCAGTAAGGTCCCTTCCCCCAAGTACAAAAAAGGTATTAAAAACCCCATAAACTCCTAGGCAAAAAGTGACTCCTGTTCAGAATATCTTCTTGCAGCTGCTTGTTTCCCAGGCAGTTTAGTTCATTTTATAGAGCCGCACTAAGTATTCAAACTCTACAAAAGCTATTACAGTCCATCAAGATAGTGCTGCAGAAGAAAATTCTAAACCTAAATGCCACAAAACACAATCACAACAATGAGAAATTTGATAGTTCTTGAATCAAAACCTGATGATGCTTGAGATAATCACCTTTCCTACCCCTTCTTACACCTTTTACTCTTTGGCTCAGAATTTCTGAGTTTCTGTAGCCTCTAGTTTGGCAAGTGATTTGATGATAAAACTGCAGACACACAAAGGAAACTATCTGCATTCGCAACATATTCATCTTCTTGTACAGAGGCAGACACACATTTATGCAGCAAACCCACCACCTCAGTTCTGCCTTAGACCTTGCCTATAATAAATGGTTGGACTAAATAAGGAGATCAAGAAAGTTAGAAACAAATAATTCAAATGAAAAAAATCATTAAGTCCTAATTACACCAGGGTTTTGTAGAGTACATGTTGGAGCTGGCAGTTTTTCACTAATATGGCAATGAATGGTCCACATACCACAGCTATGTCTTTCCCACTAATTAATTGTAATTCTAGAAACTGCCTATAAAATATGTTTCCCCTAAGTACCATTAGGTTCTCCAAATGGAGCCGTAGCTCTCTTGTGCTAAAGCCGGGGATCTTATGGTGTTCAAGCACTCAAAGTGCTGAGGAATAAATACCCAACACATGACATCTGTGACCAGTACTCCTATTCCTACCTTCCCCTGGCCTACAAATACATATGCTGACACTCTTGTCTTTCCCAGATTTTTTAGAGGCTCCTCCTTCCTTGAAAGTCTTACTCTCACCCACCTTACTCTCACCCAGGAATCTCTTCATTTCTACCAGCTCATGGATGAAAGTTTTGGACAGACATTTCCTCTGCTCCTGGCAGGGGAGAGAGGCACAGACCCAAAAATAGCTGAAAGCACACCAAAGCCTGCAGGAATGATTTTATGGCCCATTTTGTCCTTATATATATATATATATATTTAAAAAATAACCACAATTGATTTTCCAGACAGAAAGCAGCAGTAAGAGGTGCTGTACCTGGCATCCTGTCCTCTGGTGCTCACCAAGACATCCATACCCAGAGACCGGTGACAGCACTGAGCCAAGGGCCTGCAGAGCACAGCTGCAGTGCCTCTCTGAGCAGTGCCCCCTCACTGTCCCTCTGGGTGCCCCAGGCTGAAAATTGGTGTCCAGTTATGCCCTGCAGTGCCATAAACCACTCAGAGGGACAACAAAACCTTGGAAAAGCACTGGCAAACATTTTGGTGAAGTTCCAGCACAAAAATCAAGGTTGCCAACACCAAGCTTTTATCACCTGTTCATGTTTAATTTCCCTTTTTAGGCTGGGGAGAATCATAAGCTTATTAAAGTCACAAATACTTTGTGTTTACTCTCAAAAAATATGAGATAATGTTGAACAAATTAACAAAAAATGATTAATTTAAAAAATCTGTTTCAATACCACCATGTTCCCTAACTATGGAGAACACTGCTATACAATATGTATGTAACAACAAGATTTAATAAAGGAAAGAAATGAAATATCTATTTTCTGTAGCAAAGCTGCAAAACCTTATCATATTTTAACTTTGTGAAAACCAATTAGAAAAGTACCCTTGAGCTACTATGAACTTCTTTGACATACAAAGAGAACTAAAGAAACCATCAGAAGTATTTCATTGCTTTAATTTACCTAGCTATTGCATGAAATCATATCATTAGGTCATTTTCTGTGATATCTTTTTCCTACTTTGAGGAACACATGAGAAATGGGATTTTATTCAGTAACTTGGCATTGTCCATCAGTAAAGAAAGATGGTGTGAGCTGAACATACTGCCCCAGATTGATTATCTAATTTAAACAGTAAAGAAATGTGGATCTATATATATTTTCTGAGTTCTTTAGAAAATATTTCAAGACCCTAACAGCTAGTTATGTCTAATTGATATTATCCAAAATAGTCCCTGAGTCCAGATACATCCTTCAACACTTTGGTCATGCAATAATCTCGGGAGAGTAATGTGTAAAAAACACAAACCCAACTGCAACAGAAGCTTAACATGGGGAATATTGAGCAAAACCACAGATGAGAGGTACTGCAGAAATACCTTCTTATTAATAAAGGGGGAGAGCCCACTTCCCTGCATTAGAGAATAGTTAACTGCTTTAGCTGATAGTTCTCATAGGCACAAAGATGCAATTTGAATCCTGGTATTTTCATAACATCTGAACTTTTCTTCCCTTTCCTTGTACCAGGCACAATGTTTTGGACATATTTTTTTCCCAACAATCTAATGAGAAAGTCTTTCACTAAGGCTGAACTGATTTCTGGCAATTGCTATGGTGCGATTGCTCCCACCCTATAAATCACAAGTACGACCCATTGTATTATCCTATAAAACTTCAGCTGCACAAATTTTTAACCAAAAGCTGCTTAACTCACTAGCATTATCTTTGGAATTGATGTACAATCCTATACCAAGATATTTGCATTTGCTTCTTAAATTCTATGCCAGAATCAAAGCACCTTGACTCAGTATTTATGCTTATTACAGTACATTAATGGCCATGTTCGTACACTGCTTTTTCCTTGTGGGCAAAGTGAAGCTTATAAATAACCTAGTTTGGGGTTTCCTCTGAGAGTTAAGCTCAGTGTGTGAAAGGTGTTCCAAAGCCAGGAAACACTGATCAATTAGAAATGGTATTTCAGTGGAAGGATAGTGAAAAATGAAAAATCTGCCTTGCATTTTCTCAAAACATGTACAGCAGAATCATGCTTAATGCTTGATCCTCTGATGTTCAGTGATTTGTTGACAAGTAAAGTAATTCAGACTCTTATAATAAACATCAGTAGGGATTTAGAACCACAGCAGATCTATAAGCCATGAGTCAGACGTGTTGCATGAGAGGAGAATGGAAAGCTACAGCAAGGTCAGCTCTGTGCAGCCAGAGGAGCTGTGGTGGGTGACAGCCCCAGCTCTGCTCCAGGGGTGAGCTCAGGCCAGCCGTGCCCCTTTGCCCTCCAGCTCCCAGTGACTCATTTCTCCTACTCCAAGCAACTGTTTGCCCACTCATGAGAAGAGTCACATTTTGCTGAGGTAGGAGGGACTCACTGTCACATCCTAAGGTTCCCCCATCCATGCTCACTTTCATTCTTCAACATTGAGTAGGAAAAGAAAGAACTGCTCACTCTCTGTGGGCTTTGCTGCATGAAAGCCTCCTCTGCTGCTGAAAGGGAACCTCACCTTCTTCCCTTCCTGTTTCATTGCCCAGCCCCATCACCCTCCAGGAGTTCTCCTTCAACTCTCCACCCTCTCCTTTATTTTTAAATATAAACCACCACCCCTTTCTCCCAGCTAATTCAATAACTGAATAGTGTCAGTTGAAGCCAGTAGTGTCTCTGCTGTGTTGTATTAGTGATTTACAAACCACAAGAAGCCAACAATTCATGCTACTAATATGGAGAACAACAGTGGAACACCCTCCTCCTTTGAAAAGCAAAGTGGAATTTTCAGCTGGAAGCTCTTATAGTTTCAATGTTCCTTATCTGCCTCAGTCCACAGCTGCTGATGACAGCTAAACTCCTGCATCCATCCCAGCAAATTACATGAGTTTAATCAAGTGGCTGTGTGATAGATTTGGTGACAGCAGATTTAGTTACCCTGCTGTGATAAAGGGTTGATCAATGTACTATTATTCTTTCTTTTATTGGCTTTCCTTTCTTCCCAGCAAGTATAATACTACAGTATCACAGACCAAATTTTCTGCACTCGAGAGCATGCCACCAGCTTCTAAATCCAAAGACAATGTTTCCTGCTTCAGCAACAAAGGCATTTGCTGCATCTTAGAAGTCATGTTTTCCTAGCAATCCTTTTCATTTCACAGAATTGAATGGTTACTGTACTGAATTTTACATATTGGACACAATTATCTGAAGATTTCTGACTAGTTCAAAGCAGCTGTCCTTTTTCAGCAATAGCCAAAGGATTCCTGCCTTATGGTCTCCAGATTAAAAAAAGATTACAAGAAAACAGCAATTTAAGTCTTTTGTCACATTTGCTTTCCAGGCTTTTCCAAGACAGTTCTTAGCCCACAACCAAGGTAGCAATGTGAGTTCCAGGGACACAGCCACTGTACCATCCTTCCAGCAGATCTGGGGTCAGATAACACAGCCTGCCTCCTGTTCAATCATCAGATGATTCGAACAGTTTTGGCTGCCTGCTGTAAATGTGTTGAAACATTCTTCCTGGAGGTTGAAGATTTCACTCCTGCAAGGTTTTCTGGCACTGCTAGTAGGTCACTTTGCTCTATGGCTCACCTAGAAAATGTCCCTCATGGCTGTAAAAAGCCATCTGACACCTGACAGCACACCAAGACACAACAGCATTGCCTGGATTCTTCAATTTTTTTTTTTTTTTTTTTGTATCCCAATTCACTTTGGGATATTAGAAGACCTACCATTCAGTGTGCTGTTATATATTAAAATGTATTAAATTTAACTTTATGCTTAGAAAGTAATTGAAGGATCAAGAAAAGCAAAACTCCCCTTCAAGCTTTTTGCTTTTACTGCCATTTTCTGTCTTACTAAGCAATGTCTTTATCATGATGTCATTTCTTTTAGGGCAGTAATTACAAAAAAATGCAGAGATCATTCATCTACAGTAAAAGTTTGTAACAGGCATTTAACATTGGAACTTACCTTTACATTTGATTATAAAAGAAAATGGCCCATATGGCGTAAATATCTTGAAGTTAAATGGGAGTTCATGAATTTATAGCAAATGTGATAAGGGTAAAAAGACCTCAAGAGGAAATGCTGCAATAATGGTCTTTTAATAGACCTAAGAGGAAAACTGGCTAACTCCTACCAGAGACGGGGAAATAAAGGCACAAATCAATGAGAAAAGTTGCCAGTTAAACAGAAAAGGATCCAGAGCAAAGTTCATATAATAAAGTGACCTGCCTTCAAATGAAAGTTAAAATTCTTAGTGAGACAAAACTAAGAGCAATAGATTAGAGCACAAATGAAGATATCTGCATTGGTGGATGCTAAAATCTTCTGGGTTTAGGCTTAGCAACTGAAAGGGCACAAAACTGTTCACACAAGGGACTTGGAAAAAGAAGAGATGGGTTTGGCTTGTCTGGATTTATTTGTTTGTTTTAAAAAATCAATGAAATTACTTCAGTGTATGCAAAATTTAAATCTATGTTCATCAAAGTGTTAAAATAACCATTTC
Organism: Onychostruthus taczanowskii; assembly: GCF_017590055.1. Lineage (NCBI taxonomy): Eukaryota > Metazoa > Chordata > Aves > Passeriformes > Passeridae > Onychostruthus > Onychostruthus taczanowskii. The sequence goes on from NW_024499017.1 coordinate 361,882, forward strand.
TTAAGGAGATGCCCTCTGGCTTCAATTACTAAGTGAAAAAAATACTTCTGAACTCAAGGTCTGTGTTACTGGTTCTGGAGCCACATACTTACTTCTTTGCTGCAGACATAATTCAGGGAAAGAAATAAACTTCTAAATCCAATATTTAAAAATAGTAATCTTTTCAGTAGTGTCCAGTATACTACTGAAAGGACTAAAACTTCATTTTTTTCATTAGCTTGAAAATCTTTGTTATTAAAAGTTCTCAATTTTTTTTCTCTAATACTCCAGTCACAAATCAAATCCTCATTTTCCAGTAAAGCAAGACAGAAATTATACTGTTGTGGAATTTAGATCCATTTTGCTCCATAATAAAATAATGGGTTTTTTTTTTTTAATTCTCTTTTCTACATTACCTACACAATAGCTTTGAAAGGCATGAAAAATAGTGGATAAGAAGTAAAAAAGAAAAAAAAAATCTCTCTCAAATTTATGTGCTCATCAGTCATAACAAGACAGGCAAAAAACCTAACCAGGTTAGTCACTTAAATTTCTCTTGCACATAGCAGAATGTAGATGGCAGAGCAGATGACATGCTGGCCAGGACTATACAAAGCCAGAAGAGTATAGACATCTCCATGCTCCAATTCTGTTTTGTTCTAAGCAGAATTGCATACAGTAAATCACTTCCTTAGAGAAAATGCAAGGATTCTCTGTGTTTTCAACTGATATTTCTGTGGGCAGGTTTATAACACAGTTTTCTGTATCAAAAGTATTTTACAAAATAAGGTCCTTCTGATGAAAATTGAATAAATACAACTTCCACACTTCTACATACCGAAAAGGTAGCTGGCTTTGTTGACTAGGTGATCAATTTTAAATTATTCTCTCACATCTAACTGTTAAAGGGCATGGCAATGCTTATATAGTTGTGTCTTGACATATGCTGGAAAGCTCTGTTTCAAATTTTCCATTCCTTTTCTCCCCTGTTTCTTCCAACAGCCACTCAACCTCCAAAGTTGATTTGCAAACATTTCAAGAGAAGGGAGAAGAAAAGGGAAGTTTTCTGTTATGAGAGCACCAGAGGTCCTGGAACAATGAAGTCCAAAGAGAGAATGTCTGCAACATCAAATGCAACTGCACTGTAGTGACCAAGGAAAGGATTCAGGAGTTATTGCAGAAAAACCCCTAAAATCCTCATCACAATGAGCCACAGCATCAGCAAGGAAGCTATTAAAGCCTTTGGATTACAGCGACAGAAACAGCTGGAAGTAAAGGCAGAAATTCTGCTTAAAAAAATTAAATAAATAAACTTTGGCCAAAATATTGTAGATAATTAAAAGATCCCAACCTTTTCTCAGTTACCTATGGAGTTTGTTTCAAATTGTTTCCTATATTTGTTTCAAATTCCCAATCAGGCTGGTAGGAGCTTCCAGTGGCCCAGCAGCGCCCAACGAGACGGGAAGCAGCCCCGGCCTTGTCCTGGCACAGGAGGGGACAGAAGAGGACAGAGCCCTCCTGGCACAGCTGGGAGAACACCTGAACCAGCAGGAAAACCTCATCAAGCGTCTCCGTGTCACCAGCCACCAGCTTGTTTGGTGTAACTCCAAACCACAGCAAGCTGCTGCCGTGTGCTGGGAAGGAGAAGGGGCTGAGCAGCGCAAAGGACACTTCTGAGCGGCCACCCGAGAGCTGGCTTCACTCAAGGAGTGCATTCATGGCTGCTGTAACTTCCCCCGGGCCTCCTGTGCTTGCACAGCAGTGGCATTTCTGGTGTTTGGTGTTCTGCAATTTGGTGTTTCCCGATTCTGCAGTACCACCTAGTGACAGCCAGCACTCCGGTGTCACCCCTTGGAGGTGCAACCCATGCACCAAATCCTGCAAATCCCCCTTTAACCACTGCCTTCCTGCCTTGTGTGAGTCTTATAAAAGGACTGACACGATGGAAGATAGTGCCTAGAAAAAACAAAATCATCCACCAACACAAAGCACTTCCTGCCTGCCTGGAGAAGAGAGGGTTCCGGGGAATCTTTAGGTGTGAAATTCATCATTTGTAAAACCAGCTCTAAAAAAAATGTAGCAATTAGTAAGGCACTGATGTTAATATACTTCTACTATCAGATAACTCTGCCACAGTGTCTTAGTCGTAAGATGAATGCTGTTATTGAGGGGGAGTGAATCTAATAAACTCTCATTGATGAAGGCAGCTGGCTCCCAGATCTTCTCTAAGCTGCCCTCAGAGGCATTCCTGGGAGATCCAGGCAGGGAATAATTACTTCTGAGCACATCCCAGTATCCTCTTGTATATTGAATATAAATGCTTTTATCAGAGTGTTGAAATAGTGACTATTACTGAGAGTTAAAGGGCTGTATTTGTTAAAAATACTTTAGATATTGTTCTTTACAGAGCAAAATAAATACTTCATTTATAGGTTGCCTTATCTCAGATTTGCTGGGGAGATTGAGTGGGACAAAGATAATGAGTTTCCACAATGTCACAAAAGGTAAACAAATCCTAAAACTATAAAATAAAATCCAATACAACAAAAAGTTTAAACACCATTTTACAGAGAAAAAGAAGCCCACATCAATATGTATTTAATAACTGCTTTTCTTGTTTTCCAAAGTCATTCTGAACACAGCCCACAAAACAAAAGATTGAATTCTCAACCAGAACTTTCAACACCTATCCCTAATTACAATGCTACAGCTTAGATAAAAGCACACAAAATTTTGAATGGGTTTTGGATCTACTAAATTTGCCCAGGATATAGACTAGAGCTTAAAGACTTATTTTAACTGCTAGAAGTTGTTATTTGTGCCTAATGCAGAGGGAAAAATTATGTGCAATATGTAGCTTAAAGAGGTATAAAATTACTTGGGAAGAATAACTGAAGGACAGTTGAAGGCAGTGGGCCAGAATTATCGGTAGTTTAACTTTTTTTATTTTTTTAATAAATATTCAAACCATCTGGGCAGATAAAGTTTTTGAAGTGAACTGTGATGAGAGCCAATGCTGGACAATGACCTGTGAGGATTTTTATCAAGAGACAGGTAAAGCCATTATCTGTGCCAGTGCCATCTGTGCCAGTGCAACCTCTGACTTCACCTGTTTTGGGAGTTTTGGGGCATCTGCTGTCAGTGGGACTGAAGGGAGGTGACATCAGGGTGCTGTGGCATGGACAACACTGGATGCCACAGCTCTTGTCATAAAGCAATGACACATAAGTGTTTTAGACTTTCAATTCCATGCTTTTTTAAAAATCACCATTTTCTACAACAATATGGTACAAAACTTCTGTCAGATGTATATTATAAAGGTCTGGCCCTGAATAAGAAGTTTCAGTAAATGCTTGTCCATAGTTCTGGTGTCGAATCACATTCAAAACTACAGTACTGTCAAAAATTCTTGGCAGCACTTAATTTACTGGTCACTGCATTCAATGGAAGGCCTGCTGTTGTCTTCAATAGAAGAAAATAAATGAGTAAAGTCAAATTTAGAGTAGTTGAAAACCTTACAGGCACAGGCACTATGGTTCCCTAGGGGTCCCTGGTTTTAAACAGCCGACTGGGCTCCATGAATTTAAACATCCAAGGTCCAACCAAACCTACTCTGCAGCACCATCTAGTGATGCTCCACCATAAAACAGCGCTCCAAAGCTAATTGTATCATTAATTACACAATTTGTGTCTATCAACTCATTGCAGGCAGCTCACTCCAATCCCTTGAGAAGCATTTTAACCAAAAGGTTTAGCTAGATGCAACAAAAAAAAAAAAAACAAAAAAAAAAAAAAAAAAAAAAAAAAAAAAAAAAAAAAAAAAAAACCAGAAACTCAAAACCCGGGTAAGGATACCTTCACTCCCCTGAGCTTTCTCTGGGATCTGGTAAGCTCAGCCAGTCCAGGGGAAGAGCCTGATCCCATGTGGACCCCAAGCCCTCAGTGTCCATCAGTGGGATCAATGACTTCCACTCCCATGAGTACCAAAACAAGTCTGACAGCCCTTTCTGTTCAAAACTCAACTGCAAGGAACATCACCATCTTGAGGGGCACAAGAAATGTGAATACATGACTGCAATGGTCTAGAATACCCAAAAGTACAGATCGATGGCAGTGCCATGGCAAAAATGAGATGAACACCAGAAAATAAATCTCCTGAATTTTGAGAAATCTGGACTGTTTCAGAACACAGGCTGTAAAAGGTGACTGGAGAAGGGGGGTTTCACTTATTTTTATGAATATTGTTTTATAATGTGTAGGTTTTGTCTTTGGACACAAAAAAAATGTACCTGAGTATATTTTTTTCTATTTCTAGTAGCATTTATTTAGTGGTGGTTTTATTCTCCCAATAAAGCATCCATTCACTCTTCCCTAGAAGCTGTCATCCAATTTGTTCATCAGAATAACAGATCTGCATTTCAATACTCATTTGTAGACAAGTTCCAGCACCAAGTTAAAATAATATCTTCATAAAACCAAACGGCAGAACCACTTGGAGAGAGTATACAGGGACAAAAATCACTCCCAGGAGCAGAAAAGCAAATTTTTCCCAGTTTCCTGCTGGCTCAAAGCCAAATTTCCACCTCCTACTGAGCTCTTCAGCAAACCAAGCACCCAGATGAACATTCTCTGGGCCTGCTGGAAGCTGAAAACTTGGCTGAGAGCAGCTGCTTTGTAGCACATTTCATAGGAGCAATTTTCCCAGATATCAGTGCTTGCCACTTGGGACACCTTGAGCTTTTCCTGCCCTTTCTCCCCCCGCTCCACTTCCAGAGCATTCCAGCCCCAGGTGCTGCTCCAGGCTGGAGCCAGACCTGAGCCAACACTGGGCACAGAGGAGCCCAAACCCTCTCCCCTGCCTGTTCTCTCACCCCAGCGCCAGCCACAAGGACAGTGCCACTCCAGAGCTCAGCCATGGGCAGGCAGTGACTCAAAAGGAACACATAACACCTCATTTGAGTTATTTTTCTTCATCAGGCTCCCTGGAGTGACTATGTAGAGGATGCTTTAAGCCTGGAGAGCATTGAAAAGGGTGAAAAGAATGAAGAAAAGTCACTAAAGTTTGTTTTCTCTAGGGAAAAATTTGTTGAATAATGAATTTAATGGGGAGATGACAACACCCAACTGTTCAGTTGAGGTCTGAACAGCATCTTTAATGAATAAAATATTAGCACCAGAAAGCACATTTATAGTCTCCTATAAGAGGGCTTAGAAGCAAACCATAAACAAACTATGGCAACAAAAAGGCAATGTACTTGTAAATATTCATGACATTTTCCATTCCACTTATTTTCTTACTAAGATTACTCAAGGTCCAAATCCCTTTTTAAAGACAGTTGCATTAAATAAAAAGGAGTAGAGGTACAAAGGTCATTCTCACCGTGCACAATCCTTGTTAATTATGAATTTATTATGTGATGGTTCTTTTTATGAAAAAGGTAATGCCAGAATTAATTAGAATCCATGCACTTTAATCCACTACAAAAAATTAATTCATTGTACAAGTTCCTTTGGGATTCCCACCATCTCTAGGTTTCTTTTTTTTTTTTTTAATAATGAGACAGATATTTCCATATCATTGCAAATGACTACAGGAAACGCAAGCCACCATAATGAATCAGTTTATCAGGGAAGCAGCAGATAGCCTATGGATCACTGTAGGAGCAAGCTTCTGGTATAACTTGGTACAACAACTGGGTAAATTCCTACTTGCTTCAGAACAAATGGTCAAAACCAGCTTAGGGCCATGGCTGCTTCAGTCTCACCCTGAACAGGACAGAATAACAACTGCAGCAGCTACCAACACCTTAAACACTCCCTAGATGATATTATACCCTTCGTAATTTTAACAGATTTACATGAATGGCTACTTTATCTTGTATAATTTGTATATCAAGTATTTTTTTCCTTGATAGTGCTTTTACATTTCATTGTATTAAGCATACTGATAATCTCATGCTATAAATTACTTCATTTATCTTGTCTTGCCATCAGCTATTTGCAAGAATGCTAGTGATAGTAAAGCCATTGCTGCTCTTGCATTTCATATTCAGGGTTTAATTTCAAACTGAGGAATACACCACTGTCCTAGATCAGCCAGCCACCTGGGAGGATGAGGGATCTTTATGGAAAAACACCATTCCACAGGTTTGAACCAATGTTGCTGTGAAAATCCTTGCTTTATGAGAATGACATGCCAGTATTCTAACCCCCTGTATTCTCTGAGAGATAGCAAAGTGCATTACTTTGACCTTTCTGGTGTGCTGCAGTTGGAGTTATGGGAAAGATTTTACAGACCTAACACATTGAGCAGAGCTCCAGTGAGCAGAGCTGGCACAGAAAACACCTCCAAAGGGGACAGTGGATGAAGGGGATTGATAGGAATTCCCTGGCACTTACAAACTTCCTCTTGGATACTCAGCAAGAGAGAAGGAAGAACAGCTCCAAGCACAGAAAACCAAATAATGTGCAGATAAGCATCAAAGAATTTATCCACACTGAAGTCATACTTCTGGGGAGCTCCACTGATTACAGCAAAGCCCAAGGTTTTGAACAATTTCCAGAGGCTAGAGGCTACAGCTAAAAGAGCTTTTTCATAACAATATGACAACCACCATAACCCCAGCCATTTTCCATTCTTCAGACAGCAACTGCAGGGTGCTTGAGCTCAGGTGGAGGCACAAGAAAGGAGGCTTGTTTCACAGAGGGTTGCCTGGGGGTTTTTTGGGGGCTGTGATTCTTAGTTTTCACTGTTTGGGGGTTTTAGTTATTTTATTGTTGGCCTTGAAACCTGTTTTTAAAAAGCACAAACCACTCTGGCACCTGGTGATTAGCAAGAAACAACTTCCCATCTTGGTGGTGTCAGCTGAGCCACTTCAGGGTCACAGCTGATGTTTCAAAAACTGACAGTGATGAAACAGTAAGAGAGACATCACAGACTGGACTGGGGTCATGCCAACAACTTCTGGGAGCAAACATAAGTTAGTTTGTTCTTAGAAGCCAACCATCATAATACTACAAAATTAATTTAACTTTTGTAAAAGTTACCAGAACTCAGAGCAGAATATTTTTGTCTATGTTTGCATGCTGGACTCCCACATCACCTCAGTTATGTTTGCACCTCAAAAGTGCATACTACTGCAGTCAATTTGATTTATGCATTCTCTGTTATAAGTAGAAAAATCATCAGACTTCCTGGGCTGCATATTCCAAATCCCCCACATTTTCAGAAATGCAAAATGAAAAAGGGGAGAGGGGAAAGCAGGATAAAAGGTTAAACACAACTACTTGCTGAAGGGAGAAAAAAGCATTTTCATTAAACATTTAATTTTTGTATACTGAGCCTTTGTGGCAATTATGTTGAAAGATCATGCCCTTCCTACATGTTATACATCCAAGTAAGACTTTCCCTTTCACAAAAAAACTGTTTTCCAAGAAAACTGCTTAACAGGCAGCTCAGCTGCTCCCTTCAGCCGAGACAATCCCCACGGCCATTAAAGGCAGGGAAATATCAGATACTGAAATCCTATCAAAACAATGCAGCTTGGGAGAATTAAATTGCTTGGTGTATTTCAAGCCTGCAGTACTGAAAACAGAAGCATATAGGGCACATCAGGGACTGCTTTTAGGTGTTAATACACTGTTTGATAATGCATGTTTCTGAGTTATTCCATTAGAAACACACAGAGATGAAAAGTCTTGACAGTCACAAAGACATTTCAAAGCCATGTTTTCTTTCTTAAATAAGAGAAACAAGCAAAGCCAAAGCTCTAATAAATTCAAGAGAATAGTGCAGATTAAGTGACAATATATCATTAAAACCAACACATTTTTTATAGAACCTTGGTATTTTATGGAGACATAGTTGGGGAGTTGTTTCTTTTTGTTTAAAATACCTTGCTCTTCTATGAGTGCTTGTCCCTGGCTTTACACTCTCTGGTCTGTACATGGGTGAAAGTTATTCCAGATCAAACAATGGCAACTCCAGTTCCACTGGTTCCTAAATAAACACTCCAAACCAAAAATGGGCCAGTGTTCACTCCTTCCCACAAACAACTAAGAAGACTAAGAAGGTCTTCACATGAGGAAATATATTAATTCAATCCTTTTTAATATTCCTCATAAACCACTAACCCTGAGTTTATCTGGCTACCTCAAGAGATTACTCAGTCCACAGAAGTGAAGTCCAAGAATGTTCAATCTTACACTATTTTATTGAAGTTGTTGTTCCTTCATGCTGGAAGAAAGGTGCAATCCAAGAGTTTCAATTTGCACAAAGCTTTAAATAATGATAGTTAAGATTCTCCTTTTCTGTCAGGCTTGTGAGCCTGGACATCTCAAACTCCCAGCCATGTCAGTGGCACTAATGCACTGATGAAGTTCAGACACAACAGCTTCTGGAAAAGAATCCAACTCCTGCATCTCCCTGCTGCCATGACATGGTGTGAACACCATTCCAGGACCTTCTCCATCCACCTCAGTGGAAAGACGTGAACTCACACTTCTATACACATACATTTCACCACCAGCTGGTGTCACCATGCACCTTAAATTTATGCCAGGTTATTTCACATTTATCTTGATCTCCAGCAAGATCTTGCATAGAAAAAGGTTTAATGTTTAGAAATAAGCACTGACAGCATTATGCATACAATCACCTGACTGGCCCTATCTTCATGTTTTTAAGGATCTGAATAGAGAAAGTTCCCAAAAAAAAAAGAATTAAGACTTTTTGCTGCCTTTGTACATTATTGGTTTTACCTCATTTTGTACATTGTTTGCACCAACAGCAACCTCCACAAAAATTTAGTCTTGTGTGAAGAAAAATTTATCTATAGTTGCACCTATTGTTTATACTTGGAGTCATAATTTTCTCCTTCTGTGTGCACTGATTACTAACTTTTTGTGCAAGAGAGGTAAATGAAACCATTAGGAAGGAAGATAGTTTGGTTTGTTTTCTCAAACATCCAAATCCATGTGGTAAGATGAATTTCCCCCTAGGATATTTAAAGAACTAACTGGTGAAATCCTTAGAGCTTCAACAGTTTTGTTTGTGAGAGCTCAGGAGAGATGGCTACAGTGCAAAAGGTTAAACTTAACGAATGGACAGTGCCTATGGAAGAGGAAGAACTGGATAGTCAGAGAGCAAATAATGACTGGGTTTCACTGCATTAAAGACAACAATGAAGGCCAAGAACAGATAGCAGGATTTATCACAAAGACACATCAAGTTAATCTAACCTTTTCCTGCAGACAGATAACACACTTTATGAAAATAAAATTGCAATAATTCTTGACATCTTGACAAATAAAAGCCAAAAAAATATTAGAATTAAGGCGTCAGAACAACTATGCAGTGTACAACAGTCTGTGCACAGCCCAGCCTGGAGTGAAGAGACTGCAATTTCCTGCCAAGAGAAAGGCTGCAATGAAGGGGAGTCAGCAGCAATGAATCCTTTGTGTCAGTCCTGTCGAGTACCAGAATGGCCTGGCTGATGAACTAAGGATTTTGATTATTCAGTTTTCAAGCTACCAAAGCTGGAAGGATCAGGAAGTACAGTGGGAGCCTGGATAGACTCATAATAATTTTTAATTGGAGATATGCTTTGGAAAGCAACTTATGACCAAAAGGCCCAAGACTTCAGCACAAAAAATCTGCTACTGCAATAAAATGGACAATTTAGCATAAAGAAGTGAAAGCTGAGGCAATAAAAATCTGCTGCAGAGAGCAGTTCGCCTTTGTGTCTATGTGGAATGAGGACAATAGCAGCATTCCTAAATTGTGGCAAAAATCCTCAGAGTAAGTAATGAAGAGTATAAAAAGACAACACAGAAGGTGTACAGGGAGAACAGGAATAGCACATGGGGTGCTACTTGATCCTGCTTCAGAAACAAGAGTGCTGTGTCAGAGGGGCCTAAAGGTTCTTTTCCAGCCCTGCAATACTTGGGCCCCATATTTTTTTCCCTGCCATCCATCCAACATCCTTTCCATTTCCTTACACCTTCTTCCCCCTCCAACAGCCTTATTTCATCTCCATTACAAGTTTCACCACATTTGTGAATTAACATCTTTTTCATATTAGCATATAATTTTCTAGAAGATCACCAATACTTTTCAAGTTCATCTACTCACTTCATTTAGCTCTCATTATAGGATCCTTAAGCACAACACCCACTGAGTTTTCAGTCTTTTGAAAACTCAAGCACAGCACAGCTACAAAGTCCAGCCTGCTGTGATCAGCCTTCCATATGATTCACCAATATTAAGGGTTTGGGAGCAGAAACCCAAACTCATCCTGTTGGGGTTTTGTTTGGCTTTTTATTTGGCTTTGTCCCCCTCCCCTCACTACTTCTCATAGTGGCAGTTCCAGAGAATAGAAGTTGCTCTAAGTGTCTGGAGGCTCAGTACTGCCCAACATCCAATCCCAAATCCTCATTTTGTCCCAAGTGGCTAAAACTGCTGCTGGTCACATGGGGCAGCTTAGCAGGGCATTAGCAGTAAAGAATATGGATGTACCCCAAAGAGTAACAGGCAGAAAAATGTAGCTTTCAATTGCAGCTCGCTGGAAAACCCACACGTGCTAATTTCATGTTTTCCAAGCATTTTACTCCATTTCTTGTGCTCTGCTAGTTTCTATTTAGAGCCCCACAGTCATTTCTATGTAAAATCACTTACATAATTGTAGTAAAAACCTACTGATCACCAATGAAGTTGGTTGGAGGAAAAACCTACAACAGCCATACGCACAGACACAACGTTATTAACGTTTTGGCATGCAAAGAGATCGTTAGTGTCATCACTTTGTAATGAAGAAGTAAAAATTATCCTAAAAATTAGAATGCAAATAAAATGAAAGCTTGTGGTCTTGGATATCAGAACTCCTATCAACTGTGAGTGGACTTGTAATTGCATCTCTCTATTCACTAAGTCCTTGAGAAAATTTACTAATTAAACTGTCACAAGGCAAAACTGCTGAAGCAGTTCAGCAATTACAAAGTATTTTTCTTTGTTTTTAGAAAAGTCTTCAGCATTTCAAGCACCTTGGGAAGCTGGGATCTGTTGCACTGAAAATCAGCCACCTAAAATATCAAGAAGCTTCAAGCCAGTTTTCCTGAAGCCTACAGAGGAGAGGAAATATTACAGCACATGAGTAACAGAGACAACAGTTTAATGCTAACAAAACCACCTGAGTAGACAAAATGAAGAGCAGGGAAAAGAAAAAGACTCCCCAAAAGGCATTCCTGAGTGCTCAGGAAGGGCAAGTTCTGCCCAAATTGGGTGGTCCCAGCAGGGTCTGTGTGTTCCAAAGGCTTGAGCAGTAAGGGTTCCCTTTTTTCACTGACACGGGCAAAAGTGGAATTAATGACATTACCATTACAGGGGAGCCTAATGTCCATAGTTTCGTGAGAATGCACAGGCTAGCCAGATTCTGCAATGCTTGGTGTTCAGTTGGTTATTTACTACCAATTCAAACACTCCCAAGTTCAGTTCTCCAGGTTTAAACAGCTCTGCAAAGACTGCAACAAGAGAATAAAGACCATGGCAGGTATTTTAGCAATCCCTGTTACTGCCCCCACAGCTATCTACTGTTAAGATCAAATCAATTTACCACTTTTTAGAAGTTGATGCTTGTGAAGTATTGATCACTTTCACTGCCTACTGTACATTTAAATAATGTATCCTATGCTCAGGCCTCAGTAGAGGGCAGATCCCTTTGATACTTTATCATCTCTACAGCTATAGATTTTGCCATTATTGTATTTGCCTTGTGTCGCACTGGACTAAGGTTGTATTTTTGATTTATAGAACCAGACAGGCAATTTATTCTACTGTTTGCTTCTTATAGTTGTTTAGGTGGGAGTAATATATAGAAGAAGATACTTGCCTAAGTCACTAATATCTTCTCTTGAGTAGTATATATATTTCTTCAGAGAACAAAGACATTTGGCAATTTGTACAAAAGGGAAACTGTACACTGCAGTAACCAGCAGCATCACCATGACCTGCTAAAGGTGATTATACAGTTATAGTTTTATACACCCACAGAAGTCTTGACTGAAACTCAGAAATACTGACTTTCCTTAGGGCAACTGTCCTACCTCGTTCGCAATTTATTTATTTACCTGTTAAGGTAAAGAGTGAGACAAAGCCAGACTGAAAGACATTCTGCTGAGTTTAAAATCAGGGCAGGTGTTTAGTTTGATGCTGTTATCATGTGACACATTTTCCCATTTTCCTGCTTCCCATCTCATGAAGATTGATTTTATTTCTACCTCCATATTAGCAGAACAAGAGCCCAGACAGGTACGAAATTTAAACGGAAAAACAATAGATAAACTGGTCCTGCAGTAACAGCAAGATCACACAAAAGGCACAGAAGCAGCAGTTCTGCTCAGACCATGGCAGAGACGGGCCATGAGCTTGGAAATGAGGTGCATGAGAATGCCTGTTTTCAGCTCACTCTCCAGTTATGGAGATTATCTTCAGGTGCCAGATAACAGAGCAAGATGCTCTGTTGTGATTCCCCTCACTAAACTGCCTGAGCAGCTCCAAAGGACCACAGAGATCACAGCCCAGAACAAAATACTGGATTTGTTGTAAGAAAACCTTGTCAGGATTTCATCTGCAGAAAAAAGATAGTTTTGATATTCTATAAGCATTTTTACTTCTGTCCAGGACAGTGGTGCTGTCAGGCAGCTTTCCTCCTCTTAAAGAGCTCCCACAAAGCAGCCCATTCCCAAGCGCAGGCACCCAACACAGTGCCTCTGCATCCTTCCCACTGGAGAATCTTTGAGTTACCTCAGCTATCAGCTGCAATGTTAGATCTCATGTCAAATGGAGCACACAACTAGGAGTCCCTAACTTAGTCCATAAAGCATAGTCCATGCTTCAAATTATTTTTTTATAAAGTACTTAAAAGAAAGAATAAAATCACAGGAGCATTAAGTGACTGGAGGAAAAAAAGGCAATAAAATAACTAAAACAATTAGAAAGGCCACCACTGAGTTTAGTATTTCTAACAAAGTCAATTAGTTTCCCTGTCCCATAGATAGATATTCTCACACTCACTGGTGCAAATGAAACGTGTTTGAAAGATGTCAAGCAAAAGAGCAGTGTAGCTGAAAAGGCAGTATATCATTGCACGGGCAACAAACCAAATCCATGCTGAGAAATTCTTTTGCAAATCTCCAAACACCTATACAAACATCAATTTGCTCGATATACTTGCAATTGATTCCTGCAAGTCACACAGAATAAACTTTTGGAGGAGAAAAATAAGCCCTGAACAAACTCTTAAAAAACAAACAAACAAGTCCACACTACAGAAAAGAAACCTCTTAAAAATACGTGCATGCATTTCCAAATGATGTATAGCAAGTGTCCAATAGCAAAAATCCATATGAAGTGCTCCCAGATTCACATGTTCTCAGCATATGGCTCATTTTCAAGGAATCACAAGTGCACATCTCAAAGGCCTGGGGCTTAACAACTGTGTACCTTTTGTTGTTAACATTTCTTTCAGTAAAAGTAATTCCTCTGGACACTTGCTCAAATGAGAAAAGCACACTTGGGAAAAAGCCTCTGCAGAGCTCTCATGCTCACAGTTGAAAAGCTCTGTTAACTCCTGCTTTAGTCAGCAAAGAACTAAAAATGTCACTACTAAAGGAAAAAAAAAATCTCTATAGAGTTAAGAGCCAAGCCAGGGAAAGCATTCCAGTCAACGCTGCAGTGAGGACACGCTTGCTTATTCACCTATTCCATCAAAACCCAGCACACTCTTGTCTGCCACGTGAAGCTGAGGGTTACTGCTTCAAAATAATCCCTCTAAGATATGTTAGCAGACAAATCTCCAGGTTGCAGCCCCTTGAGGATAAACATTTTCCACTGGTACAGCTGTTTTTGTGGGCACAGGAAGGAACACATTTTACACCACTGAACTGCTCTGGAAGAATCAATCACTACTACATTAATTTCTGTATAGTGAAGGGCATAGCCACGCAAGATCAGCATCTAATAGGTTTTTTTCTTATTCATAAAGTATCTTTTAGAATCAGAATATAAAATACTTGTGGGATGTTACCACAGTAACACAGAATTGAAGGATGAGTCTCATCTTCCATCATTCATCTCTGTTCATATTACCCAGATTTCCCCTTTGCCATACCCCACACTAGCAGCACTCACTCAGCATCCTCAGAAGGGCCAGGAAGAAAAAAAAAAAAAAAAAAAAAAAACAAACACCTAACTACACACATCTGCTAAGGTCTTGCTGCTAATTGGTGATTGGGGAACTGAGTCCAGCTGCTCCTCCTAACAGGAGGGAAAGTGTAGCCCCAAATTATATTAGAAGAAGAGAGGAATAATTAGTTATACCTGAAACCCAAAGCAGCAAGGCCAAAGATACACCATTAGCAGATGCATTCAACACAAGCTAAACTTACAGGCAGGGACAAGGACTTGTTAGCGTGGCCAAGAGCACTATTATTCAGCTTATAGAAAAGATATCTATTGAATTTGGCATTTAGAGCTGCAAATCCAAGCTAAGTATAGTCATAAGAAATACCACTGCTCACTTACACTAACCTAATTTAGTGATTAACATTTACTGATTACCATCACCACCACCCACCTTCACTCAACATGAGCCCACATCATTATTACCATGGCATGAGGCAACACTGGCCAGTGCCACCTCTCAGGGTTTGGTGAATAACACAGCTTCACATCCCCCAGCCCCGTTCTCCACTGCCACCCCCTGCCGCCCCACACGGCTCTTAGCACTCAGAATTCAGCAGCCAGAGTGCCCAGCCACACTGGGAATACTCCTTCTGTTACTGGGGGTGCCTCATCAGTTCCAGGAAATTATGGGCAGATGTTGTGGATTTGCAAACAGGAGGTTGCATCCCAAAGCATCTCTCCTCAGGACAGCCATGCTCTACCCTCATGACAGATGCTTCTCCCTCCATAGCTCTTCCAACAAAAAGGAAACTTGGAATGTTTTTTGCCTGTCTCTCCCTGTGCTGCTTTCCCACAGCACTGCTCACCTTGTGGCTCACCAGCACACAAGACATAAAAAACATCTTTTACAGCAGAAATATGTATGAAATTGACCTTTCAGTTGTTGTCTCAAGAGGAAAGCAGAGTTTTTTAGAACAGAAATCACCACTTACTTTCTCGTGTGGGTACCCAGCACCAGACCAACAGTGGAAGCTCCACTCCTCTGATGGCTCACGCTCCACTTGGAGAGATTCAGGAGGTGTGTGCCATGAAGTGACACCAGAAGGAACGCACAGAGTGTCCTGCTGGGAGCAGGCAAATCAGTGACCCCAGCAGGCTCAGCCACAGTTCCTCTTTAGGACGGAGAAACACTGCACCATGCCACCCCAAACACATCACTCATCTCAGAACAGTGTTCTACTTCAGCAAGACATCAAAAAACAACTCTAAAATCACCCACAGTTTCTCCAAAACTCCTCCCAGCACTGCGCAGCCCCTTCCCTTCAAACCCTCTGGTCCCACAGGTGCTGCCAATCCCAGTCTGGTGATTGGGGAATTGGCTGCAGCTGCTGCTCCCCTGCCCCAGGCTGGGGCACAGCCAGGTGTGGCAGCACCCTCCCAGCTCCACCAGAACTTTCAAAGTCCCTGACCACAGCCAAGCAGCTCTTGCACAGTGTATTTATGCACAGACAGAGCACAAACTTGGTCTCACATCAGCATATGTCACTCCCAAATTCCCACTGGTGGCATGGACGTTTCCTCCTGTAGGGACTAGCAGGTGCCATGAGCCTCCAGGTCATATTTAAATACTGCATTTAATATTCATAAATAAGATGCTTTTACTTAAGAATGTGGCCACAGCTCTCTCCACAGAGAGCAGCAGGCACAACTTTCCCAGGCATTGTGCTGGGGAAGGCTGTGAGAAGATCAGAGAAAAGAATGAGAAACAATTCTTATCTTCACTTGTTGCACCTGTTGTTGTGCACGTGTGGAACGTGTTACAGAGATTTGTTTACCAAAGGGTGATTTCTTGATTGGCCACTGGTGATGGTGTTTGGATTCAGTTGGCCAATCTGGTCTGACTGTATTGGACTGTTGGTAAGGGTGGTGAGTTTCAGAATAGTATAGTAAAAGTATAACGTAGTAATTGATCAGCCTTCTGGAATCATGGAGTCAATTATTACCTGGCAGGGACCCATGCTACAATATAAGAAGATCAAATAACTCTGACTATTCTATGGAAATGTATCTCTCAATGCCTTGTGTTTATTTGCTACTGTTGTCTTCATTCTCAAGTGTCATCTCCCAGATCCTGATATGATAAAGCCCCTCACAGGAAACAAACCAAATCCAGGGCTGAAGTCCAGAAGTACATCTCCTTCATTCCCTGCTTCAGGAATGCTCAAGGGGAACTTGTCTGGATTTGGAGACCAACTTAGCCTAGTTTCCTCTGAGAAGCTCTGTTTACAGCATTCAAATTCCAAGAATTTACTACCCCAAAAAAAATACTTGTTTTTTTACTAGAAAACAATATTTTTAAACTTTTTTAGTGGATAGCTTTTGGAAGATTGTCATAATTTTGTAAACTCTAAATAAATACTCAGAATAATTCTGTGCCTATATTGATGTCAATGTTAATTATTACTATATTAAAAATATGGCCTTGATGTAATGTTGTTAAGACCTTTAGTTCAAATCTAAAAATAATATTTTAATGTCAAGTAGAATAAAGATCTAAAAATGTGTTCTGTATCAAATGGTAAATACCACAGGAAAACTAGAATGGAGACCACAGAACTACAACTCATAAAACCAAACTCACAATTATTTTTGAACTACACTGACACAATCTCTAGTTCATCTGATATGGAAACGAGCTGTCACACAATTACTCACAAAGCAGCTCTGGTTCATGGTGGGACTTTTATGTTTGAATTTCTTTTCAAGACTCACTCAATTGTGCTGTATTGGATGTCAGAAAGGAAGTATTTTTCATAAGAAAAACCTTTGCCTCCTGCCTCATGATTTTGATTTTATTTATGATCTAAGAAACTCCCAACAAAACATCCATACATAAAAATTAAATAACAGGAGAGTTTACAAGCCTCAGGAGTGCAAGCTTAAAATATCTACCTCTGATTTCAGGCATCAATTCTTCCTGTAGAATACAAGGGATCTTTGTTGCATTAACAAATCTGTAAAATTGATTTTTCCCACTCCCAGCCATAATTTATTGTCTTCAAAAACACGAAGCCACAGAGCACAGTAAAAAACAAAAACAAAAAAAAAAAAAAAAAAAAAAAAAAAAAAAAATCCTTTTTAAAATGGCCATATATTTCAAAAAGGTATTTTAAAACATATCTTCTTCCTATTGTAGCCAAGCACAAGATGGGAGGAGAACCATCCGACAAAATCAATTGCAGAAGTGATGTAAGGCTAAAATTTCACACAAAGTCCAGAACATGAGGCTCACAAGGACAGCAAAGTAAGGCCAGGTGAGAACATTGACTGTCCTGCTGTCTGTGCCACAGGAACAGGCAGGTTGTCCCTGGAGCCAAGGCAGGCACGTGCTGCTGCTCCCAGATTTGGGGTTCGGGCACTCTGCACTCTGTGTGCGATCGTGGCACCCCAGAACGGGAGGTGCACAGCCCCAGGCTTTCACTGCAAGGACCAGGCTGTCCCCAGGCTGTCACTGAACTTGAGTTCCACGTTTCCAGCAGCTCCAGCCATCAGCAGGCTGAAACTCCAATTAACCTTTCCGGGCACGTGTGGTCATGGAGCTGTGCAATGAACCCCTGGAGTTTCCAAGTGTCCTTTACTGAGGAAGGAGAACTGATGCAGCGACTGCACCTGAGCCTACCAAGTGATCTTTCCTCCACAAGCTGGCTTGCCCACCTCTTAGACAATCATCAGGATTTAATGACCTCTCTGTTCTCAGCCCTGTATCATGCCTCACGTGGATTTCTAGCATTTTGCAGATAAAAGATGGCTAAAAATCTACAAGTGCAGCAAAATTATATAGGGTTCATAATCTCACCTAGAGCTAAGAGGTTAAGCCATGTCCCCAAACACCACTCCTCCATCCAGACAGGTCTGCTTCTGACCCTACAGTCAAACCACTGAGAGTGGGGGGATAACACACCAAACACAACTCTGACATGATATATGTAATATATATATATATGTAATTATGTCCCCTCAAAGTATTTTCAGCATGTTTCCTCTTAACTGTCACTGGCAGAAAAACTATACAAAATTACAACTGAGATAGTACCCTTACAGCTCCCAGAATAAATCACCCTTTTTCTCCCCAATGTATTTGATATTACTTAGTATGGTGCAGTATTAATTAGGACAATATACAATGGTATTAGTAGCTCTTTTATCAGTTACAGTAATTAATTTGATTATAGTTAACATCTCTAGTTCTCAATAGGAATGAAATCTCCAATTTGTTTGGTCACTAAGAAAAGGAAAGCCAAGAAAGTCTCCTGAGCTTTTCTGAGTATTTTGCTGAGTAGAAATACAGTGCTTGCTGCTCAAACCATTCATGCATACCTGATGTATATAATGAAGAAATGCAGGAACATTTTAAAGGTTAGAGATATATTTTGATAATCCCAACTTTGACAAAAATGCAATCAATACAGTTGATGCATTAAAAATCAAAGCAGCTAAAAATATCTTTCTGTCATGATGTGTTACTTTTGACATTAGGAAACCATAACTATAAAATTTGTATTTATGTGCAGCCAGAACGAACAGATTTAGAGCTTCCCTTTCTCCCAGACAACCTAATTTATATTTTAATTTGCTGGAGGCAATTGATTATCATGGAGTAAATGCATTGTACTGAAAACTCTATTAAATCACTGACTTAATGGGAACAGCATTTCTTTTCTCTCTTTTTGGATAAAAATGTAACCTTTGTAAGCATTTTAAATCTATTGTATCAGGCTCTAAATATTTTATGGTCTGTATTAAGCACTGTTTGGGGTTCATGTCCCCTTAGACTCCAGCCCAGTACATTACACCACACAAAGCAATTTGCCCAGAGTAATGAGTCTGTAGTAGTTTCATGAAGACCATTATCAAATTGCTGCTGCTGCAGGCAAGCATTTGATCTGATATAAAGTGTAGTGGGGAAGAGGCGTCCTGTTCCTACTGTAACCAGCAAAGACATGAATGTCCTGTAACTAGTAGGTGCTGCTGGTACACAGCCCAGAGAAACCAATCCAAATTTACAGACCAGAGTGGAAAAACTCATTTTTTTAAATACTCAATATCAATATAGCTTTAAAGCGTAATCTTGTAGATAATTAGACAAAAAAAAAAAAAAAAATCAGGGGGAATTGATGAAGTCAAGGGGAAATAGAAAAATCTATGCATTTCCAGCAACCAATACCCTCAAACTGAAGACCAGAATTAAATGAATAAAACCTGGAAATTTAAATCACATAATATCTATGTTTTGTTAACCTTGTGCCTCTGTGTATCTGTAGTGTTTGCTTATACTGGTCACATTTACCAGAGTAATTTTTATTTTATGAGGAGTATAATTTTTTTCCCCTAGGAGTAGCTCTCCAGGTTTTTTAGCTGTTTGGGTTTAGGTACACATAAGACACACTCAGTTCAAAAGGTTCAGGTTTTTCTGAGCAGTGAGACTTTTTAAAATTCAGGAATATTCTTTTTCTAGCAAGTGGCCTCTTCTCTTATAAAAAATATCTGCTTAGGTAATAAAAAAACCAGAACCAACAAGAACTTGTGGTGATTCTTCTCCAATTTTTTCAGTTCACATCTGTAGTATATTCTACACTGATGTTTTGTATAGCATACATATTCTCTATACACAATAAATTCAATCCACCCCTGAGTGAAGCATTACTGACAGTGGGGTTACCTGATAACTCATGCACAACTCACTTGTGAAACTCCATAGAGATGGGACTGAAACCCTGGACCCCTCCACCCACGCTGGCCATGCCACAGGGCTCACAGACTCGTTTTGTGGCCAGGTTCTAATGGAAGGGGCAAGAACTTTCATAGGAGACGTGAAACGCTTGAGACAGTATCATGTAATGGATTCCAGCTGATATCAGTGGAGCTGATGTTATCATTTTACAGCCCTGGAGTAGTGCCAGCTGTTGCATGAATTAGACAAAGAAAAGCTGGACCTGATCTTTGGTCTCAGAGGCCTCTGATTTCTCTTCCTTCTGTGATGGAAAATGCTTCAAAAGCAGTTCCTCCAACACGTGCCTTACCTTGTGTCCTGCTGCATCCTTTTTTCTCACCTGAAATAGCATAATTCTGGGTTTACTGACTAGCTGTACTCTAACATGCTTCTGGAAAACATGGTCATTTTTTGAAGCAAGCAACTACAAGGCAAATAATGATGACAGCAAATTTCTGGGCAGTTTTGATAATCCATGCTAACTTCCCCACATCAGCTGAAAGACTTCACTTTATTTAACTTTCAGATTCAAAAACTGCACTCTCTTGAACCAGATGGTAAATGTCCACTGTTATTTTTTAGCAGATGTCACATGCCAAATTTCCTGCACACCATCCTGATAATTTAACTGTTCTTATCCAAAAGGAGAATTATTTAGAAAAGGAGTCTTTGGAAAAGAACAGCTAGCTGGAGGCCCAATGCAATCTGTAAAGCTGAAAGTCTTCTGCACCTCATCAACTCCTTCACCCTAAATCCCAGATCCCTCTGAGGGTATATATATGTACTTTATTGCAAAAAGCAGCTGCGATGCAGCCTGTTCAGAGCTCTGCATTGTAGCATCAGTGCTCTGGATGCCAGCAGTGGCTGATTCACCACAACTGATTTATAAACAAATCCACAAAGGTGACTGCAGCACCACAACCTGAGGCAGGGCTGAAAGAACCTTCTTCAAGCACAGCCTGACTTTTCAGAAAGAGATTTGTTAATGTACAGGTCAATCTGAGCTGTTCTAATAGATCTCCTCTGAAAGAACTGAACAGACTGAGCCCAGAAAACTACAAAAACTACATCTGATCATTGTTTTTTAAATCCTATCATTTTTTTAATCCAACCTTATTTTAATGGCCAAATGTTGAGCACATCATTTAACTGACAACAGCAGTTAAATAGGAATAAAAGCAGGGCAGCATCCAGTTCACCCTGATAAATGTAGAACATTAGGGTTTTCTGGGGCTCAGAAATCATTAAGCCTAGAAATTCATCATGTTCACATGCTCTGAAAAATCAAGTCTACAGAGAGTTTTGCTGAAATTCAGAAACAGATTCTCTTTGAGTTAAAAGCCTTTTGTTCTCTAAAATTAAAAAAGAAGCACAGTAAATCTCGACACCAATGCCAGATTTGTACTCTGCAGTTACCAGTGTTTGTTGTGTATTAGCATCTGTCTTGGTGGTTGTGTTCCTAGATACATCTAGATCCCAGCACTTCAGACATGGAAAAAAAGAGTGCATTATTGCTGCTGGATTTATGCAGTGTAATTACTTGTTATCCCATTAACAAATCTTGCTTTGCTGTCATATCTGTCAGGCCTGCCCAAGTGCTGGAACACCAAACATTACAAGGAAAAATGGCAAAATGTGCTAGTCCAAAACTTTTGCTTGCTGTGACTGAAAACACATTCCCTGCTCATTTATCTGGTTTATGTACTAACTCTACTCTAGCCTGACTGGCTATTTATTTGCATGATTTCCCCCTGGGATGCAGTTATCAGGTGGACAGAAGTAATTAATACAGGAAGAACATATGGCAATGAAGGCCCTTGGAAAAGCAAGAGGGAGAAATTGACGTGGATAGTAAATGTCTGAGGGGAGGAAAAACAGACAGATGCATTTATTATATACACATCTGTCATGTATTGCTGCTGGTTCTACCAGTTGGGAGTTTCTTTGATATCAGCATGTCTCTAAAGAGAGAGCTGGGAGTCTTGTGCTGGTAGCTGGATTATGTAAGTTACTGTCACAGTAACTCAGGAAAAAGCTCTTATTTTGGAAAAAAAAAATAGGAACCCCTGCTTAGAGGTATCTCTCAGTAAGAAAGCGCTGTAGTTTAAAATTGCACTGCTAGAAACTCTACCCTAGAGAAAGTTATAACACAGTGATGAAAGAATGAGATGCATTTCTGCAACACAAGAAAAATTCTACCACGGCTCTAAACCAGTGTCATTATAAATCTAGGAACATTTGTGCCCTAAAGACAGATGCTACTAGAGCACCACCTACCAACACAACAGTGAAAATCCAGACATGGCAGCAAAAATAGAATATCCTGAAGAAGAATTCCTCCACTGAAAGCTAATGAAGATCTGTGCCACTTCCCAATTATCACTGCAAGCCTCACCATCAATGTTTGAAAGTTGCTGTGTTCTTTGCTTTTCGGTGAGGCATTTCACCACTTTCCACATCATTCTGTGATATAGTCAGATGTGTTATCCCTTTCTTCGTGTTTCTTTGGAAACCCATTCCTTCTGCATGACAGGTGAAAGGCTGACTGACTTGCTGCTGGCTGCATTTGAGATTCCTCAGCCAGGAGAAGGCTCAGGAGGAGTGATGAATCCACAGGTCATGATGATTTGCACTAGAAGCCAGCCAAGGAATCTACCTTGACATCAGAACTAATAGCATCATTCCTTTTCTAGACTGAGATGGTATCTGCAGAAAGGTTTGACCATAAGCAAGAAATTAATCATTTTACCACATCACATCAATACATCTCCCTCCTTTATCAACCAACAATGGGTTCATGGAAGTGAGAAGATTATTGTGGGACAAAAGTTAAATCCATTCAATTGGAATATGTTAAAAACCTATCTTAATTAGAAAAGTATAGTAATCACCTAAAGAAATAAATTTTATAGCATCCTTATGTACCTTTTTTGGCATGTCTGAAATCTTGTCTGTTCTATTGCTCTCTGTTGGTCAAAGAAAAATTAACATTTTCTCTTTTCCCAACCTTATTCCATTACATCAATTCAGTAAATAAACTGGAATTATATTTTAATTTCATATTAACCCTATGGGCATGCTTGACCCAAGGTTCACAGGCTGGTGAAATGTAATTCTCTTGACACGGGATGATTGCTTGGGGTGAGTTTGTGTGCGTGACTCTGGATGACCATAATGAAAACATGCAAGAGGTTATTCTGAAAAGAGTCTGATTGTGCCAAGCCTAAGAAGGTATCCACATTCTAACATTCTAAGAAGTGTATTTAACATTTGATAAGGAAAAACTGTAATTTTTTAATCTGACATGCAATAATGGATCATTCTTGCTCAGCTGGGTATTTGCAATTGTACCTTCAAGGACAATAATTTCACCTCTGGGTGCCTCTATTTGCAGCTCTTTGAAGAGCACCCACATGAGCCTGATCACTGCTTGATTCCTCATCCCCCAGCCCACTGCTAAGCATCCATGGCTGATTTATGCAGCACAGTCACAGTGCCAGGTCATTGTCTGAGACTGCAGAAACACTTCCCAGACACACAATTCCCTTTCCCACTGTCACCCGGGCAAACCCACCCACACCGGTGTGGGACTACACTCCCATTTTAGTGTGAATATGACCCAAATAACTCCTTTAGGGTACACACACACTTTTATTTCATTCTGAGAACTTCAAGAAAGGAAGAGATTGCATAGGATACTAAGAATTAGTGGCAGTGTAATTAATGAAAAACTATCAAATAGACATGGTAATTACAATGCTCTCTGGGACAAGGTGTTTAATGGGACAATTCAAAGTACATCCAGGGTGTTTAATCCCTTGGAACTCATTTTACATCTGCTTTATTACAATTGAAATGGGAAGACTTAGGCATTTGTCTTGCTTTCATTGTTCAAGAAATAGAGCTTATAATTATCTCCATAAAGTAGGAAAGTATTTAAATACCTTGCATTGTATGTATAGCAACAGGGTACAGTTCACAATGCAAATCCTGCAGGAGAGTAAAATACAGGCAGATCAAAAGGAATATTGTGAAGTAATTTCACAACTGAGATGTGGCAAAGTATTATATATAAAAGCTTATGCTCTTAAAAATAAATATTGCTTTCCTGTCTAGAGGAAAAAAATTTAAAAAAATAAAAACAGCCTCCTCAGTTTCGGGGAAACCAGCAGTCCTTGCCATCAGAATAAATCAGACAGTAGGAGACAAAAACTATTATAGTTTCACTGTGTGAAAAAGTGACCTCATTGAAATTGGCTTTAGCATTGTGGATGAATGCCCGATGGCTTGAGACAGATCCAGTTTAGTCAATGTTATCTTCTTCACTGGGAGAGGTTATGAAACACTCTTCTGATAAGGTCAGCACTGCAAGGTCAAAAGCATGTGTTGTCATGTCCCTGGCACTGCATTTTTAATGCAAACAACATAAGAGGAATAAAGGTATTATGTCAGCTATTGAGCAGATAGGTACAGTTACATAAGAGAAAGATGGGGGGGAAAAAACACCCAAAAACAAAGGAAAATTATTGATTCAGCTAATAACTGAAATCAAGGAGCATGGATCCATGCCCCAAATGTTTCATGTGGTATTTTGCCTCTTGAAGTTTTGTTTTAGCCTGGTCTACCTCTTGAGCCTTTTCAGACAACAGAAGCCATCACAGATAACTGTGTTCATTATAGTAAATTCACCCTCACTGCTTCAGCTCCTTTCCTCTGTTATTTTCTGGACTGGCACTGTAAATCAGGCATGGCCAAAGTAGCTAAAAACTAATGGACTGGCTGCCAAGATGCACCTGTGTGCCTTCAGATGCTAAAGTCTGCAGAGGAAATTCTTTTCACTGGTAACTTCTGCACCCTTATGAAAAGGGGCATGACAACCCAGCTAAATTAGTGCCTTTCTCATTTGTAGCACTCTTCCTGCCCCTGTCTATTGAACCAGAGCCCAGTACATCATTTGGAGTATTATTAATTGCATTAAGAGAAAAGGTAAAGTGAAAGAATTGTCATGAATGGTGTTCCTACTCCTCTAAAAAAGGACTGTAAAAACAAAAATCTATGCCATCATAATGATGAAAGGCAAGAAATTAAGTTACTTCAATCACAGAACCCAAAGTTTAATGAAGACACCAAAATGTGATATAATAGCAAAACACATGTATTATTTGGTGGAAAACTTTGTTCTGTCCTTATCGACAGAAATCTGCACCAACTTTGGCATAATGGAATTCTCTTTGACAGCCACAATGTCCTCCCAGCATTTGGGAGCTTGGTGCATCCAACAAGGGCTCCTTTTCTCAGAGCCCTCACAATCCTAAAGCACTCTCTGCTCAAATCATCTGCATGGCCTCAGCCTTCCCAGGAATGAAGCTTGTGCACTGAATTTGCTCAGAGCAGGTTACTCTACCTTGTCCTTCTTGACAGTTTGCAAGGAGAAATGGGTATTTGAAATTTGAGAGCAGCACACGTAGAAACATGACTGTAGAGAAGAGTCGAACATGCTTCAGTGAATTTTTACGTGCCATGTTATCTACATGCCTTTCCTGGAATTCTAAGCTAAGGGCACCCCAAGGACTTGTCACCACCTGTTGTGAAGGAAAAGACAATATGAATCACAACACAGGAGAAGAGAACATTTCTAAAAAGAAACCAGTCTAGCAGGAATTCAATCAGCCATCCTCCTCTAAAAAACACTGATTTTGAATTCACTACAGCCAGACATGCACACTAGCCTCAGGCTTGACAATCTGTCAGAAAACAGTGCTAGTCTCTCATGCCATTTTGCATTTGGAATATGAAATAAATCATGGAATGGTTTTTCAGGCCTGAAAAAGCGATTTGTGTTCTAAAGCTTCTAAAAAGATAGGCAGATTACATTACTGATAACATTTGTCCAGAAGAAAGCAACTGGATGGGTGCTGGGCTCCAGGGAAGACTTGCACTCCAGAAATGCTTAAGAGCCCTGGAAACCCTGCTGCACTGGGTTCTGGGGTATGATGTAAAGCCTGACTTCTCAGCTCTTGTGGTACTTCCTATGTCCAAAACCAGCTAATCCCTACAGCATCACAGTCCAGTTCTGTTATCTCCATGTCCTGGTGAAATTGAGTTGCCTCACTCAGAGGTGACTCAATTGTGAGACTGGAATCCCTGGCTCTCAGTGCCTCCTTCTCCTCTACTTCTGGCAAGGCTTTGCTTCTCTCGTGCTTGAGCCTGGCTGCTTGACAAGACAGGTCTTTGGAAAATGTTGCTCAGTGATAACACGACCAGGTTACACTGAGGCGTAAGTAGGACAAGAGGAGAAAGACATTTATTATGCTGCAGAGTCATAAACATTTTATTTAGTAACTAATCCTACCTCCTTTTTGATAGAGCATATGAAAGGTTCCTCAAAATAAATCATCCTGATACTAAAGCCTTTCTTTCTTGTTTGGAGGCTTTGTTTCCCTGGACTATGTCCAGCAGTCTACACCAGCAGGCAGAATATCAGCAGTGCACAGGAGCAGTGAATGTAGGCTGGAAAGCAAACTGCAAAGTGAAATGTGGCTTCAGATTAATATTGGGTCTGTTCCCTCAGGGCCTAAATATTTCTTTATGTTCTCTCAAGCACCACAGCCAATATGTACTGTCTACCACCACTCCCAGATTTGAAGAAAAATTCATGAATGTAAACGTGGCAAGAGCAGAGCTGTGAAAATATTTTGTATTTACTATGAACAACAAAAAATATTTTGGAAACATGGCACCAATAGACCAGCACCAAAGAAAGCTGCTGTTCCTAAACAGAAGTCATAAATCTCTGCACAAACTGTGAAAGGCAAAGTCTGGATGTAATCACAACATCATTTTCCAAACTGAAGTTCTGTAAATTGCCATAGAGACAAAACAGAGATCCTTGATCCCAAATTGTGTGTACATAATCCCTGTGTAAACAAAAACATTTACTTACAGAAAACTCAAATTTTTTCTATTCCTTATCCTCATCCTGTTATCTGTGATAAAGAGCAAAGCCTTTGCAAATAACATTTGCAATATTATTGTGAGAAAGACCTATAAACTAACAGAAAATACCTACCAAAAATATCTTCCAAATTACTTCTTTTTCATTCTCTTTTACTGTAGCATCGCTAAAATTATCAAAAAAGATGTAAACAAAACTTTCTGTGTGGTCAATCATAAATTACGGCTTCTTGTTTGCTAGTTTATTTTAAATTAACAAACATTTTAAAAGACAGATAAATGTTTAATACTTTCTGGATTTTCTAGATGCCTTTTTCAGTCTATATTTTTTGCAGTAACTTCTAAGTTATTTCTTACTTCCTCAATCAGTAAAAAATTAAATATTAAAATGAAAGTCAGAAGATATTTGTGCATTGAATCCTAAGGAACCCCGGTTGCATCAGAAGAATTTTGTGGTTTAAAACCCCATAGCTGCACCTAAGGAAATGCTAGGAATGGCACAACCTGCGTCCCTTTGTGTCCCTTTCTCCTGCTTGTTCCTGTGGCCTGGCTCCCGTCCATGCCCTGCCCTGCTCCCAGCAGCTGCACTCCAGCCCACCCCTCTCCTTTGCAGCACTCTTTCTGTTCTTGCTTCCTTCACATCCTGCTCTTATTTCCTTCCACAGAATCCTTGGCTTTCCTGTTCAGCACTGTTATCTCTCTTGCCACCCATTATATATTTCAGTTTTCTGCTCTTCTCTGCCCTTTCCTTCACCAGCAGGTTACTGTCTGTTTATCCTCTCCTGCCATTCCTCCACGTTCAGCCCAGGCAGGTGTCTCCTGCTGCCTCAGCCCAGCACAGTCCTGCATACCCTCAGGTGCTGTGCCAGCCAATAATTTTATATACAGCAGCACAGAGTTGCCTTCCTGATAGCTGTCTCCTGTATCTTGGGGCTTGCTTATTGTCTCTCAGTCCTGGGATGCTGTAGTGCAAACCCATCAGCAGGACTGGTGCTAACCACGTTCAGTAAAGACAAAGTGCCCCAAAAGTCTGGGTAGGAGTTGTTAGCAAACTTGGATGGATCATGTTTGGAATGATCAGAAGTTTAAAGCTTGTCTAAATTCTCCAGACAGGTTTCCCAAGATGTTCCTTGCTGATTTCTCCAGTTCCTTGCTGACTTCGCGTTCCTTAGATTTAAAACTGCTTTTCAGGAAAAATGGTTCATTGTCTTTGGGAGTTCTTTTTTGGTGATGCATGACTTACAAACATTTCTGTGTGTCATGGGGAATGCTGGGAAAGCTTCACTCTCTCCACTGCTGTTGCTTTCAGCTGAATGTGGCTTAGCCCATCCACCACCTGCTTCACTTCCCATGATTTGACAGTTCAGGGCTTTTTCCAAAAGAACCCAGTCAGACAGGCTTTTGGAATCATAGAATCACAGAATAAGCTGAGTTGGGAGAGACCCATCAGCTCATTGAGGCCAGCTCCTGGTCCTGCACAGGAGGACACCCCAGCCATCCCCCACGTGCCTGATCAGTTCCCTGATATAGAACCTATTTCATTGTTTCTGCAATGCTTTTTCAGCATTGGAAAATGAAGATCTTATTCACCCAAAGGTAAACCACTACAAAAGAATCTGAGAGCATCAATATCTCACTTTGAGAAAGAAAAAAACTAGAGAAAGGAATAAGTAACACCTCCTGCATTCACCAGGTCAAGCGCCTCATTTCTAATCATTCAAATGCAAGCCATAAAATGGCCCATTAGAAGTCAGCAGAGTCTCAGCACACCTTCCTTCCACCTGACACCATGCAAATCCACAGGCAAGGCAGACATCCCTGTCATTTGTACACAGTCTCTAGAGGCTCCAGGAGTCTGGATCTGCACACCAGAAGCAGATTTATTGGACTGTGACTATGTGCTCTGCACAGTAAGAACCAATGAATCTTGTGTTGGAATGATTAAAATTGTAATTGTACAATCTCTGTGATCCAAAGAACAAGGAGTCATTTTTCACAGAGAAACACTTAGCAATAGGACAGACTCAAACTCTCTGCCTCATGGTATTTGTAGCTGTTCTTTACATTGCCACATAAATCAAAGGCATGTATTTTGACCCTTCTACACATAATGCAGCCAAATAGGAAGCAACACAATACAAAAAACATTGCTAGTTGAATTTAGAACAGCTTTTCAGAAAGAAAAACAATGTGGATATAGACCTCTTACTATTTCAGAAAATTTGATACTATCTTCGTAATTAAAAGTACAAATAATAGATAATTAACAATTAAGTTGCTGAAATTGAACCAATATTCCATTTTTACTATTACATACAAAGTAGAAGAAAGTAAAGAAAATTAAGACAGAAATAGAACTATGAGGTTAATTTCAAAATTTGAAGTAGGGAAGAAAGAAACCTGAATAATCCTCCTTTACTTGTTACTGTTTTTGTAAAAGCTGTTCATAAGGCCAAGAACTGAAAACTCTTAATCTCCATACCCAATAAGATTTTTAGAGAATCAAAATCAAAACAGTTTTGAAAGACAGTTTAGAGTCTGCTTTGCCATCTATTATTACTATGGAGAAACATAAACCACGTAAATCTATGAAACAGGTGAAATAACCCATGAAATACCAAAACTTGTGCTAGATTTTCAGGAATTCTATAGCCCCAGGGCTAAGAATTAGGTGCCAAAGGACTTGTGTTGCAGCCTCCAGGAGGTGCAGCTGGGTGGCACCTGCCCAGGCTGCCACCTCCCCAGCTCATTCATTCCCTGTGGAATCACAGTCCTTGTCTTTGAGGCATCCTTGACAAAGTCACTTGCACAGCTCCTCACACCTCTTGTCAGAAGTGATGAGAGCAGATAAAAATTGTATCTTGTTTACCACAATTAATGTGTTTACAGCAGGTGATGCCACAGTTCTACCTAATTAGTGATAGCACATATTTTCCAGTGAAAAACAGAGTGGCTGTATTTAATCACTTCCTCTTATTTCACATTTATTTTTTTAGATTTAGATAAAAAAAGGTCTAAGTCTAACTCAGGTGTGATTTTCACAGCACAATAAATTAAAAGTATGTGCACAGAGATCTGACCATTCAGAAGCACAAAACTCAAACCTAGCAAAGTGAAATATTTTAGCTAAACTGCAATCTAAGATGAAAAATTTACCTTTAAACCCTTCTAAATAGCTTCAGGCTGCACATGATCAGTGTAAGTTCTTGATGCAGAAGGGAGAGTCAGTCAATAGAGCTGCTATGAGAGAGAAACCCATGCACAGCCTCTGCCCAAGAGCCCAGTGGCAGACTCAGTCTCCAAGCCTTCAGTTGTCAAGATCAACATATTTTAAACTCTGTGGAAATGGCAAGGGAAGGATCATCATGGCCCATGGCACCCTTTTTCTTTGGAAGTCTGCAGAACTGCTGCTTCCACTTAGAAAAGTTGTAGAATGATAAGCCAAACCTCAGAGCAAAATCAAGACTTCAAACTTGACCTTGACAGATTCTGAAGTATTAAAAACCTGTGTTCAAAAGCCTCTCTTACAAGGTTTACTATTTTTGTATCTTAGCTCAAGTGGGTTGAAGATACAGTTCAATTTTTCATTTCTCTTGAGAGCTCTTCCATGTAGTGGAAGAAAAGGGCTACTGCATTCCTAAATCACTGAATCAATGTCAAGGTCGCGTGTTTATTTGATAATCTTTGATAGTCTGTAAAAAACTTTTCTTGAGAAAAATGTATCAGCATGACTGGGGTTTTGTACCTTTTTATCAGAAACAGCTACTCCAGAATAAAAAGAAACAAAGGCATCCTTAGCTTATTAAAAATCTGTGTTAGTGATGTGTTTCCTTCATTTGAAGGCTCCTCAGTTAAGTTGCTGAGCACTGGGATCAGGCTTGTCCTGTCTGGGGTTTGAACAAGGTTTATTCCAGAATGTGTTGGTCCAGCTCCTGGCACTGGCTGGTAACTTTCTCTGCCAAAGGGACACCAGCTAGTCCTTGTTCCAGGAGTCCACTGCTAGGACAGCGAGTGCAGGGACCATCAAGGGCTGGCTGTCCTGTGGGTAACCAGACAATAAGGACAGGCTGTAATTACAAATAAAGCCACAGGCCGTGAAAGGCTATGGCCAGCCAAGCAGGCTTTTGGTTTCCCTCATAAATATGTAGGAGCTGTTTCCTTTTACTCTTTCAGTTAATGGCCATAGGAATTCTGCCAGTTTGCTGTGTCAGGTATGTCAGTGCTCATTTGACTTTCCTAACGAGGCTTTTCCTACTACCACTTACCAGAAATATACTAAAAAAACAATTAAACAAACCCTAGATCCTTTATCATCTGTTGCAATTACAGAAGTTTTTAGACTGCTATGACAAATGTTTATTAGCACATTAAGTGCTTTAAAGGTGAATGGCCAGAATTTCAACACACCCAAATGGAGCAGTAGAAAAAGCTATGATGAGTTTGTACCAGCCTCAGCACTGACATTCACTGCTGTCCTTTCAGATGTCACTGCAGTTGACTGCTGGCTTTACTTTCACCTCTGCTTCCTGAGAATGACTTGAGAACAGAAAAGTCACTGCTGGCTCTGTTTTACATCAATAAAAGCAAAACCTAATTTAACAGCAGAGGGAAAGTATGATAATAAGAAACACCATCTCACAGTCCCCTCTCTATGTACCCCTGGGAGGCTGCAGGAGCAATGGAGCCCCAGGAAGAGGTGACTTCACCTTTGCAGAGCACTGGTTTTGTTAGCAAATCACCACCAGCAGCCCCTTCTAGTGAAAAGTTTTCCATGCTGCATTTGGGGAAGTCAGTCATATACATGGCATTGTGGAGTTCCAGAGGCTTTTCCCAGAATGACCCCCCCAAAAGTCCCATCTGTGCAGGTCCAGCCCTCTACACCCAATTCTCAGGAACTAAATGTACAGATAAGAAATGTGACAGCAGCTGGACTTTTCATATAGAACTTTTTCTTTTTCATTCTCCTTTTCTCCTTTTTTTTTTCTTTTTTGTGCTTTTTGTTTTGTTTGGGATTTTTCTTGTTGTTGTTTTTCTGCTTTTTTACTACTCAAGAGAAATGCAAGTGAGTCCTAGACTACTGTCAAGGATCTATGAGAGGAAATAAAGTTCAAAGCAATTTAGAGCTAGCATCAATCATTTGGTTGAATGCCCACAGTCTGTGCTCCATCTTCCCTAAGGTACATTTAAATATGGTATGAGCAAGAGGGACAGTAGGAGTGTGTGAGAAAGGGCAAAACTGCCCAGCAGTGAGGGGAAAGCGGGAGGGGAAGTGTGAGGAGCAGCATTAGGAACAGCAGGAGGAACTGTGTGAGGAACTGGGTGACTTTGAGCCCCGAGGTTGGACAAGGGGGTGGACAAGGAGCACCAGGGGCAGAGCAGGGGTTCCCCTGCAGCCAGACCAGGGTGGAGCAGATCCAGGCAGCCCTTGGACCAGCCAGGGGAGGTGGAGAGCTCCCAAAGGAGCTGGGCTGTGTGGACAGGACTCACACTGAAGCAGGGAAGAAGTGTCAGGAGAGGGAGCAGTGAGGAAATGCTGCAGACAGAGCACAGCCCCTGCCTCCCTGGGGTACAGCATCACTCCAGGTATGGCCCCTACATCCAAGCAGGCATTCTCATTGCTCTCAGAGAAAGAACTGGACAATCCTCCCAGGAAAAATCCTGCCCACAAACCAGTCTAGATAACACTAATACAAATCACCAGTTCTTGCGAAGCGAAATCTCCCTCTGCAGGCAATACAGTGAAGGAAATTGTGATGGGTATCATCTTCAATCTGACTTACATTTAATTCATTTGAAAAAGCCTAATAACTCTGAAGGAGTGTTACATCTCTAAAATACACTTCTTTTGAGCAGTTCCTTCACCACTAGAATAAAGTATTTGTTTTCCTGCACAATATAGGCATGTGATGGTACACATACTCCAGGCCTCAATAAAATGAAGCGTAAATTATACTCTAAAGTTGGACAGAATATGCAAAAGATACATCCTACCACTATCTGTTCATTACCTTTTATTGCCAAAATAGAATTTTGGCAATAAAATGTTTTTTGAAATAGCCTTCAAGTTTTAAAACAAGACACTAATCCTAGACTTTTCTAAATCCTCTGACTCACATGCTAATTAAAGTGACTGCCCTTGTCCAACATGTGCAAGCCAAAATAATGCTGAAACCTCCAACTCAAAATGCAGCCACTGTATTTCAAGGATCCGTTTTGACCATTCTGTATATTGCTGGCAGCATTTCTTTGAAATCCACATTTGCCACTTCCCACACAGGGTGAAAGAAACAGCTTTATGCTTCTGGACTTCATTCCAGTACATGATCTTTTCCTTGGAATTACTGGTTAGCACAAAGCAATGCCTGTTCTGCTGTTTTCACAAAACTGTCTTAGGAATCAGAGATGGCTATATTTCCAGAGATGCACCATGTAAATTATGAAATTATGTGCATTCTAAACTATTTTGGCATAGAAACATACATTTAAATTCATTAAGCAGAAGGTTTGATAAATTTACTGAATTTCAGTATAAGCATTTGTTCAAAAAATTTTTAACACCAGTTGGAAATTCAGTCTTTAATGGCCATAAGAGATAGGCACCACAAAAAAACTTACTCCAAAAATTAAAGCCTTTTGGAATGGTCCTGGAGATAGAGCAGTGCTGGGAGGAGGCAGGTGAGCGTGTGAGGGGGTGCTGGGCACTCAGCATCATTCTGACACAGCCAGGGGCACCACCTCGGTGGACAAGACAAACACCAGGTTAGAGCCACCAGCACATAATTATCTATGCCTCAGGCATGGCTTGCTGTGCCTTTTGGAGTAATTGCATCTTATCTGCTGAAAATCCCTACCAGTAACTTAAAATGTGCCCCTCATTCCACCCCATTAGTGGGTAATGTGGCCTTGCCTGGCTGGCCAGTGCTTTGTTCTGGCCAGAAGTAGCTCATTACTGTACAAAAGCAATTTTGAAGCTGAAGTCATGTGTATATTCCTGTCCTAAGACAATAAAGTACAAGAGGTGAGAAGAAAGGAGTGGGATTATGAACTATTTCACACATAATAAAACCACTTATGTGAAAAAGTATTTGTGATGTGCAAAACCAGGAAAGGGTTTATATACACAGAATATCATTATTATTGCTGTAAGTACTTGAATTTGACTGTTTCACCTCAAGATGTCAAGGACAATTGTTAATTTGTACAAAGTAGATGAATGAGGTGGAAACTAATCAGAAGAGGTTTGTTTATCTGTTCTTTGATGATATATTACACTACAATAATAAGACAGTAAGTGTGTGTTCTATCTGATTGAGAATAGCTTCCAACATCATTTCTCATTTTTACATATCAGATCTGAAAGCACCTCCCAGTCTTTGAAGTTCTGCAAAATTCAAAATCATTAATTAAGCCCAGCCAAGTGGTAGCAGGGGATTTTAACAAGAAAAGTAACAACATTAAAATCTACCAAGCCTGTAAGACATTACTTCCCTCAAGTGACTCCTATGCATGTCATCTCCTGTCTCCTCTGAATTTAATGGCCACATTGCATTAAAATAGTATTTTTTCTTGTATTGGGAAACAGCAAATGTATGTGTGGTTTTAATTGCACTTTACTTGTTAAAAAATGTGAAAATACTAATTGTCTTTTGTTAGTAGACTGTATTTACAATGCAAGAAAACAATTATTCCAGAGCACATTAACATCATACTTTGATTTAAAAGTCTGTTTGGCTGAACACACCCATGACAATCCACCACCACCAGCTTTCTTTCTGGGCAATGGGAGGACAAAGAAGGTATTTTAAAGACAATTTTCTGTTTTATGCAGAAAATCCAGGGGATTACCAAAGAGCTGATGTGGCTCAGGAAATGTCACAACTTCCAGAACAAGACAACTGAGAAAAGGGAATGGCCCACAATTTCAATCTGCTTGTCCAAGGGCAGGGGCCTCCTCTCCTTTTCTCCCTTCTGGCAAGCACTGACAAGAAGTGTGTTGAGTGTTATGGCTTTTCTAGAGCTCACAACAGCAGAGCTGCCGCTGCCCTCCAAAGGCCAAGATCTCCAGAGCTGGAGCAATGTGACTGAACACACCAGGCCCGCTTCTTCTTTTTTTTTTTCTTTCCCAATTATAAAACATTGCTATTTTGTTTCCATTAAAGGTGATCATTAAAAGCTGCTTATTAAAAAAAAATAATTTACAGGATGGAGAAAGTTGATGAGAAGTTCCTATTTCTGACAGCAATTTATGGATAGGGAAAATGATAAAATAAATGAAGAGGGAGAAGATGTCCATTTAGAAAAGTCAATGAGACTAGATATAAAAAATAAATTTATGTTGTGATAAGTGGTAGGAATTTGATCTAACAGAATTTATAAACCATGCATATGGTATTTCACAAATGCATAAATGCAAGTAGAGGTCTAATACAATCCCATTTCCTCCCCTGCCATCTCACTTCTATAAATGTAAAACGCACTGACAGCCAAGTAAAAATAATGTATTGCTTCAAGAGTCTTTAAAAGAAAAGAAACTGAATTATTGTTATGCAGTAAAATTTATATTGTCTGTGAGTGTGCTCTACCTCCTTGTTATAAAACACACATAAATTTTGAAAGGAGTGTATTAGAGCCTTGCCTGAAACACTGAGAGCTGCTTCTAGAGTCACATAAGGGAACATGGTTCACCTTGGGCTTTTAGGAAGGCACAGAAAGACACCAAAATATCTCATTATAGAAAGAAAGATTTTCCTCCTCATAGGTCATAGCTCAGTTTTGCAAATTGCTGCAAAATCAGAATTGCTGATAATTTTAGATAGCTTGTAAATTCCTTTCTAATACAGTGTGGTAAATGTTTTAGAACCCCATGGAGAAAGACCTACCCTGTGTGAACTGAGTTTTTTCACACATGGGAATAGCCAGGGGCAGCCCTGAACGGAATCCAGACTAAGCGAACTTACATCTCAGGATGAGCAAAGGCCATATGTGTATTTTGGAAAACCAGATTTTAAAAAGCAGATACATAACACACTGCCAAGAGATCATGTGCCAAAAGTGAGGAACATGGGGTCCAGCTGCTGACAAAACCATAAGGGTTTAAAAATTATTTTCATGCCAACAGATTATTTCTATAGGTTTGTGAAGGAGAGACACAAGGCTGAAATTCTAAAAATGGGGACTCTGTTTCTTAGTTTGTTGGGTTTTTTAATTTATCTGAACCACAGCTTATTTTCCTAATTAAAAAAAAAAAAAAAATTACATGCACAAATTCCAAATATGGAGAGTCTGATCCTGATTTTTCAATTTCTTCTGTTTTTTCCAGGAGAGACAAGTGTCAGGCCATGCTTACCTCACAGCAATGATGGCTGGAATGGTTCATGGGAATGCTGTTTTCAGTGGATTTTAGCCTAAGTGGCAAGTCCTTCAGAGTGCCACAGTCATTCACAAATAATCCAGAGTGTCAGATGGGGAGGGATTCTCTGCTGTGAGACGAGTTATATAATGAAAATGCTGACAGCCTTTTAATTATCAGTGGCACAAGTGGGTGCTACTATAATAAATCTCTCTTTCCTAAACACAGATGAATCAAAAAACTAATTAGTAGCTTCATCAAAGCTCTCCAGGATCAAAGCTGGTCAAAAAGATTATATAGGAAATGTTACTCCAACAGAGTTATAATGAGGTCAGTCACTTGGGTATACCCAAGCATCCCACACTGGGAACCAAATAAGAATGGGCTAAAATGTTCCACATGAGAAGAGACCAGGTAACATCACATTATGGAGACATAAATGCACATTTTAGATTGGGATTTTTAATTTCCTTATTCCTGAAGGAAAACATGAAGCACATTAAAAGGGTGAGTGAATACCATGGAACAATTCTAATGATGATTATACAGCATTAAAAGATCTTTTCCATCTACACTTTATAGCAAAATCATGGGAATGGACATTGAACACTGGTAATTTGGGCATCTATTTGTATCTCTCACATGAACAGCCATGATGCACAGTAAGGTCATAAAGCAAGGCAGGCAGCTCAGACAGCAATTACAAGGTCTCATACAAAACAGCAAATCAGCAGTCCAGAAAAAGCCCTAAGACAGAAATATGTCCAAGTAAGATATTTGATTCATTTTGAGTGTGTTAATTATAACACATTGTAATTAACATGTTTGTTGATATGCTACAAGCATTAAAAATACATTACTCTTAGAAATTAACCTTTGTACCTTCCCTGGAGAAAGGATGCTTTTCCAACAGAAATGCAGGGCTATCAGTGGAATTCTGTAATGCACACTGTGAGAAGCTCTAAAGCTCTGACACTTATCCTATTTAATGGCCACATACATTTTTAGAGTTGGGTGAAAAATTCTAAAATACTGCCAAAAATATTATTTCACATTTATTTCACAAACTGTTGTTCACTGCAAATGACTGAAAAAAATTGCAAGGTATCTTCCAGTCTTTCATTAATATCACAAAGATAAAACAAATGCATACTCCTTGCACACACAAAACAGAAAAAAATACTCTTGTGAAGGAAGAATTTCACAAAGAATCACAAGCCCCATATAATAAAGAAAATATTCCAAGAGGGTTTCTCTGGAGATAAAACATTAACAAGAAGATTTCAGAAACATTAGTGGCATTATGTTAGAGGGAGTTGAGTGCCAGCCTACCCCATCATGACTTCAAAAGCTTTGCATAAAGCACAGGATAATCACTGCAATAAGAAACATTTAGTATTGTCTAAGTAATTCTATAGAATGTCATGGAAAATACACTTAGAAAACAATGGTGATCTGACAGAAAACCATCAAAAAAAAAAAGGTTTTGTTTTCAATATAAAATATATTAGACTGAGAACTGAAGTATCTTGAAAGTCCTATTAGACCATGAATTGCAAAGTCTGTATGTATTGTGATTTACACAAGAAATTGATGAGCATTCAGTTCCTACAGACTGCTTTTGAAAGCATTTGTGTACCATTCTATAATTACAGCTTTCAAAATGAGGCAAATTACCCTAGAATCCCAGAATGGCTTGGGCTGGAAGGGACCTTGAAGATCATCTCACTGCAGCCCTCCTGCCCGGGGCAGGGACACCTTCCACCAGAGCAGGCTGCTCAGAGCCCACCCAGCCTGGCCTTGGAGGTGTTCTCCTTGGAGGTGTTCTCCTAGCTACAAAGAAAGAAGAAGTAAAATTTAGCTCTGCTGAAGCCCTGACTGAGTTACAGTGTTTGGTGGCACTTTTATTCCTTGAAGCCTGCAAAAGCTATCCCATAATACAAACACAACAAAGCTGGGAAGAGCAACACCAACACATTGCTTGGATCCAGTTCAGTGAAATGTTTCCATTTTTTTCTGTGGTGATTCAATCTTGTTTCTTTTCTTTCCTAAGACCTGCTGTACTGCCAAACTTTCTCACTTGAATTACATTTCCAAGTGCAGATATTGTAAAAAGTTACTTTTCACTTCTGGAGTAAGACATTGAATTTTCACTCATAAAAAAAAAAAAAATAAGGCAAGCAATATAAAAAGTGAAACCTGGACACCTGTGGATTTTCATCAAGTGAATGTATTTTTTGGAGGCAGAAAAGGTACAATGTCATCTGAAATCAGAACATCTGTTATGTTCTCTGGTGAAACTTGATCAGAAGAATGATGAAGCAGGGTACAGAATTCCTGTGAAAGCTACTTTAGTTCAGCATCTACATGCAACGTTTACATGAAAGCAGAAATATGGCCAGAGTTCCGTTTTGTAAAATCAAATCACAAAAGAAGATAGTTCAGGTACAACATCTGGGCTTTGATCAAGCAAAAAATACCTCCAGTAAGAGACTCCTTTTCTATCTTCTTTCTGAGCTGCATTTCCTAGGAGCAATATCTGAGAAGAGCTGAAGTAATTGAGGTGCTTAAGGATGTTGTAACACTTGCCACAGGTCATATATTTAGAACATTTGTTATACTGCAAAACAACTGGACTCCATTTTATTTTGAATG
Organism: Onychostruthus taczanowskii; assembly: GCF_017590055.1. Taxonomy (NCBI): domain Eukaryota; kingdom Metazoa; phylum Chordata; class Aves; order Passeriformes; family Passeridae; genus Onychostruthus; species Onychostruthus taczanowskii. The sequence goes on from NW_024499017.1 coordinate 400,768, forward strand.
ATGTGTAGAGGTAGGAATCTATTAATTCCTTGTAAAGATAAATGAAAATTTGTTAACAGTTTAATATCACAAGAGTGATGAAGGCCAATACTGATACCATCAAAAGCCAGCCTCCTAAGAAAGCAGTAACCTTCCAAGCAAATACAATCTACTAGAAGTTTCTATACTTTTTCAGACCAGAAGCTTTTTTCTGATCCTCTGAGGTAAACATTTCACTTAAACTTTAAAATAAAACTATACTCCCAGGCAATAAACCATTTATCCATACTGTAGTGACCAAGCTTTTAAAACTATGTTAGACAAATAATTGTGCTGTTTAAAAAAAATAGATTTTTTTTTTTTAAATTTGTATTACACAAACATTCCCTGAGTGTTTCCTACCAAAGATCCAGAGAAGATATAACTAAGAGCCCCTTTAATGCCCTCAGTATGCTGCAAGCACCAGCAGTGGTCAGGCACGATTAAGTCACCATCATTAATGATTGAATGGGATCTCTCTGCATGAGCTTTATGCCTCATCTGTTTTGCTGTATACATATTCATCAGCCATGATCACCACCTAAGTCTGAAATACAGATATGTTGAAAATTGCCCTAATCTGGGCTTGCATAACTTTCTGTGATTTAGGGTGGATGTCCTGCAGCTCCCAGGACAAACAGCTGAGATGAAAAGAAGTTGAACTGATGTGTTTATTCCATTTTACTTCCAGCTTTTCCCTTTTTTTTTCGACTCTGAGTATTTTTAAAACATCAAATAGCATAACTTAACGGGATGAGGGAAGCTGTGAAAGGTGATATCTGCAAATGGGAGCACAGCTAGGAAAAGGAAACTCAAGGAGAACATAAGAGAGATAAAGCTCAGAAAAATAAAATGAAACTGCTGTTTCCAGACAAGCCATGGGCTGTCCTGGGGCTCACAGCATATTTTTCTGGGCTGTGGGGAAGTCACATCCTAAACTCCTGTTTGCTCAGCCCCCACAGAATCCAAACCAGGAGTGAGACAGAGCCTCTCTGATTATGCACGAGCACCAGCTGAAGCTTATCTTCATGGAAAGGAAATTCACCTTATCTTTCACCAGCGTGCATTTTCTCAAGTTGTGCAGGAATTACCTGCTGCTAATCATACCTGTAAGCTGCCAGGCTTGGCAAAATTCACATCCATCACCTCCTGTCTTTTGGTTGCTACCATATCAAGTAAATACTTTCTAGCACCCCACTGTGCTGCTGGGGCGTAATTGTGCTGCTTAATAATTTTGAGACTTTCATATTTTGTCGAATGCAGCTGAAACTGGTTTGCAAGCAGAGCTGTCCATGGAGGAAAACAAAGAATGACACAGACAGCATTGTTTAATAGTGTTCAGGCAAAATATTTCAAGGTATACTGTAAAAATTGTAAGGAATACACATCCTCAGAAATCTTGAGCTGCACAATTTTAAACAATTTAACATATATATGCACAGAGTGAGCAAAGATGCAGCCACTTGATCATGTACGTGTTTCTAAAACTAATTGAAACGTATACATTAACACTTTCAGTGGGGTATTGCTAGCTCAAAATCCACCTGTGATATTCAAAATACTTCCAGGTTTTCTAAAACTCTTTATTAACCCTCTTCTTAGCAGTACTAAAATGGTGCAGAATAACTTGGGATGCATCACCCTTTTGAGTGAAAATTGAAACTGGACCACCCCAGAATTCCACAGACAACAGTCATAGTCACTCAGAGCAAGTCACTTTTAGATCATGAAGAGAGAGAAATCACCCACACACTATCTAGAGAGGAAAAAATTCTAAATATCACTACAATTGTTGAGATACTGATTGGCCATTTCATTAAAAATGTATTACAGACAAACTGGCTTTTTACTAATTTGCTTCAGCTTTCCTAGAACTCACCCCTGTCTCTTCAAGGTAAGTCATCTTTCATTCCAAAGCCAAATGCTGGATGGAAGGTGCTGAGATTCATTGCTTTTTCTGAAAATAGCCCTTCTGATCTTACCTTGGCTGCCCACAGTGCTGTCAGTGTGTTTGCATAATGCAAACTCAGCAGTAAATGGATTCCCAACTGAAAAGTAGGACATTTTAATGTCTGTGGAATTTGCTGCAAAGAAAGCAAGTTGTGCCTGGAACAGGCTTCAGTGGAACAGCTGAGTAATTTGAGCAGGAGTTTAAAAAGACCACTCTAAATACCCCTTTAAAGTCATCAGTACAACTAAAACTGTGCATCCCCGGAGGCAGCCCTGAGCTAAGGGGAGAGGGAGCCCCAAACCTGCACCAGTGCTCTTCCCATGCACGTGGAGAGAGAACCAGAGCTGGATTTGGGAGATCGTGTGGACAGGAGACACAAGGGAGGTGAGCTGCTGAGCCCTGGCCACTGCTCCCTTCCCAGCTGAGAGCTGCCAGTGCTTGGTTCAGGGTCAGCCCAAGGAGGAGCTGGCTTTGGCAGGGCTGGTCTCCAGACCTCGGTGACTTTTGTTCCCGTGAGAAGATAACCAGCAGGAATGGACTAGTCCTTATCAAGTTTTAAACACCACCTTGTCCCCATTAGAGCTCCAATGCTCTAAACTCAGAATTCAGGTTCTTCCCAACACCTCAGCAAAGAGTTTTCAGAAAAATTTTGAGGATCAAAATTACATTTTTCTCACCATGATACAGGGAAGTTCTTGCCACAGGAAGCTCTTTGATGCCTCTAGTGAAGAGGCACTTGCCCTGAAGTCAAGCCACAGAGATTGCTCAGGAAAAATGCACACAGTATTCCAGCTGAGACATTCCTTTGCTGTCTGTGAAAATATTAACATATTCTAATAACCTACTTCTTTTAAAAGAACATGGTAGTGATGAGCAGTATAACCACTGAGACTTCAAAGTTTAGGCAAAGGGCTAATATCCACTCACTGGCAGAGGGCTTTGAGCTTGCTTTAAGTGCAAATTGTGATTCCTTTTCCCAGATAAGTCCTATGTCTCATTACTGGAGGATTTTTTAAAAAGAAATGTGCAGAAAATTGTAAGTACTTCAGACCCATATTCTGTTGTGCATCCTTGTAAAAAGGAAAGAGAAAAAGATGTTATTCTTTTTTTGCCTAAGCCTTTGAAGGATACGGTTAACTGAATAAAATACAAAAAATAAACACTTGGATCCTCTAACCCAAGCTTATGTAAGAGATTAAATAATGCTGCATTTTATGTAAAGATTCCTATAGGAACACCAGAGAACTGAACATCCACATGTTGTTGACCATGGAATTTTAAGCAGTGTTTTTCATAAGTGAGTCAAACTTACAAGGTAGAGAAATGTAAGAGGATTTGAAGGGCAAGTGCATAAGCATGTCTGAAGGAAAGTCATTAATAGCATAAAATATTCGTCATAATAGCCTGATAAATGAGCTTTCATACATCCTCCTCAAGATTCACAGCATTTCAATATGCTTTTTTTTAATTACCAAATGTAAATGAACTGACCTTGAACATAACTTGAGTGCTGGCTCATGATTCTTTACACGAAGTCTCAGTTCATTCAACCATGTCAGTGGAGTAAATTTACAGTCATTTTCTCTCTAATGCACTAGTCAGCAGAGGAAGGTAAGGGCTTTTGCACAGCAATGTTCCTGCCAGTCAGCTGAGGATACCTTCTACTTTCTGCTTGCAGCCTGTGGATGACTATATGTGTGAGCATCAGAAATGCAAATTAAAATTAATTTTGTAGAGAAAATAAAGAGGAAAACTTGCAAAGAACCTTCAAAAATAGCTGCATTTTGTTTTGTTGAGCTACACCTTCCTCTTTTGCAGCAGTAAATTTGTAATCAGGTAGGATTTATTTACCTTGGTACTCGTATGTTCTGTAAGTGGCATAGCCCCAGACAGAAACTGGGTTGTTGTCCTTGACACTTAGACCCCATCAGAAGCTGTAACATTACACTCACACCAATAACTGAGAATTCAATTCAGCATCAGTTTGGAAAAGCAACTTCTTTTCCCAATGTCCTTTTTATATTCCACTTCAGATATTTTCCAGTCATTGCATTACTGCTGCCTGGACTTAGAACTATTTGCAATGTCTTCCCTCACTTCAGAGTAAGGCCATAAAATTCAATGCACCTAGGAAATTAATTTCTTCAGATGAACACAGGGTTCATCTTCATACCCACACAATGTGCCAGACATAGAATGGCCCACACCTTCCTAAAAAATTACCTTCATCAGGTCAGAATTGGCTTGTCTTGACCAGAAATCAATCTTTGGTGACCCTTGTGGCTCAGCATCCCGTTTCCAAAAAATATTTCTTACTCTATAAGAATAAAAATTGTCCAACACAGAAAGAGAAAACTGCAAACTTTTAGAAAAAGAAATCAAAATACCCCAGAAAAGTTTACATGTTTAGGTGTTTACAGAAAAGTGTGTATATTATCAAATTAGAATAAACAGGAAAATAATGAGATCATTGCAAACATGTCACTTAGCATTCAATAACTGTGGCCTATTGCAAATGCTCTTGAAATACCCTCTTCTAATTTGCTGGTGGTGTGAATTTGGGTTTGGAGCAAGGCCATATATCTTTTCATTATGAAGCAACTTTCTAATCCTCTGCATTTATTACAGCTGTAGTTCTGACAGTCTATACCTAACCTTGATTATCATTTGATATTTATACAATGCTAACTGGAATCTTCTGCATGAAACTGCCACAACCATCACACCTAACAATGCTTAATTCTGCAACAGGATTCTTGCTTATTGTCTCCATTTACCTCAAATTTTGAAATTTACTGCATAAAGAGAGACAGATAGGGAGACACATGGAGAACCATCCAGGAAGTAAATGAGAAAAGGGACCTGTCAGCTGTAATTACTGTGTAGATGAAATATAGAGCCTGTCTCAGTAATTCACACCCACACACCATTTGTGTTTGGGGTCTTTTAAGAAAACAGCAGGCTTATGTTTATATTTCTTATGACAAATGTAATGTCTTATTTAAGTCTCCTCTCTTATAATGAATTCAGAGTCAGAAAACTAACCTAAACTATTGTATTAGAGATTTTCTTTTTAGAGCTTCAGCTCAAATTTCATTTTTCAGTAAAGTTTTATGACATGTATGACATTTCAGCATCACTATGTTATCTCTCCAGCTTCAACATTCTTTTCTTCTAGATTTCATTATGAGTCACAGTTCATTCATTATTCTCTGTTACTTCATTTTAAGGTACTGTTACCCACTGTGATTTCCTGATGTGCTACACTGAAACATTCCAATCCATCTGATATTTGCATTATGTAGCCTGCTTGGGTTGCTTCTTTGAAATTTGTGGTTTTTCTTAAAAGTGGACAGATTAAATTGCTGCTACATGAACAAAAGAAAATGCTGGTCATCAGTACAAGTAAAAAGGAAAAAATACTTAAGGAAAATCAGACAGAGTAAATGATATGGGAAGATGGAAAGAAAAAGCAAGTTCTCTGATGACAGTGGACTCCATGGAAATGAAACTGAATGCTCCTTTCGGGAGAGTCCTGCAGGTCAGAGACAAAACTGGTTTGCAAATTCCACTTGCCATAGATATAACCAACATTTTTGGATAAGATTTGATTTCTGTGAAAGGAAGAACATTTTTAAGAACTTTTCCACTACACTAGCAGTATCTTTTCCAACATACTACTCTTTTCTGCTGCATACTGCCAGGATTGTCTGTTCTAGTTCTGTTCTCCATTCCTCATTCATCTCTTGCCTCGCAGTTACAGTCTGCCCCTTCATCCATGAAGAATGAAATCATGTCTATCCTGGTGGTGTATTAGCAGATCAGGCAGCCTAGAAATGAATTGGCTGTATTTTGAGTCAGAAAAACCAAAGGTTTTGTCATTCTGGGGTCCAGGTGCCCAGGGAGAAGTTTTAGTTGACAATCAGATGGTAAGGAGCTCCCTGGAAAGTCAAGTGTGCACCTGCAATGAGTATCTACTCTAGTCTATGCATTATGGGATCAAAATAATGCTGGGAAAGGTAAAAAAAAAATGTTGTTATTTGGTGCTGGGTTTATAATTGCAAGAAGAATATTCTCAGGAACATGGGACCAAGCATCAGGACATACTCCAGTCTCAGTTTTGAGGCTGACATAGCAGCCCGTGCATTTTTGCACACATAGTCATCGCTCTGAGTATTTCTCTCTCTGTCTTTTTCACTATTTAATGACAGTTAAAATATAGATATACTAATATATTATAAACATTTTTATGTTAAACACATTTTCCTAATACACACGTGTATTATAGATTACATGCCTGATAAACTGGCTCTTTGAAAGAAATGATCACTCCTTGCGTTATAATAAATACTCTATAAATACTAGAAGAAATCCTACTGCTTTTGTTCTCTGTAATAAGCTGATCTGTTTCCTGGTATGCTGGATATCCTGAGAAATGGCTAGATAAGAATTTTTTTGCTTCTTTGGAAAGCAGTGGATGTAATATATAATTAAAGTTGTTTTTACATGACAGGGTACTCAAAAATCATTTTGAACATAAAGTCATAATTTCCCAGTTCATTAGCTTTTCAAACGTATCAAAATTGCCAGTACCAAACAAATGTTCCCTCTTAATGTGATCAATTTTTAGTATTTCTGTATGTTGCATAGTAAAACAACAGTTTCAAAGTAAGTGTTGCTTTGAAATGTGAAAACTAAGCAATTCATACTTTAAAAATGGATGTTTTTATTGGAGGATTCTTACATTTTTAGTTTTAATTTTTTAGGGACAGTTTGCCAAAATCTACAAAGTTCTAGATCAGTAAACCTGCCTGTTTCACCAGAAATATTGACTATTTGCATATACTTCACTGAGTGCAATTCATGAGGAACTCAGAGGATTCATCCTAAAACTACTAGCAAAGGTTCATAAATCCATTTCATTCTGCTTTATTGCTAAGTCTTATTCTTTTGTTTCATCCATTTATGGCAAACTGGTACAAACTGAAATACTTCTTTATAAAAATATGAATCAAGATACATTGCTGCTAGCAAGTCCTGGTATAGTTTTGCAGTGTTCTGCAGATTATTTTAAGTGAGCATCAAACCATGATTTGCAAACATACTGGTTTGTGTCTGAAATAGCAGTAAGTACAAAGCAAGACAAAGCAGAGTGCTATGCAACACTCCTTTAGCCTCTCACAACATTTCCTTAAATTGATGGGATGATTTTAGTTCTTTGTGGATCTGACCTCCAGCATGCAGCTGAAAATCTCCCAGGCCATGAGTACCATCGTTGCTGCTGTAGACAATTTTAATTTCTGCCTGTGTCAGTCTGAATTAAGGAGCCCTCCTGCTCCATCACCAAAGGAAAACACATGGATCTTTCTTCAGGCACCTGCTTCAAGCTCCATACTTTATGCAGAGGACTCACAAATATCAGTGGCCACCCTGCCTTTCTGAGATACTGTTAAAGCTCAGATACCAAAAATACAGAACAATCCTGTACTACATGATCCACAAGTGAACCAAAGAAAACTCTCTTATATCAAAAGGAATTTATGATATCTTACAGGACAGAAAATAAACCAAGCAGGGTGACAAAACCCTGCACAGTATGGCAAGCCACTAAATTACTGAAATCCATCACAGCTGTGGGAATAGAAGTCATGGATATGAAACTCCAATGGTAACTAGATTCCATAGTACCCTAACAGAAATATTGAGACTTTATGTACTCACCTACGGTGCTTCTTTTTGTACTTCATTTTTCTGTACTTAGCATGGAGGGACTGCTGAATCATGAGACTTTGCCTCAACAAATCCCTGATCCAGGACTGGGGTGGTTTTTAATGGATGGGCTGGAGCTCCATGCAGCTGTTCTGTGCTTTCCTCTTGTACAAAGCTGAGAAGGGAACAGAGCCGTCCACCCCTGGCACTCAGCACCAAACCTGCACTGCCAGCACCAACCCCAACTGGGCTCGCACCAAAATTACTGTGGGACCCTCTGAATGAAAGTTCAGTTACATATTCATTTATAAACTATACAGAAACCAAGAAATACTAATCTTGAAGCAAATATAAAAAGCTCTACTTATGTGTGAAATACCAAAGAGCTATTAGATTTGGCCTTCACATTTTCTTGTTTTGTGCTATAGTTATGCACTAAAATATTTGACCTATTCAGGTATCTGTGACTCTGAGTGAAATACCATCTGTATTTCATGACCATTCAGTAAATAACTTCTGGCAATGCAGTTAAAAGGAGTCATAAACTGTGTGATTTATTTGATAATGGAATAATGTTCTCCTTTGCAAACCCAGACTTTGATTTATCTGCACAGAATTTTTACCAGCATATACAGAGGAGATTGATCATATTTCAAATATACTCTGAAGGAAAACTGGAGTGGGGCACTTAAGTAGAAACTTAAATTAGAAATTCAGATTTTAATGAACAAAACTTAGGCAAATGTATGCCAAATTGAACAGGAGAAGCAGAATTTAAACTCCTTACAGAAAAAAAAACTATTCAACTCATCGTATGTGAAATGACCCTGATTGAGCACTGCAGTGGTTCTATATGCTGAGAAACATTCTTCATAACTCACATAATATTGTAGATAATTAAAAATCTGATAACTTATTTAGTGACAGGGATAATAATGAGCATAGAAAATGGTACAGATGAATCAATCTCATGTTACAGATCAAAATATAGAAGGCAATTGAATGGCTTTTACCACTACATGAAGATAACTTTCTCTGACTAATTTGAAAATATATATTTACACTTGTATATGCATTGTGCAATTTGTAAGCAATTTAATAAAAGAGAAACAAATTAATAATTCCTAACAAATTAATACCTGAGTACAGAATATCTAAAACTAAAAATGCCTAAATGTGTCTACTATCTAGACAATTCAGGATATGCATGATGAAACAGAATATTTAATTAATAAGTCCTTCTGTTCTAAAGTATACCTCTTGATGTTTACATAAATTAAAAAAAAAATACTTTGACAATATAGAATTCCCTGGGCCTGACAATCCACAATTTCCTGGAAATAAAAATAATTAGAATATTTTCTAATTAAAGATAACTGGACTCCAGTAAGTACACTGAGGTGTGGTCTACTTCTGATAGGTTTATGATGAGAATTCACAGTAATTAAAATTCTATTACTGGAGTGTGTCCCATTCCCTCTGCCCCCATCACAGCTGGTTTCCATTTCACCTCTGTGAGTTCTCTGAGAACAGACTCGTGTACTTTGGCATGATTTCTTTCCCTGATTCCTTGGTGCAGGATCACTGAAAGCACGCAGTGTACAGAGTCCCCTTGGTGCTTAAACTACTCAGCTAAGCAAAAAGGCAGCAAAGCAAAAAGGCCAGTTCCACAATGGCAAAATTCATCCTTCAACCTTTTCTTAATCTGCTATTTAATAAACTCTCAGAAGGGCTTCCTGCTTATGACACCTAACTCTCAGCTCACATTCAAACTCCCAAACCAAACTGGAGTTCTGTGAGGACAGACACCCTGCCACACCTGGAGCAGCTGTGCCAACAGAACTCTCCTTTTCCATTGCAACTGAGCATCCTCCACATGACACCACGTTTCTAACTCTTGTCCTGTGAGGCCAAATGAAGAATTCAAACTAAATATTCCTGCAGTTATTCAAAAGCCACCCTCAGGCCACCCTGCTTTCCAACTGACATCCTGCAGGCTTTCTGAGGTGTCTCACCTTGGAACTCCTGCTGGGTTTGTTCCTCTCCAGGGTACAGCTGTGTGCCCTGTGTGAACATAAAGCTAAACCAGGCACTTCCCATTTCACTGGCATTCAACATGGAAGCAATTTTAACTGATCATTGATCTTACATTGCACTCAACTCATACTTCTGCTTTTGCTATCAACTTTTATGAAATTCTCTATAATACCCGATTCACCCATAAAAGACACACTGACTGGTTTGTGTCTTCATTGAGGTAGATGGACACTTTCAGCCTCAGTTTTGTCGTCATGCCAGAACATTTCTGCCTTCATCCCTCCTCTTCTCTCCAGTTTAGAGCTCAGCAGGCAGCAGCAGCAGCCCTGGGCACTTGGCTTCCAGCCACACCTCACCTGGATTCCTCAACAAACCCCACCACAGTCAAGTGCCACTGACAAAATCTGCAGATAATGCTCACGGTCCAAAGAATGTTTTCACAGAAAAAATATCTTGCACAGAACACTGAGCTGCCATTAATACAGTCTATTTGCCTTCATTTATCTTCACCTTTAATACAGAGCAAGTTTCTGTCAGCCAACAAAACCAGCGAAGTCTAATTGCAATTTACCAACAAGGCTTTCATTTCTAAAATATGTTATGTAGATAAGAAATACTTGAAAGCTTAATGACTTCTTACTAGATCAATGATAACACATAAAGGTGTTTGCCTTTTTAAGGGGAAAACCAAAGGTTTTTAGGCTCCAGTCTCATTTCCTTTGAACAATTTTTCAGTAAATTCAAAAAAAGTTAGAAAGGCTTTATTTAGTTTTAACGAGGTCAACAGACCAAAGGAAAAATGAAAATGAAAAGAAACAGGTGGTACCAGAGTGGGGGAGAAAGCAAACCCAAAAGCAATGTACACTTGAGAGTCTTAGAAATTTTACTGTTTGAAACCTCAGTATTATCAAACACTTTGCTCAAAAATCACACCTGTTTTAAAATTCAATGTTCACTTCCCCTCAATGGGGTCTGAATTCAGGCTAAGCTCAGACACTGCTTATATTGACCAGCCCAACACAGCCTGCAGGCACCACCTGCAGCTGTGCTCAGGGACTGGCTGAGCTGGACTCCTGCATTTCCCATTTTGCCACCATTTCAGCACCACGACACTTCTCAAACAAGTGACAAATTCTGAAACAAGAAGGTCAGATGATCTCAGAACCATCTCAGTATCAAAATAAAAATTTATTTCCATGCAGATTTTTATGATGGTTGTCTTTATCTCTTAAGGGACTTGTCCCAGCTTGAGTGAAATGACACTGAGATATTCAGCAAAAAGTGAATGTGACCAGTTCTTGTACTGGTGGGTCACCCCTGTCAGACTGTCTTGATAAATAGAAAACTTTGTCAGCACACAGCAGAGAGGATTTCTTTCAAACTGAGCATGCCCCAGAGAATACTTTTGCCTGAAAGTTACTGATGTATAAATTATCTTCTTCATTAACAATACCAAAAATTTTACTGGGAATTACAGGAGGAAAGAAAATAAGAGTATTACATTTCATGTGATTATAGAATCTGGCACATACTCTCAGAATTATACCAAAATATCATATCAATTAAACACAGAAGTGTTTCCTTCAGCTGCAGCCATTATTCTAACTCCTTGGGCAAACCTGAGAAAATGTATCTCATAAGGGTTTTTCACATTTTCAGAAGTGTGCAGCTCACAACAATGCACAGATGGTCAACATTCAAATTTTAGTTGCAGGTAAAATCTTTTTTAAAGGCCTGAAAATACAGCTTAGTGAAACTTACATATTTTTTCTGCACCTTTCCCCCACAAATATTATAATACTCAAAAATTCTATTAAATTCAACACATTATGGAATTTTAAAAGTTTCAATTCAGAATTAGCATTGATCCCTACTTTTAGTAGCTTACTCCTACTCATTTTAGTTCAGAAATGGAGAGAGGATGTAAGAAAATACCATAATCAAAGATACATTGAAAGAAGTTCTACTAAATTTAAATGGGTTGTGTTGGGTTTTTTATTAAAAAAAAGCAAAAATCTTGTCACTTTTTCCCTCAAGTTTGGACCTTTAAATGCTGGCAACTTTTTGTATATAGTTATAGGATGAAAAAGAGTCAGAACTGAAGTTATTCCACATTTTCATGCTTAGAGCTCACCAGTGGTCAAAAAGTCAGAGAGCCTGGAATGAAAAATAGGATTTTGGGTCTTTGGCACAACATTGTTTGTGTCTGTGAATAAAGGTCAGTGCATTCTAACATCCCATAGTAAGAGATCACTGCAGCATCAACAGGCTGTGCTTTGAGCACTTTAACTCCAGTGCAGGCAGGTTGGCAACCCAGGAAGGGGCCAAGGAAGGTGACTTCTCGCTCTGAGCCTGAATGCCAGATTGCCACTTCAAAACTTGGATTCTAAAGCCACCTTTCAGACCCAGAAAGAAAATACTGGATTAGCTGCTTTGGGCTCTTTAAAAGGCACAGTCAGGCAGGCACCAGGGGCCGTGCTTGGCCTTGGGGTTTATTTCAAACAGGTTTTGGTGCTTTATCAGAAGATGCCAGCTTTGACTCCATCCAGATTGCATCTCCAGCTGCCAGCACTTCCCACGGAAAGGCAATACAACAATGAAACCACAGACAATTTGACAGAATGCTTGGAGGAAAACACATCTTTGTGGTCATCACGCCTCCTTCAGATGTCACTGGAGCGACCATGCAATTTATAAGGCTTGAGTTTAACAACTGGCAAGTGTTCTGTGTTACTGCTGGTTTATCACCTGCTGGAATTGTTTTAATAACAGTCTCCATAAATTTATTATAGAAGTCAGCTAGCAAGGTTTTAATTTTCACTAGACATGTTAGCTGTAAAACCATGAGACTATCAGGCTTTTCGTTCAGAAAGCCTGCACAGAAACAAGATTACAAATATCAAAATAATTGAATTTACTCAGGTTAGTGTAATAATAAAGTTTTCTGCTTTATGTAAATTCCTATAAAAGCCAGACAGACCAAGTAATCACTGATGATATTGCCAAACACTGGCACAAAAGCAGTGTCATATTAATAAAGTGTTTCTGAATTGCTTCATCCTGCAAAGAACATAAGTGGAGCATGGATGAAATAGATACCAGCATTCACCAAACTGAAATACCTAATCCCATTTTAAAAAATTACACTGCTAATTCACTTTTCCATATATCAGCAGAGAAGTTAAATACAAACAAGGTTCACTGTACATAAAAAAATGCACTTTATACCACTAATTCCTATCAATCAATTTCAGCCAAGGATAAGGGGTTTTTAAGAGTCTATATGATTTTATCTAAAAGAAGACCTGCTGATTCAGAGGCAATTGTTCTCAGGATTATCTCTGATTATTATGGATCCAGCAAAAAAACACACGGAGCAGAACTCAGAGAGATGAATTAATGTGAGTGAAACTGAACCAGCAGTTGCCAAATGAAATTCTGTCAAAATATCCTCCCAGGGAATGTCTTCATAAGGTATTAATAGAGTGTGCCCACTGGGGCAATACAATAGGTACTTATCCCAGAGGAATATGAAAAGGGGCACCTTCCCATAAGAGGGCAAATCAGCCTTTTTTTCTGCCTTTTTAGCTCCAATGAAATTGCGTCCAGTGGTGAGATCCAGCCATCAGATCATTACTGTGGGAATGTTGGTGGCAGCCATTGTTTGCAAGGAATCTTCAAATATACAGAAGCAATAATACAAACAGGGAGGAAGGGAGAGTTTCAGAGCAGCCTTGGTGTGTGTACTTGTTATTCTTGCCACTTGCTGTGAAGATCACCAGGAAAGGTCACTTGGATTTAGCAGTTCACAGCATCATGAACTGCTGGCTCAGATAAAGGCATTAGACTGTGGAAGATGATAATATGTTCTTCCTGCTCTGAGATATTAATCTAAGCTACACCTCTTGATCTCCAGACAAGGATTTTAATTTGCCCAGCAAGGATAACACTGAACACAATCAAAATATTTTCTTTTGATAGTGGAAATCCCAGAAATGCCTTTTAATGACCCATTTCAACCCTACTGTTTCCAGATTAGTGCAGCCAGGTCTAAAGACACTCACGGCCCATACCAGTGTGGGTGCTACCAAGAACCACCTCCACAGAGCTGTGTCTGGCAGAGACCTGAAAGCTGCTCACTGTGCTTCTCCTGACTATGAAAAACCATCACTATGCTTTTCATGACTCACATCACTTGACGAATTGTTATGATGAATAAATTGATGGATTTCAGCTTTTTTTCCCCCTTTATCCTCTATTGCTGTTCTTGAAACAACTCATTTTAGTACCATCTGCAAGGGGATGATAGTAACACCCCCAGCAGGGTGGGGAAATGGAGCACTGGCCTGTCCATGGCCATGGCTTTGGGAAAGATGCTTCTCTTCTCCCACAGCTCCTCTGCACAGACACAGAAATTCATGATTTAGCAGTACACAAGCTTCCTAGATTTCCGTAATGGTTTCTGAAAATGAGGCTCAGGTTACTCCTATACCCTTTAGGAGTGTAAATTGAACCATATATTAAAATTACTATTTGTTTCCTGTATATTAGCTGCAAAGTGAAATATTTTAACCCAAGGTATTTTACACATGCATCAACATTCAAAATTTGTGAAAGAGGGATTGAAGATTTGATAGATCCTTGACAAGACTAAGCCAAGATTTCAGTGTATATTAACCACACAAATTAGCACTTTTCCTACCAGCTGCAATATTTTACATGCTCTCAAAAAAGCATGCTTCAGGAACAGCAAAATTACATGGAGTTGTGTGGAAGCATGATCCTTAAATATTAAAAAAAAATCAAACCAAACAAAACCCCAACAAACAAAGAAAAAAAAAACGAAACACAAAAACAAAAAATAAAGACAACACACAAAGAAAATATATCATGATTTTCCTGGCTTTACTGCTTTTAGATTTAGATGATTATTCCATCAAAATTTCTCAAGTTAAGAGCCAATAAAGAAATAAAATCAAAGACCCATAGCAGAGCTACCTTCTGTTCACCATGTGTGAAACTTTCAACATTTTAAGAGCTATCAAAATGTGTTTTAACTATTCTTCGCTTTTTTTCCCAAATGAAGAATAAATAATGAGAAGCATTTTGAATTTTTCCCTTTAATCACTGAAAAATCAGTCAAAAGCTCTAACACTATTTAATATCTGGCTGTAACAGTAATTAGTATTTCAAGCAATACCAAATGCAATTAAAATGTGCTTCTAAGCATTCACATCATGCAAAGTGATTTCTTTTGTATCCTTATGTTCTAATAGGAAAGAAGAAAAATATTTCTGTGCCAAAAAGTACCAGAGGAAAAGCAAATTACTGCAAAGCTGTATAAAGGAGAAACTTTGAAATGTGTTTTAGCATTTCTAGATTAACTTCTTTGAGCAAGGTCTAGTTACCAATTGCAAGGTCAAATGGGTTTTTGTTTGGCAGCCTACCACGTTAGTCAAGAGCCACTTCAATGAAATGTGAACCAGAACTGGTTTAAAGGATGGCTGTCATGATTTTCAAGAATATTATAGAAACTATTCCCTGGGGGGTTTTATATCAGAGAGATGGCAGAAAGGGAAGTATTTCATGGCCTTTTTTGAACAAGTATTTGCATCAAGAGCCCTGGTCATGATTAACATAAAAGCATTTGCTGGACTTAAAGCCCATATAATAGGAAAAAGAAACAGCAGAAGCTCTCCAGGATTCCCAGTCACACTACAGCAGCAATGGTCAGCAGCAGGAAGGGACTGGACAAATAAGACACAGTCTGAATTATGTTTGCTTGAGATTTATCTGTTTACACTGGGAAAATTTGAGCAATGGATTGTTAAATGTTAAAATATTTATCATTTACCCAGAGTAAATAGCCAAATTTGACAACTGTATCCTGCTCCCACCAATATTTAAGTATTTACAAACATTTGGGAAATCTTTTTGAGGCAGAGTTATTTCTCACTGCATTTCCAGGGCTTACATGCACATCCCAGCCAAATTTTATCATCAATAACCTTGAAGAAAATAAAAGAACTAATTTGAGGGCTTAATAAATAATTTAGGACCATATTTCTAGAAGTAATACAGTGCCTTAAAAATTTGATTCTGTGTGGAGAAAAATCAAACAGGCAGCTGACAAGCCAATGCAAAAGAGCTTTGCAAGGGATAATTATCCAAATTAGAACCACTCCCCAAACATCATGTGGCTCTGAACAGCAGAAGGAGCTTTCATGAATGCTCGTGTGAATCCTAGATATGGAGAAGAACAGTGTGTGATTTCACAGAACTCATGACACTTAAGGTAAAAACTTATTGAATAACCCACCACATTAAATAAAACTGGCTGAGAGGCATGCTTTCAAACCAGTAGTGAATTTGACATTTACCATATGTTCACACATGGCTTTCTTCACTGTTTGAACAGTATAAAAACTTCCCATAAAACTTCACTAAGTAAATTAAAATAAAAAATGACAAACAGGATGAAGAGCTGACAGTTTTCATGAGACCAAACCAGGCTAAGCACTTATCTTAAATCCTAATAGCACCATCTGATGGAGGATCACCACAACACTGCAGCAGAGACTCCAAGTGTGCTGGACATTAATTTGAAAATGTTTTAATAGATTTCCCTACTTTGTGTATTAAATTGTAAACATAAGTATACAGAATAGTGGTGATCTGCTAAATAAACCTAAAGCAGATGATGGCATTTTAAGTCAATAAAAGATTTTATTTAGTAGGAAGCAAAGCAAGTCTAAGGTTAAGCCAAACAGAAGAAAAGCAATTTCTTTCCAGACACTTCTTTTGTAAGTCTGGATAATAAATTTAAACACATCTGGTATCCAAGTCAAGTCTTTATTGCCCTTAAGCACACAGGTTGCCCACACAGGATAAAATATAAGTGAACAATAAACATTTGTGCTCCCTTAAAGGACACCAAGTAGAGCAATATTTTTAATATGTGATTCACTAAATACCAGAATGGTGTAAGAGAAGAACACAGGCATCACAAGGGCAGCTGGAGGAGAAACCTGAGGATCAGAGAGCTGCATACAAGACATAGCAAATATCTAATCAGGAGGATGTTAAACAACAACTAAATTACATGAATATAAGCAGTTACACATTTAATTTGGTTGGGATTACAGTTCCAGATAAAGAGAATTTACTCTGCTTTGCTGTATCAGATGGCACTCCAACTCAAAGGCTCCTCATCCCAGCTCATCCAGGAAAAGGAAATTCACAAAGAACAGACCTTTCCTTTGGCAACCCTAAGTGCCTGCAGTTTGGACATTCTCTCTATTGCAGGATCAGTTAGTTAATCCTTAAATTTCTCCATACATATGGAGAACTTGACCCAATTCTTCAGTTTTTCTACTTTCTGCCATGTCTGGGAAGTCTCCCTCAATCCCTTGCTTCTACCAGATAGATCCCTTTTTATTTTAACTCAAATTTTCCCCCTCCCATTCTCTAAAAAGTCAAGAATCTAAAAAGTTACTTCAACTTTGAAGATGCACAACTTCAGTGCACTTTTCCCCTTTACTGTAGTGCCACTCCAAGAGTAAAACTGTGAGTCCAAGACATCTGCTCCACTACCAGCTCTGAGAACCAAAGATTTGCTGCAGGACCTCATTAGCATAATGCTGTTAATCATCAGAGCAGCACTAAATAACAGCAAAAGAGGGGGACCAAAAACACACTGACAGCTGCTTTGGACAGAGCAGACAGTGGAAAATGTAGAGGAACCTAGAAGAAATTAAGTTAATTAACTGTCCCTACAAAGCCAGATAAAACCATGTGTGCATCACCATACAAGGGTTCTATTGCAGAAACAGGTTTGATTTTAGCTGCCCTTGTAATCAGACTAATATGATCAGGAAGCATTTTGATCTGTTGACTTCTGTGGTTAGGAACACCTTTAGTGCCTGGCATACACCCTGGAGATGAGAAACCTACATCATGCAAGGAAATCTGATATTGTTATTGATCTGCTTCAATTCAAACAAACACAAGTGTCCACAGAGATTGTGGGCAGCTCACAGGACTGGATGAATACAGGTTATTTAGGAAGGACAGGCCAGGAAGGCAGGGAAGGAAAGTTTCCTGAGTGTGGGATAGCAGCTGGAAAGCGGGGAGCTGTGCCTGGGGAAGGGGATGAGCTCCTGGGGCAGGGGCAGAGCACCATGGCACAAATGTTGGGGGTGTCTGCTGCCCACAGCCCCGTCAGCAGGAAGCAGGAGGTGAAACCTCCTTCAGACAGCTGGAAGTTCCCGACATTTGCAGATCCTGGAGAGCCAAGATCCACCCTTGGAGCTGCTGGAAAGGCAGAATGGCACCTGCAAGCCCAGAGGTGCCCGGCATCAGGTGGTGTTGATGAAGACTCCCTAAGAGCCTGGACTGAGGAGGCAGCAGGGGCAGGTTCTCTGCTGCACCTCATATTTGCAAAGGTCTGCCTGGAGAGCTGAGTGTAGGTAAATCTGAAACAGGGCCCCAGAGATGCTGCAGAATATCTGACCCTGGAGAAACTCAACCTGACTGGACAGGGCCCCGAGCAATTCCATCTAATTAACCTCTCTTTGAAAAGTGGTTTGGATTAGAAGACCTCAAGTGGTTCATTTCAGACAGAGCTGATTTTGTTTTCTGATAAATCCATTTTTAGAAATGCTTTCCAAAGGCATTTCATTTTTCAATAAAGTAGAAGTCTCCTAAGATATGCTGTAAGGAAAAAAAATTACCAGCAGGTTTTTGTTAGAATTATTCCTCTGAATCTCAGGATAGACAACAAAACAAACAAGGAAATTTCTTCACAGTTGTACCTTTCTGAAACCAAAGACACAAAAATGTTAAGAAACAAGATAACTGATTACACACTGCTGGCTTCAGAGACTTGTGCAGCATGGAAATAAATAACATACATGAGAGTGAATTCTGAAGCAAAATACAAACATAAGTAAAAATAATGGAGAGGAAGAAAAGAGAGAACAGGACACAAAGACTGAAGCCATTGCAGTCATGCTTGTTTTGAAAAGTAGAATCCTCCAGTGGGAAATAAAACCAGCCAAGAAGAATAGACCTTGGAGCCCAAGTGTTTGGAACTAAGCACACCTGCTGCTCTGCCAGCTCCTCACACAGCCTCTCCAAAAATGCTTCCTGCTTTGCATTCACAGGAAAAGGAAAATGGAACATATTTTTGTCATAAAAATTTAAAAGCCTTGTTACAGCTTTTTTACTGCCTTTTGTATGCATTGATGTTTATGCTTCATTACTTTAATTTTTGGGTTTTTACTACTGTTAGTGCCCTGAAGTTAAGGTGGTAAACTACAAGCTTTTAAAACAAGCAGATGCTTCCTTGTGGTGGAAAAAGACTGAAGCTATGCTTTATAAGCCAAGAATAAATTTTAACTTTTAATAGCTTTCAGAAAAAAAGTCTCTTTGTTGAAGCAGGTATAAAATACATGAATTATTTAATATCTGCAATTCATTTATGAGAATAGAAATCCTTTCCAGACTTGCTATTAGCATGGTCACTAATGCATCCATAAGAGCATGAACAGGTCAAAATCATCCTTGTCAGGAGTCTATTGAATTTATTGCAGTTCTGTAAAAAAGAATATTCATTACCTGAGCCATGCAAGAACTTAACATTTTGGGTTTGTTTTCAGACTTTACACAGAATGCAATATATTTTTAAGTACACAGAAACTTTGAAACAAAAAAAAAAAAAAAAAAAAAAAAAAAAAAAAAAAAAAAAAAAGTGGAAAAAAAACTAAAATGTTTTCACCTTTTAGCAATTTTTCAGTTGTGGTGGAGATTTAACTACATCACTGTTTGTTCCTATTGTCAAGTTCTACTCCTTTTGGCAATGCTGCAAATATCAATACTATCTTTGCATAAAGTAGCTCTTAGTTTATTTCTTTATTACATGTGATTCTCCAGTAAAATGTTGTTTTAACATATATTATGAAAAATTCACTACTGAAGAATATTGAGAAATTACAAAATTATAAAACTGTTCATTCTCTGATCATTATTTTTTAAAATTGTTACTTACCTGCTTCCAAAAGCTATTTGACACTGGACAAACAAGATTTACTGACTATCAATGTATAAAATGTAAAATAACTCAGTTTTGGATAACTTTGTAGTTTGCTTATTTTGCAATTTGTAGTATGTGTAAGATCAATTCTTGAAATTAATACTATCAGACACAAATGACCTCAAATGGCCCATTTGTAATGTGGTGAAAATAAGATAAATAAATATAATTGATTTAAATAAATTGCAGTCTGTAATGAGAAAAGTAATTGTATTTTAAAAAAATTAGTAAGATCAGAACACAGTGATGTTACAAAGCCAGAAGGTGAATTTTACCCAGCATTACCTTCTTCAAACAAGGGTTCTGCAGCTCAGGGCTCAAAGGCTGCCTTGACTTGTTTTCAAACAAAACACTCTATTGACTGGTTTTTTTCCCCATTATATCATTCAGCTGATTTCAAGGTCACAATTTTTCTTTCATGCAGCCCAGAAAGACTTTATGAAAGATTTACAATAATGATAAAGAAGCATTTCCCTCAGAACAGAAAGCTGAAGGAATCCAAATGATGCAGAGACATGAATCCACCTACCAGCTTCCTTAACTCCACAAGACAACACAGACACCAACCCAAACACAGAGAATTGTCATTGCAGAGCCACAGTTCAACCAATTGAGACACTAAGCTGATAGCTGGCAGTGCTCATTTATAAGATAATTTGATTTTTTTTTAATTGCTTTAAAAACCACTATTGAATAGGCAATACAAAGATACACAACTTTCCCCCTGAGATTTCCTAAGGCCAGGAGAATGTAGTGTAATAAGATATCAATCTATGGTTAAAAAGCAATAATCATAAGTGCAATTATTCCTTATGACAGATGAATCAATTCTTTGCATTTTCCATTTTCTTTGCACTGTACATTTTGCATATATTCTAGGTTTTAATACGGGACTAAGATATATGACTGTGAAATGCACATATTTCTATTTAGAAAATAAATACATACAATGCCCACTTTGTGGAAAAAAAATTAAAAATAACATGGGCACGTAGGAATTTATCATTGAAGACTGAAGTATCTTGAAAAAGTAGCCCATTTTTTTAAATTATCTAATTATTTTTTAAGATTCCATTTGTTCTGTCCATTAGAAATGTCTGGATATTTACTTCAATATCCAAAACCAGAACACCCCACAAGTCAAAATAATTAAATTCTCACATTATTTTTCATAAATGTTGGTTTCTTTTCATAAGTTTCTACTCTGTGTGTCCCCCTGACCCCATTCTGTAGGTTTTGTATTATTTATTTAATGCACAGTGGCTGATCTCTGATACACATTTATCTGCACTGCCAAGATACATGAGATAACTCATCCTTCAGTAGGTATGAACTCATACTCAAACAGAAGGAGCACACTGAAATTCCAGTGCATCCTAAGGTACTCAGATCTTTAATTTAGTGCATTCCACAGTACAGTGACAAATAGTGAAAACTGGATCCTAAAACCAGAATATTTCCTATTTCTTCAAGGCTGTAAATTTCATTTAGTTTTTTAGAACAGATCCATTTTCAATTTGCAACTCAGGGGAAGATAAGGAAGCCTTCAGAATATACAGCACTGTTACAGAAAAGCAATTTCTATTTATTCTTAAAACCCTTCTTCATTTTGACAGACTATAAAAAAATTGTCATCATTTTAAAATTCCTAAAAAATTTCACCTGAATTTATTAATAGAAGCTGTTCTGTCTTGAGGCAGGATCTTGATTTTGAGTCAATTGCAGAAAACATTGAGGACAAGGCTGTGTAAATAAGACAATATCACTGAAAGTGGGATGCCTCTGCCAGGCACACAGAACACTGCAGTGTGCTGAAATTTTCTCTCGTCTGTCATCCCTGGATGTAAATCCAGATGGGAGTATTTCAAAAGCAAAGACAGCAAGTAGGAAAATGAGATAGGAAACAAGGAACAGATCACAATTCGAACGTTGCTCTTCATGCCTTCAGCAGTTCACAAGATAAAAATGAAATGTGAATAGCTTGGTGACATGGTTCTATTTTACTTGGAAAAATAGCCCTGAACCTCTCTGATTAATTTGCATGTCAGACTACACAAACAGAAAGATGAGATTTTGAGAGGAGGAGCAACATATCCTTAACAAGCTTATACATCAACATATTTTGTTTCACATGAAAGATCCTTTTTTAACTTTGACTAATTAGTACTGACAACAGCAGAGATGAACAAAGGGACTAAAATCACCCCTTGGCACTACTTTTAAACAATGACAAGGTCAGAACTAGCATAGATTTTGGTGATACATATAAAAGAGGCTCAATCTCATTCACACAAATTACCTAACAATGTTTTCCTATTTCCAATATGCAACTGAATTTCATTTGTTATGATTTCTGCACAGCATCAAGAAAATAAAGAACACTGATTATAAATTCAATCTGTTATGTCATTTACTTAAAGACACAATGGAATGCAGAAAAATACTGTTAATGTACTACAAAATTCAGAATATTTTCTGTTGGGCTACATGAGCTCTCAGGCATTCATTAAATCTGCAAAAACAGAAAACGACTTCATTTGTGGTCACTTCAATCTCAGCTGCTGTACTAAAGCTGAAAACAAGTCCATGCTCCCAGAGCCTGTCCTTGAGATAAAAGACAATAATCAAGACTTGCTTAGTCTCAGCTCTTTAGGTTTTGTCTAATCACTTCTACTATAAAAATGTGATTACTCCAGTTGGTCAAGGAGTTTCCTTTCAGAAATACAAGATGCAATCAAATCAGTTCTGGCAATCTAGCCTCATTACTCATAACTAAATTCTTGAATGGATTATCTTTCTGTAATAATTAATTTTAAATGGGAAGAGCTATCACCTAAAGGGAAAATTACTCTGCCATGACATCCAGGTGTTTCTTGGCCATGGCAGCAGGTGACACACAGAACTGCATTCCCTGGAAGCTGCTGTGCCTGCAGAGATGTGGAGAAATAGCTTCTTGATCTGCTTTTTGGACTGCAAACAAGTTGCCAACAACAAAAGTGTTCTGGTGAAGTTATAGCTACACACAGCAGAGCAGAGCAGAGCAGAGCTAATGGTGCTCATTACTGGATCATTGCACTGTCTCCTGGCCTGAGAAGTTACCTGATGCCCAAAGCCACGCTGGCTAATTTCCCTGGGGACAGACGAGGATTTGTCAATGAGTCTGACATTTCTTCTCTCCAGTTTTACTCATTCCAGGAAAAAAAGATGAAAAGATCCTATTTCCCTGAGGAAAAAGTAGCACAATCTATTTCCCTTGCTGGCATTTTTCAAATCTGCCCATCTCCTGTCTCACTAGTGGAATTACCAGTTGAAGTTCTTCAAAAACTGGTTGTTAATTTTTTATGATGGCTGAAGTGAAGTATAAAAATAGCTAACAATTACAGAGATTGTGATTCTCTCACAAACAAAAAACATGACAATTAGATTTCAATTAGATTTTTAAATTAAATTTTTTATCCAATTTATAAAATAATTTGACCAAAATTAATTACTTTGAAGAAATGAAGATAGAAATTCAGCTCACTCAGGATAATGCTAAATACAGCCTTTTTCCATGTGATATTTTTAATCCCCATCCCAGAATCTCCCATATTTTAGGACTATTTCCTCTCCATATCTTCCTTTGCAGTTCCTATCTGGAAGCCAGCAAACCTTTTTCCTGCTGAGCCCAAAGTATTTATATTTGGCCTTCCTTCAGACATACTTTTTTTGGTCAATATAGTTTTATTTTCTTTTGGGACAAACCAGTGGCACCCCTTAGCAGCCCTGGTGACAAACTGCATTTTCCCTGTGTTCCCTGGCTGCTCCTGTGCCTCTGCCCTGTGTTACCACAATAAGCTCCAAACTTTGCACTTGCAGTCTGTTCTCAGGAAGTCTCACTCCACCTGCCT
The DNA here is from genome assembly GCF_017590055.1 of Onychostruthus taczanowskii. Taxonomy (NCBI): domain Eukaryota; kingdom Metazoa; phylum Chordata; class Aves; order Passeriformes; family Passeridae; genus Onychostruthus; species Onychostruthus taczanowskii. The sequence goes on from NW_024499017.1 coordinate 424,466, forward strand.
TAATTCTGCTCAATCTTTGCTTCCTGTTGGGTGACTTTTCCTGTTCCTCCTATTGCAACAATCATGCATCATTTTATTAACCTGATCTCAATATGTCAACATTAGGAAATAGGCAAAGCTGAGAACAGCAATTCACAGCTCATAGTGCTGGAATCTCCAGGCTCAGAAGGAATAATTAAAGACAGAATATTCTCCAGCATGACTTTAATATCCAGTTGTATAGAAACACACAGATAAAGCTTTCTTCAACTTTTCCCCATCAAAAATAAAATAAAATAATAAAATAAAATCAGTGTCCAGCATTGAGATCTCTATCTGTTTAGATAACCATCAGAAGACTCCTGCAGAACAGCCTCAGTGAAATCCTGCATTGGTGATGCCCAAGGATTTATTCTTTGAGCACATTTTCTGATCTGAAAAACATTCCACCACACTGGGCTGATTTTTACAAAACAGTAAGAGTAATACTTTTTCTATTTTCCTAGCTTGCTTTGATGACCTATTGATTTACTGAACTGGTTTCCTGAAGCATCTGGGGCATGCAGATATGGCACCAAACTCTCTCATGGAGAGAGGATTAAAGCTGAAAGTCTCAAATTGATGTTTCATTCCATAAGATCTGAAAATAACATGTAGTTTTCCTCTGACAAAAGTATCAGGACAGCCCAGCCAAGAGGAGCTGCAGTGATGAATCTCAGCAGGACTCAGGAGCCCTCGATGTGATTTTATCAGTTGTCAGCTGGGACTGACTCCAGCTGAGGCAGAATCTCTGTGTGATCCTGAGCAGCTGCTTGTGTCACAGGATGTAGGAAAATGAGGGGTAAGGAGCTGGAGAGCTCTGTGGTCAGAACATGCCCAGCTAAGACACACAGCAGATATTCACTCACCAAGGTCACTGGCTGGGTCAGTGGAGCTTCTGGCATCCTTTCAACAGGGATGTTCTTCAGGGATGTTCTTCAGGGATAACAGAATCCCAGGACATGTCCAGGGCTCCATTCAGAGCAAGCCAGGGAAAAGCTCATTAGTAAATGTTTCCAGACACAGCTGGGATGTGTGGTCACACACTGTGGCCTAGCACAACGTGGACATAACCTACACAGTGTGGACATAGCCTTGTCTCATGTGCCAGCACTAACCAATGCATTAAAACTGCATCAGCTTCTGTGTTCCTGGTGCATTGAAATTAAATAAGAAATGTAAGTCAGAGCTTCAGGAGGAAAAAAAAAAAATAACAGAACCAAATACAGACTGGAAAAATGGGCAATATATGGGAAAGAGTCCCTGTCTAGTGAATTACAAAATAGAGCACAACTGTTTCAGCGCTCACAAACAATGTGACAGGAAATTATTTGCAGGGTCAGTTAATGAGACTTTTCTGAAAGAATTTCACTAGAAATACAATGTGTTAAGAACATAGCATATCTTTATTTTAGGGCAACTTCTTCACTGACTGAGGACATTCTGTTATATTTGGATCATTGTCACCCTTCTCTATACTTTTGGTCTCCCTGATCTGTCATGGACAAGGCTAAATGGAGTTCAAGAATTTTGTTTTTTTCTAACCATGGACACCTTAGTTCACCTTTGGAGATGCTCTTCCTTTCAGAGCTTAAGTTATAGCAGACTGTGTATAGGCTTACTTTCTCTTCAGATTTAATTTGATGACTTAAGAACTTTTTTCTACTTTGAATAGTAACATTCTTGAAAGTTGTTCTCTCAAAGAACATGAATTTTTCCCTCCCCTTTGTTCCTGTTTTCTTGCTGACAGCACCACTGTTTGCCAAGTATTAAGCCACTGTTATATTTGGGCATTCTAATTTTTGAGCAGATGATAAATGAACTAAATCTACCCAGAAGCAGCAGATAATTTTCTGATACTCATATTCCATCATAGTGTGAAAGTAGATCAATCTTGCCATGGTCTTTAAATTGCATCCATGCCGTACTGAAACTGGTGTTTGCATTAACATTTGCTTTAGTTTAGTTTGCCAAGTCATTCATTAAAAATAAATCCTGGAAGCTGAATTACGCTTCACTAACCTTCCAATACTCAATATAAGGTTCTGAAAAGCTCTGTACAAACTCTGCTCCCTCCCCAGCCTGGTATGATCAGCCCCAGAGAAGCAGTGCCTGCAGTTGTACACTGGCCCCTCACAGCCACAGGAATTATAAGTTTAATGAATAAGTTAATGAATAAGTTTAACACCTCCAATTCTACCAAAACATCTTCCTCCAAATGGTAAATATCAAACACATCTGTATTTCCATCAGCTTTTGCGATCACCGGGATAATGCACATGCTGAAACACTAAAACCAGATGATGTTGCTGTCACCCAGCAATGCCTCTGGGCCACCACCACAAATATCTCATTGAGCACACACAGTCTATTCATGGTGAACTTGTGGCAGTGAACTGCATCCCACCTCTAACAGAACGTACCCAGCTCCTGCCTACAGCTGCAGTTCTAAAACCTGAATCACAGAGATGGTGCTTTGTCCCATAGTTTTATTCCAGGAGAAAATATTCCTGGTACTCCCAGTGGAGTTTTGCCAGATAAAAAAGAGCAAATAAATACATCTGGCAGAATGTGGCAATGCAACATGTACTATCAGCTGAAAACAGTGGTGAGAGAAGAATATGTGTTATTGTTTTCAGGCTCCAGGTATGAGGTTCAGAATGATAAAAACTCCTTACCCCTTTCCAAGAGATTATGGAAAGCATTTCCACACAGCTAACTGCTGCATTGCACACCTTTCAACCATTCAGTGGAAAAAAGATAAGTTGTCAGGTTTTACTATTTACATATAAATAGATATTTTATGTCCAGATAGTGAAGGACAGGAAATCACCTCTGAAATGCCTATGATCAAGCTCCATTTCAGAATCCAACAGCCTGGTTCAGATTTTCTCTTCTCTGCTACCTGCTCAGTCAAAAGCCTCTCTTTCATGCTTCAACACTTTCCAGCTGCTCAGGCAGATCTATTTAATTTCAAAATGTGCACAACAACACAGCTTTGCTAAAACAATCTGGGTCTTGATCAAAGAACAAGTCCTAGGATGCATTATTACTGAGTAACAGGTTGAGTTTCAAGAGTGAGGTTTCAAAAATAATTCTGCTTCTCTGAATTTAAATGCTTGTGATCAGGTGCAGAAAACAACAGTGCATTACTACAGCCAATGTCTGCTACATTTCAAACTGTTTCCCTGCTCCGAGACAAGCAAGTCCTGTGTTCAAATAACTCAGGTGACAGTAAATAGATGCTTGGCTTCTGCCAGATTCAGTGCCAAAGCATTAAACCAGCATGGATCAAAATGGCTGTGCCTTCTTTAAGTGCCTCATCCCTGCTAAAGGAAAGCTTGTTGGGGTAACCCAGAGTGTGGGGTGCAGTGTGCATGCCCTGCTCTTTTCCAGAATCACTGAGGTACTGGAATTGATGTCCTTATGTGTTAAGATAACTCAAGGTCACTGTGTCCCTTAAGTTTTGTCACTGAACTTTATAATTTTTGAATGACACACTGTTCTCAGGACTAAGATTACTCTGCTCAGACTCTGAAGTCATTGCTATTTCAGTCCAGTTTTGTGTTGAAGCAGCACTTGCTGCTGTCCCTGACACTACAGAGGACTGTGATTAGCACAGATATTGTTATCTATTGCTTTGGTAAGCATACAACAAATTAGAATAGAGGTCCAGCTTGGCACAGTGTTAAACCAGAAACTCAGTGACTCATACCTTACCTTTACTAACCAAAAAGTCCCTCCTTTCATGAGTCAATAAAATTATAAGAGATTAATTGTGAAAAACACACACGTCATTTTATTTCCTACCATAGATCAATGATAAAACTCTCATTTACAGCTTGTCAGAAGGAAAGTTTGTTACAAGTGGATGCGATGTTAAATCCACATGTAAGATAACCTAACCTTTCCTGTCACTCAAAAAATGTTATTTATTATTAGATGTGATGCCACATCCAAGAATATAATCAGTTTGACTGATAGCTCCAATTGTGAAAGTTGAACAGAAGCATTTAAAATAGACCTTAGTCCTCGCTGTAATTCTCATCTATTGATGCAAAAAGGGAAAAAAAACAACAGTTCAGTAATAGTATAGTCCTGGTGTTAAACAATTCCAAATGCCCAGAAAACCACTGTGATGGGTGCCTTTGTTTCACCCACTGAATTTCCTAAATTTACACAAAGCAAGAATCATAAATGCAAAAAATAACTTCAATCTCTGTTGGACAATGGATATTGTAAGCCAGATCCAAAAATATGGGTCTAGATAGTGCTTAAGCTTGATAGACCACCTTACTGGTGGTCACTGTAGTGGATTTCATGACTGGTTCACGTTCTCCTCTCACCCTGTCATGGGAGACCGTATTTTATTTGAGCATGACTTTCCAGTGAGGCATTGTGATCATGCAATAAGGAATTTCATTCTTCCACCCTTAGCAGGCATGAACTGCACGGCTTCATTGAACAAATCAACAAAAGCAAATGGAAAGGAGAGGATCTTTTTAAAAACAGATGATTCTGCTTTTCTTGCTCACACCAGCACTCCTGTGGGGGAGAAGGGGCAGAGCTACACCCTCGGCAGAGAATTTCAGACAAGGGGAAAAGGTGACAATGAATGCAGGAATGTCCCTGTATTTCCAGCCAGCTCACACTCACCCACTGCAATAAACTGCCTGCCTATCCACACAGTACACACTTTATCTCATAATTCACAATCAAATGAGTATTTTTTTGCCACTACAAATCACTTTCTGACGGTTCAGCTGATGTCTAAAACGTTGTATGGCATCTCCCATAGTCAGTGCCCTAGCACGTGCGGTGCACACAGCAAACCTGCAGGCATGCAGGGTGTGAATGTCCCCTGTGCACCCCAGATGTGCTGTGCCAGGACAAGGAGGGCAGCCCCAGCTCGGTGGCTGCCCCAGAGGGAGCTGCTGGCTGGGCAGGTTCTGCTGCAGCAGTGTGGGAGCTCTGGGGCCAGCTGGGCATATCTGTACTCTGGGGCTGGGGTTAGAAAATGCCAGGTCAGTGCTACAGGTGTGCATATTCAAGATTGCACGGTGAAGATTTTACTAACAGTGATTCCGTGGGTTTCAGATTTGCTGCCCGGCTGCACACTCAGAGGATTTCTCACCCAGGCAGGACCTCTGGCTCAAGGTGCCAGCCCCTCTCCCTGGCACTGCTCTAGCAAACAAATGCTTTTACTGTGTCCACTTAAGGATGGCATAACTAGACTGAATATAATTTATACATTTTTGTTCCAAATTAGATTCACAGTTACAAGCTAAGCGAAATATTTTTAGCCTAAATAAAACAACTGTCTGACCTTGGAGATGGACCTAACTGTTCCCCAACACTCACTGTCCCCAGTTCTCCTCTGCTTGGGTTCAGCAACAGAGACAGAAGGAAGGAATGATAAGATGCCACTGTAAGTATTAGCTACTAGTGATATAAACAAAACAAAAAAAAAAAAAAAAAAAAAAAAGATATTTAAAAGTGAATAAATATTAAAAAATACAGCAGTGATATCAATTATTTGGACATTTTCAGAGAAAAACAACTTGAAATTCATCTTCCAAGCTGCATATCATACATATTAACAAAGAGAAATTTGGAACTAATCTGAATAATTTGCTTTTTGCTTTAAGAATCTTTCTGACATGTAAAGATTGCAATAAGAAAAACACTAACAAGTTCTTTTCTGCCTAATCATTCAAAACAGGAGACATTTGTAGCACAACATTCAATGTCTTTTGTGGTTAAGAACATCCATTTTAATAAGTTTTTCTCCCCTGATTATTTTATGCATATATGGATACAAAACATATTTGCTTTTATAAACTTTCTTTATGCAAAACCTTCTGGGAGAAAACCAGTAAGATGGAGTGGAATTAAACACCTACTCCACTGCATTTCTGTTTCTCTGGGCAAAACAAAGCCTGTAAACTCACCTCATGACAACTCTTCTAAAAGCATGTACCAGCCGCAGCGTCTTTCAAATATATATGTATATACACACATACACACACACAGAACCTCATAGAATCTTGTATCACCAAATCCAATCAGTTTAATTCTTTGCTATAGAAATTTTGCATAAATACACTGGTGAGACGCCAGCAGAAACTGTTCCTTGGTCAGAGGCAACATGGCACAATCTTTAACTTCCTTGACTACTCCTAATAACAAAGAAATAAAATATTTGAAACACAGATTATACAACTTTTGACCTATTTCTAAAAAAGGATGTTCCCCAGCCTCATGAAACCCTCATGAAAATGCACAGCTAACAACAAATTTTAAAAATATAACAACTCAGTAACTTCTGCTTTGCTTGCAGAAATACAGTAAGAAAGGTAAAATGCAGACTTGGAACCAGAAATTACTGCAGTTACACATTCTCAGACAAATGCAGTGAATGAAACATTGACAAGATCCATGAAACAAAGACAGGCTCTACTAAAGAGAAGATAAAGGAACCACTTTACTAGAATAAAATATAAGATAAACTATCAGAATTGAAAAGGATGCCTGAATCATGGCATGGCTGCAACCCACTAGTCCAGCTTACTAAGGACCAGATCCAATTTAAATCTGAGCTGTATTTGCCATTGAGCCAGACCACATTTCTGCACAAACTGAAGCATGAATGGTAGAATTCTCAGGCAGCCACCACCATTTTCTCAATTCAGACATAATTTGTAGCAGAATTTAAAAAAGAGCAACTTCTAGATGGCAACTGACCCAAACTTGAGAAGTTTTTTATTTAGAGAGGTTTCCAAAACCTGCTACGAACCCTCATCCCTAAGCAGAAGAGGGCTAAAGTTAAGCCTGACAACTTCTGAAATTCTCATTAAAAAAAATTATTTTTACCATTTGCCTTATATTCCAGTGTGGGTGTTATCCAGTTTCTACAACATTGGACAGGATCAGCAGCATTGAAAGAAGAAACAAAGAAACAACAAAAATCAAACCAAGACAACCAAGTCAGTACTCGTCAATACCTCCTGAGGAATTCTGGCAGTAAAGATCAGCAATGGTTCCATGGCAACTCCTCTGAGCTTTGCCTTCCATCTTTTCAACTTCAACTTCAATGTATAAAACTGGTATTTCAGATTTTTCTGGTCATAATAAAACTTCAATATATGCTTGCCTGCAGTGGAAATATGCAAATATCCAAGCACCTGGAGATATTAAAACCACAAGGCTCAAAACCTCATCACAAAGTTGTGTATGTTATGGCAAAAACATGAAAAGCTAAATGGAAAATAGCCTGAAATAGCAACATGAGATTTTCTATTTCAGCAACTAAATTCCACTGTGTATTCTAAGAGAGTTCTATGGGGTACTGAATACAGAATAAGAGGGTACACAGTTTAGGAACTTTAATGCTGGCAGTATGGTTCTTCAAGCAGTTACCACTCTTTGCAAAGGTAATACTTAAATCTATCTTCACTTACATTTGAGGCTTTTGTAAAGACCAAGACATCAACCAGAAATGAGAAAGGAGTAAAGGCAGAGTAAAGTACTGGCTCAGCAAGGTAAGCAGTGCTAGTGTTCTGGCAATGGCTCTAAAACCCTTCTGCATTTGTGGAATTTCTATCCTTTCAAACATGTGTTTCCTAAGGCACTGGTTTCTCTTAGCTGACCATGTAATTTGATCACTAAAGCCCTTCCAAAGAGGTAATCACATAATCATATTGAAGTCCATCATTTTATTTTAAAATATCCTTCTTCTCTTTATGTCAAAAACTACACATAAGATTTTTTCCAGTGTCTAAAAATTTTCTTTTTATGCCACATTATTTTACAGCAATTTAATATTGTTCCACTTTATATAGTGCTGCTAAAACATGTATGATAATACCTGTGTTGTAGGCACTTGACCCAGCAGCCTGTCAAGTACTTTATATACATGCACAAGTCTGAGCTTGGGATTGCAGCACCTTTTCCATTTGCAGTTATTATTACTTTAAGTCTAACAGTAAATGGAAGGAATGAGACAGACAAGTATTCACCAGTTGAAGATCATGATTTGACATTTCTGTAAGTGCTTTCCTGACTTAGCCAGCCTTTAGAGACTTTGTTACAAAGCTGGGTATGTATTGAGTGAGGGTGTTGGAGCTCCAATCGCGGTTTATTTCAATCGATATTTCTTTTTTGAAGCCAGGGACTCTCATGTAGTGCTCATCTGACAGCTTTTGATGTGAACAGCATTAATAAATGTTGACACTTGGGTTGATTACTCTCCCTCTACAAGCATGCACTAGTCAGGCACTGGCTAATCCCTCGTTCCTTCTGCTTGTGCTGCTGCTGTTTCTGTCCCACTTGCTACTGCTCAGTTTTATCTGTAACTTTCAGTAGTAAAAATACAGGATTAGAAAACCTGACACTTCCAAGATGCGTGGTGGTGTTCAGCACCAGCAAAATCTGCACAGACAGGGACCAGAAGTACCGGCAGTGACACGTGTGAGTCTCTAATGTCTGACAGCAGCACCATCCTGCTCTGGTTTCGGTGGGATAAATCAGACACTTTTGCGTGGCATTGGCGTTTTCTCAAAGGACCTGCACAGGTAGGAGCAACCATCCACCCTCCTGGGAGCAGTGCAAGGAGGGAAACTGCACTGAGATCTCACACTCTCACTTTCAAAGGTCCACAGACCACTGAGAGCAAACCAGAGATGTTTTCTGTGCTCTGGAAGGGGTCATGACTTGGGAAGGTCACCCAGATCCCCACCACTGATTGCCAGCTTTAGCTGTATGATTAATGAGTGCACAGAACCAGCTTCTTCTTCCCCTTGCAAAGCCAGAGACAGTTTTTAGGGAAGACCACGTAATTTATTGGACAAGATGACTTTTTCTCCCGTTAGATTATTGAACACATCAAATGCTCTCCATCTCATGACATTTATAATTCATTTTCTGTTGCAATTAAAAATGCTCTATTACTATATTTCTAACCTAGAAATGGATGAACAATTTACTCAGGAAAAAAAAAAATACACAAAGGCCAGCAAGGTCTTGGGAATTCTCCTTTTGGAACTGGAACTCTGAAAAATGCTCACCATTAAAAGCTCTTTGATTACTAACACTGATCTTCCTCCTGTTGAGCTGAAAGCCAGAATTCTATTTAGAATCCTAACCCAAATTCATAGTATTTTGCTGTTCCAAAAAGAAATTCTGATAATTCATGGACTTTTTTTTTTTTATTTGATGCTATAAAATAATAATTAGGAAATATTTTTTTAAAAATTCAGTATCAACGACAACCACAATGCAACAGAGTAATCACAATGCAAAACTGAATAAGGTAGCAGATAATGCACTGCAAGGCACACTAATTAATTAACAGGGCTTAAATAACCTTCCTATAAGATACAGTATTGACTGCTGTCCTGGCAAAAATTCTTTCTAAAGTCTAGCACATATGTAAACATCAAAATACCCTCACATATATTAAAGCAACAGCAATTGCCCATCTTTTCTTACAATATTACTGACAGCTCTTAGACTTCATCCATCAAGAGAGCAGATACCTGAAACATTATCCATGAGTAAGATTATATAAGTAATTCTTAGATTTCATCAGAAATATTCAGTTAAAACACACTTTTCTTCTGAAAATATATCATCTGATATTTCTATTAACATACATAAGTTAATCTCTTGCAAATATTCTCCCTGACTATGAAAAAGCAAAAATTAAGATTCCAATGCATATGGGTTTTTGCTAAGATAGTGAAACAATCTTTACCTTGTCAGTTCAAGCCTTTCTTATTTTTGATAACTTTTAAGCACAATGATACTGGCTGTTCTGAACTCTAAACTGAAGCAGAGGTCTTAGTAATAGCTTCCCCTAAGAAGTTTTTAATGCCATTTGAAAATTAAATAATCATTGCATAGACTCCATAATCACTCATACAAGATGCAAAACTTAATTATCTCAGCTGAGCAGTAGCCTTATAAATTGAAATATCAAAAGATCAGTCCTGCTATCTCAATCTGTATTTGAAATTAAAAAAATAATTAGATATTTGCCATAGTGAATTTTAAGATCTATCAAATTACACAATAAATTATTCAATACATCTCTTTAGATGAATTTTCATTATTGTTTGTGTCAATGTGTTATAGCAGAAAATTTTATTTTTCTTGTTGCCAAAAACCCCATCATTTTACCGTGATGGTCTATCAGATTTTTGTTGGCACAGTAGTGCCAAGATCCATTCCCAGCCAGCCTTTGCTGCACTGGCACCTGCTAAAGGAAACCTGGATGGGATTATCCTGACATTCTACTCACTGCAGCACACACAAAATCCCAATTTATGCACCACTGCCCTTCGGTAGGAAATGGAATCCAGCTGGAGCTCTCCCTTTCCCAGACCTGACTGACCAAGCCCTAAATAGCACATAAAGGGTTATCAGTCAGACAGGACTTTTTCCCCCTACTTTTCATCACTTCACATCATTTAGGAAATGAAAATGTGTACAGTAGAGAGAGTCAGCCAGAGCTTCTGGTCAGCCAGTCTGCCTTGATATCCAAGAACATCCACAGCTGTGTTTGCAGTTATTCTTCCACATCCTCATATGTGACAGCCCCATGACCTTCCTTCATCCCTTCTGCTCTGCACCATCTGTCTTAGCCCTGCTCTTGTCATTCTCCAGCAATTCAGAGCTCAAAAGCTTCCAGGCTGAGCCAGAAGCTATGTCTTTGTGTTGAACTCTGCTGCAAGGAGCCACAACATCTCATCCAGTGAGTTCTGAAACTTGGTTACATCCTGTGTGAAGAAGTGCTTCTTTTATTTGTTTGGAACACACTCCTGGTAATTTAATTTTGATGGCACCAGTTGTTGTATTGTGAAAGACAGGGAAAAATCATTCCCTTCCCTCTATTACTCATTATATCACTGGCCTTTTTCTTATCCCTCTCTGCCATTACTTTTCCAACATTAACCAATGTAACCATTTCTCATATGGAAGACATTCCACCCCCTCATGCACTCGTGTTGCTCCCCTCAAACATTACTAGTTCATTGAATATTCTTCAAATGAAGATAAGCAGAACCCAACCCAGGAAAAACTTCACACCATTACTGCTACCCCCAATGCAAGGTGTTAACAGAGGATTCAGTGTGACACTTTTTAAACGTGCTGTAATTCATATTGTTCTCTGCTCAAAAAATGACTTTTCTGGTTTTATTTTGATACAAGGAACCACAGAGAGAATCTTCTACTACCAGTAAACATCAAAAAGGGCTGTCACCCATTTGTATGAAGCCATGATTTATTGTGGTTATTGCACAGCTGCCACAGAGATGAGTTCTGTTTCACTTTTCTGCTTATCTTTACTAAGAACTGTTGATATGAGATTCAGTAGAAACAGGCCTGAGAGAAATGCTGGCATGAGCAAAATATCAGAAGTATGAAATCACCCTTCCAACATGATGTCATAAAGGCTGCAGGTGCATATTCTCTGCCTATTCCCAAAATCCCACTGGAACTGACCTCATTGTTTTGCAAAAAAGTTCAATTTATTCAAGCCTGCTAGTATTTTCTATGAAAATTTAATTCTAATTTAAATTCAGAGCACATTTTTCTAGTTGTTTAAGGATGCTGCAAAACCCACCTCCTCCATTCTTCTGAGAAAATTTAAACAAGTGCAGCTGGGACTCAGAGTTGTCTGAGGCCCTGCAAAGTTACAGGTGCAGATTTTGTCCATTAGGGCCAAACAGCATCAGCAGAGAACACTGATAAAAACCTACTGTCCAAATACTCAATGAATAATGTACATCCCACTGCTTCTGTGGCAGATTTATTCCCAATTAACTATGCTTTATAAGGTATAAAAAACTTGCTTAATACCAAAATCCAGTTCCCCCTGGATTAGTTCTGTGCCTGCCAATATGAAAATAACAAGCCAGAGCTCAGAAAGTTACACTGGTATTAACCAGGTTTAATCAAATCATGAAGGTGACTAACCAATTATTTTAATAGGCTTATGCACATATTCCCATTGTATTTAAAGTTTATTACACTATTTTTCCTTTTGTGTTCCTCCTTTGAAGTCCCTCTTTTGTGGCCATTTCTCTTAGCAAAAAACAAACAAATCTACCTCTTATTTTTTGAATTACACAATCTTTTTTTGTTTAGGTTGTTGGTTTTTTATGAATGGCATCAAGTACATTAAAATTATAGCATGATTTTATCTACATTCTTTCGTTCTGGTTTTTGGACAAAAGAATCTCTGTCTCTTGCAAAGATCTGCAGGTAAAATTAGAGCTTCAGGGAGAGAACAGTTCCATCCTTCATTCACAAAAGCAACTGATACACGAGGTACCCCAAGGTGATGCACTTCAAAACCATCAGAAGTTGACAAAACCATTAGCTGGCATCAAAGTACTCCCAGAGTTACAGTCAGGGTAATCAGCACAAGCAGTTTGCATTGTTGGCTTGTCAATAACAATTCAGACCACCCACTGGTTCTTACTTATTTTTTATTATTGATTCTGCATCTTTCCTGCCCATATCATACAGCTAAATTCCTTCCAATATGACAAAGCCTTGAGGATTTACAGACATTTCTCAAATTGCTATTCTTGTTAGGGTTCCAGCTACAATCCCTATTGGAAAAATGTTATGAGAGAGATACTATCAAAGTGAACCCTGGCTGCTGATGCAGAAATGAAGACAAATCATTTTTAGTTAAAATCAAAAAGGGCAGAAATAGTAGCAGAGTGAGGCTATTTACTAAGTTCCAGTCATTTATCAGAAAGAAAGAAAGAAAATTAATTAAAACCCAAAACAGTGTTTAAAAGTTTCAAGGGTCTGTAAATCATTAGTTTGATATTGCAGTTAAGAATACCTACTTATTAAAAATCTAAATGTGAGATCATCTTGGACAAAATATTTTGCTTTTTTTCTCCAGAAATCAGACAACACATAAGATAAAATTTATGAACTGAAATGATTTAGCATCCCAAGACTGCTCTCTTCTTTAATAATTGATTATTACATTCAATTTAGGAAGTACCATCAATGGACCTCCAGACATCAGAGATACATGATGAGGGCACAGCCATGGATTCAACATTTAGATGCTCCAACAAAAGACAACAGAAAAAGAGAGGATTGCCTTCACTTGGTCAATTTCTTTAAAAATAGTTCTTACTGAAAGGAAGAAAAAATCCTTTTTACACTCTTACAAATAGCTTTAAAATTAAGTCTGGCTTTAACATTTCACTAAAACCAAAGATCAGTAAAGTGTGACAAGCTTTAAATCTAAATCCAGTGTAAATCTACTCTGGCACGTATATTCTCAGAATTTTCAAATTGTTGGCATGTGATTGATAATTGGTATGAGTAATAAAGAGAGGTTTGAGGGTTGTCCCTTTGTGCAAAACACCTAAAGATCGGTCTGGTGAGACTCAGCCCAGTTACCTGAGAGTCACTGGCTGATGATGATGAAAATCAAACAGAATAAAAAAATCTCCAGAGGCATTCACTAGGAATATTGTAATATTTAAATCTGAGGATAGAATAGGCATATGAATCAAAAGCCCACCAAAATAATGAGTGGCAGAGATAAGATAACAAAACAGCACAGGTTTTAGCCCACAGTAATGAAAATGCAGCTTGTCCCATCCCTCTCTGTAAGGAGAAGGCAGGAAAAGCACACACTGTCTCTGAAGGTGAAGGACTCCTCCTCTTACAAGGAACATTGTACAGTGTGAAAGGACTAGAGACAAAATTAAAGAATTAACCAACCTATCTTAATCCCTTTAAAATGAAACTGTAAACAGAATCTTACATTACAGATCAGATTAGAAAAGGAGCAGCAGCAATCATGAAAAGCAGGCACAAGTTTGTTTTTAATAAGGGATGTGATGATCAGAGCAGCAGAGACAGGAAGATGCTGCCAACAGCAGCATTCTGTAAGGAAGTGATGACAGAAAAGGGACAGCAAAAAACAGCCTGAGAGAAGATTACTGTTGAGAAGTGTAGAAACAATCAGATTATATGTGAGAGTTTGGAAAGCTTAAACATTACATGTGGAGCTTGAAACAGAAGGCTGAACTGAGATGCTCAAAGGGTGGTTATAATTCTCAAAGCTCATGCAGAGGAGAAATGGAGTGAGAAAAGCCTGCAAGAAAAATAAAAGGCCATAGAAAATAAGAATTAAGAGGCTGTTAAACCTTGGACTGATTTTAATGTATAAATCACATCCATTATGCACACATGACTTCACCTGCCCCCTTTTTTTGGTACCTCCTTTACTGTAGGTTTCAAACTTTAAAAGTTTCATTCAGGATGCCATTTTAGACTGACAACATATCACACATCTATCTATGTTTTTACCCTTCATTAAATCACACTCCCAAGGTACAATTCTGTTCATATGTGCTCATTTTTGTTGGGGATGGGTTCGTGGCTGGGGCTAACTCACAGCACATATTTATCTCTGCAACCACTAAATATTGATGCTGCTCATCAAAAATTTCTAAACTGCAATCAACAGAACTGCTTGGGGCTAATTATATTTGTAACACAACTGTGCACTGCCTCTTACAATGATATCTGAGCTTCCCTACTTGATTTACTATCAAGGGCAAGCTACTTCATCAGTTTACTCTGGAAACTACAGAGTTACTTGGTGTCTTGAATGCTGCAGAGCAGCTTAGTAAAAAATTATTTGTATGATTCTTAAAAGACAACAAAATGTTTTGCTCAAAGAACTCAGCTAAAAACCACCACACCATACAAATTCTGTTTCAATTTTCAGAGTCACAAAACGGTTTGGGTTGGAAGAAACCTTAATGATCATCTTGTTCCAGGCCTCTCTCAGGGACAGGGACACCTTCCACTATCCCAGGGCGCTCAGAGCCCCATCCAATCTGGCCTTGGACAATTCCAGGGATCCAGGGGCAGCCACAGCTTCTCTGGGAACCTGTGCCAGGGCCTCAACAGCCCCACACAGAATGATTTCTTCCTAGGATCTAACCTAAACCTCCTCCCTGCCAGTGTGAAGCCGTTCCCCCTGTCCTGTCACTCCATCCCTTGTACATTGTACATTCCTTTGTTGGCTCCTTTCAGGCCCTGCAGGGCCACCCTGAGCTCAGCCCAAAGCTTCTCCTCTCCAGGTGAACAATCCCAGCTGTGCCAGCCTTTCCTGCCAGCAGAGCTGCTCCATCCTCTGCTCATCCTGGTGCCTCCTCTGGCCTGGCTCCAGCAGCTCCAGCTCCTCCCTGTGCTGGGCCCAGGGCTGGGGCAGCTCTGCAGCTGGGGTCTCACCTGGAGAACATGCAGAGCCTTTGGTGCTGCTGCAAAGACTTCTGAGTTAATAACTCTTTAAAAGAGCCATCATTCCTTAGGCTGATCTACCACTAAAGAAAAAAGCATTTATATGCAATAGCAGAAGCTATCAAAGGCTGCAGTGATTTTTACTGAATAAAATTACACAGGTTCTATATAAACACTTTAGAAAAGAATAGCAATATAACAATAATCAAATAATCCCCTAACATGCTGAATAGGAGTTCATCTAGTTAGGCTGGGCAATATAGTTCATTTCCTCATCACCATTTTAAAATTAAAGATGACTGTACTGCAGTGATTTATTCTGATCCTTATAGACATTGCAATTACTGTAATACAGAAAACGGTACAGTTAGTTGAAAATAATTATTAAAGTCTAAGTTATTAGCATATAAGAGAGTCAAAGGGAACAGAAAAAATGTTAGTTGTTATTGTTTATGTGGTAAATTTTTATCCTGGTTATTATGCAAATGGGACCAAATAGGGATACTTTGCACATGCAATGAAAAGAAATTAAAAACTTGACTAAAATAAATCACATTTTTAACATAGCAGTTCTTTCAGCTGAAGCTCTGGTTGATACATTGGATAACCCCCTATGCCTTCACCATGACATACTCTTATTTGGAACAGTTTGTTACATTCCCATTCTGTCAGTGAAAAGACATTTTAATTGAAAAATCATTTGCCCATAAAATTATCATCATCAATTTACATTCTACAAAGGAACTGCATTATGACCATAAAACAATTTGTAAGTGGATTCATTCTACCCACTAAATCACTTTACATTATTCTGTGAACAGAATGATTAAAGCAGGTTAGCATTTTGCTGGCAAAGTAATTATGTTGTTATGCATTTCAGCCACACAGATACTTGTAATAGCTACTCCATTTATCTTGGTGACAGAACATCTATACTAAATGGGTAGAATACATTTTATTTACTTGATGCAATTCACTTAATTCACAAAATACTTTTAAACTTAGTTTTTGTCATCAGGAAAGTTTTGTCTATTTATTTATTTAACTTTCTTTTTATTTTATTTAGCTGATCAGAATTTGTAAGAAATTTTAGGAAAAAGTGAAAACAAATGTTCTACCAGAAGTAGCTCAGCTGCACAGAACTCATGTGTTACATGGCACTGCAGTTTTCCATCTCTGCAGCATCCCCAGGGCACTGCCTGCAGCTGAAAGGATCTCTGATTGCTGCAGCCAGTTCAGCCCAGCACAGGTAAATTATTTGTGTTGTCTGCATTGCAAAGCACGTGCAAATATGCAAGCCTGGACACTTAAATCTGACTTCCTCTGTTAGTGGGGATTTAAAGTCCATTTGCAGGAATCTTACTGGTGCAAAAGCAACAGGAGCAAGGAACAATAGCTAACACACCCAAGATGTCCATCTCTCACATACTCTTTAGCTTCAAGGCAGGAAGAGTTAAATTTATGGGTCAGATTTCTAAGAGTGTCAAACTTTTAAAGAAATAGTCAGAAAATAACTTGTCAAAATTATTTCAGTATCTGTGTGTGTTTGTTTAGGCAGTCATAGCTTTTCCTTCTGCCATGATTAACTATAACTCATATTTAATAAAAATAAATTAAAAGCACAGAAATTATCTCCGCACGGACACCCTTTTGTGGTCTTCTTACATCAGAAGGGAGTTCTGGACATGAGGAGAAAAAAGAAAAAAAGCCCTTTCACCTCACCACAGGTTTGTTCCATCAGTCCTATGACTTCCTCACAAGCACCAGTCAAGATTTTCAAGTCACCTGGGGCTCTCTGAAGGTTTTGTTGTCTGACTGGGTTTGGTTTTTGGTTTGGCTTTTTTGGGGGGTTGAGTTTTGGTTTTCTTTTGGGGCTTTTTTGGTTTTTTAGGAGTTTTGATGAAGAGAAAAGCATCATTTGCTTGCTGACCATAATAGCATGTTTTTATTTGATGGTCAACCCATTGTTTTAATCTGAGGAAAATGTGCTTGCAGTAACACTATTCCTGTTAAAAGAACTCTCAAACTGGTTTAATTCCACCCCTGTGCAGACTTTATAAACTGACAGCAGCATTATTGCTCTCCAAACACACTCCATTCTCATTAAATGGCTAATCTAAAACCAATCAACCAAAACCTAGAGAAGAACTGCGCCGAATACAAATCTTTTACTCCCAAGATGGAATTCAAATTAAGGTAAATTGCAGTAATATCCCAGATCTGAGTGACCACCTTTCAAAAATAATTTACTACAAAAAGCAGTAGCTGGAAAAAATCAGATCTTTTCCTTAGTAGCATCAGCAATCATTTACTCATGTGAATAATTGTACATTTTAAAATTTCAACAACATTACGTAGGCAATAATCTATATGCAGTTAACACATCTCTAATAAATAGTGGAATAAATAGAGTTTATTAAAAGCAAATGTCAAGATTGAATAATTAAAATTATTTCTACTTAGGTGGATATTGTCAAAAGTCAAATCTTATCTAATCCCTAACATAATACATACCTGCTTAAAAGTGGTGTAGTAAGCCTTAGAAACTGGTTGAACACAAAACATGTGCATTATCTTACACACCAAATTTGGCCAGACCATCATTACTTGAAGTTTTCTACTTGCTCTACTCCTTGGTACCTGTGTGAATAGTTTCTACCTAGGATGTGCACTAAAATGTGCATAATTCATCATCACTCAAAAATTCCAGCAACATAAAGCTTGTATGCAGAGTTTGATATTTTTAATTTATTTGAGGAGGGGATAAAACCAAATAAAAATAAATAAAACTTTGACAACTTAAAGGAAGAATTCTTCAGATTCCACTTTGGAAATAAAGGAAGATTTGAAGTTCTCTCATTCTGACCTGCTGTAGAAACCCCCTTGGATAATTAATTTCAGAACTCTAATTCTCTGTGTATTTACTGGGGCCATAAATGACATCTGTATTCACTACTAAAGCATTTTGAAGTCCACAAGTATGTACTGAATGATCAAACAGGATTTACAAAAAATAGCAATACATAAATTGCATGAATAAATATCTGAGGTTTTTGTCATGATAATTTTTTAATTAGAAACCTACAGTTATATGGACCTAATTTGTAAAAACATTTCAAGGTATCCCATGGAAACAATTTGTAGTTCTATATTTGTCTTGCAAATTGACAGCTCATCATATACTCCTTTTTTATGTGTCTAATTGGCCAGCTTGAAATGCATTGTGACTGCAACAAGCAGTTCCAAATATTTGTTATTATGAAATCTTGATTGCCCCTTAGCAAATGTTAGAAACATTGCAAAGAAAGACAAAATTGACAAGCAGCATTCTTCAATTAATTATTTATCCTCATCCTATCTGTTATGTTTCAACAATTCTACTCAACAGATCCTCCTATGCCTTTTTAGGATGTTCTTAAAATAATACCATTATCACTTCCTTTATGAAAGCTCTAAGTTAATTCATAGATACTCAGCTGATGGAAAGTATCTAATCTCCCATTAAATCAACTCAGCAATATTAATTCACATGACTGAAAAGGAATTGAACCTACATTGTTTCAAAATAGGCTCCTGGTCTCAGGAGCTGCAAACCAAGAGTGCTCTAACAAAGCACTCTGGTGGGATGTCTGTGATTTCATAGGTCAGGGGAGGCTGCAATAACACCGGGGCTGGCTCAGTTGTTGCTTTGCAGGAAATGTGTTTTATGTGAATGATGAAGGAAGGGGGATAACAAGCCATGCCCTTGAACATCAAGGAAAGAAATAAAAAGCAGAGCGTGGTCTGTTTCTTTCACATGGATGCTCAAGAACTGTGTTAAATCACATTCTTTACAAAGCTGATGTGGAGACTCATTTAATCAGTTATTTAATTACGAATAAAACAAACAGTGTTTGAGCCATGAAAAGCACAAATAAGCTTGGAAGCCTGAACAGGCAAATACAATTATATACTGTAATAAAACCTTGCCCAGATCTCTTCAGCCAGTGCTTCAGAGCGCTGAGATGCACCTTTGGAGAAGCATAAACAATGCAAAAACCTATAATTGCAATGTCAGTCACGGTGTCCATACAGAATACCAAGTACAAAATCATATCTTGATTTATTTCCATGGGTCTTTAGTGAAACAAGACCCTACACAAAACCAAGAGCAGAAACACAGTGTCCTCTGCTGGGGAAACTGCCTGACATTCCTTTCCTGAACATGATGGGGCCAGGGAAAAACATGGTTCTCCTAACCAAAATTGAGCCAGTTCAATCAACCACTTGTTCCAAAAATTCCATTTTTCACACCACACGTAGAAATAAGAGAGAGAAGACCATCTTGGAGATCCTGCTTCAGTGACTTCCAACAATTCCACCTTGACTGATTGATAGCTCAATAGCCATTACTTATATAATTCACCATAAGTGATCTTAAGATCCTTTACTTTTCATGCATACTGTCATTGTTAAAAATTACCAATTGAGCCATTTATCAAAGTGAACCAAAAGGGCTCCTGAGCACAAATGTTCTTAATCTTTTTTCTTTTTTTTTAATGAGATGAGGGTTCAGCTACAAATTGTGCCATCTCTAACTTAGAATGGAACAAGAACTGCAGCTTAAGTCAATAGCTCTCTTTGATTACTGGATGTGATCAATTTTCCCATCTACCTGAAGAAGCTGTAGCTCTCTCTGCTAGGAAGATAAATAAGATATCTCTTTCTAAATTGAGGTGCAAAGGAAGAGCCCACCCCTACCCTGTGTGAATCCTCTCTCACAGCAGCAGTCAATAATGCAAGGGTGTAAAGCTGTAAATTTAACTGAACAAAAAAGGATGCAACTATCAGAAGCATCTCTCCAATTCATCTGGCATTTATATTTGAAGATTAAATACAGCAATTGAGGAGAAAAAATTAACAAATGCATAGAAAAATAGTAAAGAAAATTACAGAAGCAGCAACCACTAACCACGACCAATAATAAATTTTTGTAAATACATGAATTCACAAGTCACATCCCTTATAAATTGCTCCTGTATTTTGTGATAAATCAGTAACACTGAACTCTTAGTGACAGGCAATATCTTATTTGCACATAAATATTCCTTAATATTTAAGACAGCTGATAGAGTTACATTTTTTGCTTAGTTAACCAAGATAACACTGAAGCAACCTCACAGCAGTGAGGTAATGGAGCTGAATTAACTCATGGACAGAATGTATGACTGTGTAGCTAGAATTCACTACTGATGCAAATATCTTGGTTTTAATTTGCACTGTTAAAAGACCCAAAATGCACTGAATCATACAAACTCAGTGCATTCCCAGAGTGGAGACTCATCTAGTGTGAAAAGGAATATGAACAGAGCTGGTACTGATGCGAAACACTGCCACAGGCAGCCTGGCACCAACAGGGTAGAACCAGGCAAAAATCACTTGGTTTATTGTACATTCATTGTGCCCCTAAAAACCTCACTTTGTGACAGGCTGACAGTGCTTAAAATCTTCAACTATAGTGAAAAATCACAGCAGCTTTTCACCCTAATGTTTAAGGACCAATGGTTGTTGCAGTGAGACTCAAAATGTGTTAACTTGGAAAATATGTCTCCCTGAAAAAAGATACTCTACTCCATCTCTTCCATTTGTAAAATCTTCCAATTTTTTTTTTTGGGGGGGGGTTCTCTAATGGGCTTGTGGAAATCATGACCTACCTTGTATTTAGTTAAATTGGTAAGAGGCAGCTTTCAGAAACCATCTTAATTTGTATGGCTGTATCAGAACAGGAGCTGAAAGACGACAAATTGTCAGTGCTGGGCTGATTTGGAAATGTTGACCATCAAACAGTGTGGCCTTATCTGGTTTTTTCGTTCACATAGGCATAACTTATAATGTCTCAAAAAAGATTCTGCTTTAGTCATAGGTGTGGGGCACAAGAGCTCACAGATCTGGATTTATTCACATTAGAGATTATTATCTGTCCTGAGTCTAATGCACACATGATTTTCATACGCAGGATCCTGTCATGCTCCATTTCAAATGGGTTCTGCATTATGCACAGCTCAGTAGCAAACGAAGGGAAGGCTGTGTTGGCAGATCAAGGAGAAAATTCTAAGGCAGGTATTCTTAGGTATTCAAAACTCCAGCCTGCTCCTAACAAAACAAATTCCCCAGTGACTCCACTGGTGGTGGTGTAATACAATATTTATTATATTGTTGTGTTCAAGTTGAGTGTCTGATTTCCAATCACCATGACCAAACTCCATGTGCACATTGGCCAGTTCATTTCGTGCGTGTTCATTCCATTTGTGCACATAAGAAAGCAATTTTTTGCACAACCGAAATCTTTATTTGCCTGAAGTTTACAAACTCTGTTTCCAGATTGTTTCCTTTATTCAAAATATATTTTTCCTGAAAGGACTTTACAATTCATCTGTGACAGTGCTCATGCAACTCAAAGTCAGCTAAGAACAAAGGCAAAAATCGGGGATGTGTTTGTATAAGTTTACAGGAAGAAATATTCTCAGATGAAAACTTTTTCCCTAATCTAGAATGAAACATTATTTCTTTGAATGAAATGGTAAATTTAAAGACTACAGGGGGGAAAGATAATTCTGCTTTTCCATTAAGAGCCTTTCCCAGCAAGATAACTATCAGCTAAATTAGATAGCAGCTGAATTAGACAGCCCAGCTAGATACAGCTCTAAGCAGTTATAGAGCATTTATCAGAATTTTACTTGAGCCTAAGGCAAACTTGACTATAGACAGCAGATCCTTTACTGTGGATGTGGTACAACAGCTGCATTTTTTGTCTTTACATACTCAAACAAACACTTGATCTGCAGGTTTGTATGGAAATACAGCACAATCAGACAGAAAACAAACAAACAAACAAAAAAAAAAAACACCAAATCCACAGTCATTCATTTAGCAGTTAGAAAAATAATGAAATTATTTTTCAACAAGGGAAACCATGACTGTATCTGTTCTTCTGCATACACGTCTTTTTAAGGCACTCCTCTGTGTTACTGGAAAATCCACACCCAGATATTCAAAGAGACATATACACCTCACACAGAGCAAAGCATGTATTAATGCAGTATTAATTGGAGTAACATGCAGTAATAATTGGATCCAAATGCCATTTCACTTGTCTCCTGATCTATTTCAAGAGCCTTCCACATTTTCCCTCTTTTCTATTGCAGAGAACCTTTATACTATTCTCTGCTGTCAGTCACCAGACACATTCCCAGGAACAGAAAGCAGCAGAATAATTCAATGCCTTGGATCTATATGTCATTCCTCTAGCACTGCTAAGCTCCCTAAAAATCTCAAATATATCATTGCATCTCTAAGGTCAGATTAGTTCAGGCCATCGATGCCTAGAAGTATCTGTAATTGTTTAGTTAGCCCAGCAAAATTTTCATTTTCTAGAATGAGTAGTGGAGAGGGGAGAGACGATGACTGAATGCTGCATAGATAAAGAGCACTGCTGTTTCAACTGGAATGGATTCCATAGAAGTTTTATGTTTCCAAGTCCACTGAAGAAGTGTGTCATCATTCCTGTCTACTGATAAAACTGAGGAAAACCTGCCACAATCATTCAGCTGAATTCAAAGCACTGCCACTGTGATCCCCTAAAGCTGCTTTCTGAAGTTGGAAATAAATGATTTTTTTTTCTCCTTTGTTTGCTATGCCAAGAAGAGATAATGCAGCACATTCAGTTCACATTTGTCCCTGAAGCACATTATCCCTCCAGGAGTATTACGTGGGAGTAGCACAGACATAGTGTTTCAAATTAATCAGGAATGGGATTAATCATGCAAGAAATAGAAGTTAAAAGGCAATATTTAAAAATAAAGCTACAGCAGTAAAAAAGTATAATTAAAATATTCTTCCTACCTACAATTTCTGTTCCTGTGTTAAGTTTGATTTTATCAGTTACTTTTCTCTATTTTTAATTTCTCAGTTTTAATGCTTTAGAGTACAAACCTGGCACTTATTAAATCCTAGTTTGAAATGCCTGAGTCTTTCTTCCAATTCCCTCATTTTTCAGCTTTATAAAGACTCTGACCTGCAGATTGGATCTGCCTGACCGGAGAGCAGCAGGTGAGGACAGTGGACTGTGGAGTGCCAGGGAGCAGCACTGAGAGAGGGCGAGGTAAGAACTGAGCACGTGGATACAGGGAGTGTTGTCCCACCTGAGAAGTGACCATGAAAAGTAAAGCAGAATTTCAGAGCACACTCAGAATAATGTCACGTGAGTGTCAGCATTAAGCACAAGAAAAGTGAACACAATTCATAACAAAAAAGGGCAGCAGTGGAAGGGCAAGTGGTAAAGTTCACCAAGAGCTCTGTGTTACCTGAAAGTGGGGAAATATTCACACTGCAGAATTCACATGTCAATCACCTGGGCAGGATTGCTCTAAATAGAAATATGGGCAAGCATGCTTATTCCCTCCATCTCCTCACAAGTGGTGTCTTAATTTCAGTCAAAACCCTTTAATTTCCTGAAGACATGTTTTCAGTGAATTCTGCCAGGACCTCACTGATTCCTTCAGCTGCAATTTCCACCACTATAGCACAGGATCAAGAATCATGACATTATTTGAAAAAGTTACGTATCACGAACTGCTGTCAGAAGAAGTGAAAATGAAGTATTTATTTCACGTGCATATTATGAATCTCCTCCTATTTATTTCCCATAACACATATTGACAAGGATTACTCAAAAATGTTGCCATCTTATTGCAAAGTTTTCGTTCCTTCTTGGTGATTTCTCATGGGCAGCTCCTCACAGCACTGACTCCTTCTTCTTCTCAGCACAGCCAACAACCTTTTACTGCCATCCAACCTTCCCCACCAGCCAACCCACTCTTTTACAATATCCATCCTAACTGGATACAGCTGTGGCCTATTAAGGGCAGGCCTGTTCCTAATTCTTGATAATTAGCACAGCTGTAATTCCTTAAGGGTGAGATTACCTTCATCACTATCTCTATTTTCCTACATTCCACCCATCCACACAAAACTTCAGTTTTACCTGGCCACAAGCAGTTTCCCAACTGGAATCATGTTATTTCCCATAAACACAGCAAAAAACTAAGAGTATAGATAATCATATGTGTATGCAGATTACCTGTATCAAAATTAATTGTCTATATTAAATTCAAGGATGATAATCATCTGTGTGTATTTTTACAGGTTCCAACCTTACTCCTGTGGAAGATAAAGAGACCAACATGTTATTTCTGCATGATCACACTGAAGCAGAAGGCAGCTGCTTCTCTGGAACCACATTTTCTCTCTCCACCCATTTGTTCTTCAGAACTTGCTATCTTCTACCCATTGCTATTTTATCCACCCGTTATCTTATCACCAAATGGTCACTTGAAATACAAAAAAACTTCATCCTTTTGGTCTGACAAGGGATTTTTTTTTTTTTGTATAATGATATTGATATTAAATATGCCAGATCAATGTTAGTTTTCCTTTCCTACAAAGAGGCCAGATGAAATCTCTTAAGAGACAAAGTGCTGAGTGTTTTATCTAGTTCATGGTTTTAATCAAACAGTATACTCTTAGTTTAAAATGTATAATACAAATCAATACAGATCTTAGGATTTTAAAATATCAAAAGTGTTGCTCCATTAAATTGCTGTCACTAAAAAAGGAAGAGCTGCAGCTTGTATGAATAAGGCATTGACAGGCTTCACATTAACATGCTGGGGATTAATCTCAAGTATTGAAGAGCTCAGAGGTTTACAGTTAGCAGCATATTTAGAAGCTCAGTCAAGCACAGGTTTTATACAAATGGGAAGTGCTCCAGCACTTCGTCCTTCTCTGCTTGGAGCTCCTTCAAACACAGCAGAGTGCAGCGGTGATCTCACACTGCCGGGAGCCCACCCTGCCCACCCAGCAGGCTGCCCCAGGTGATTCCCCCACATCCAGCACTCCCAAACCATGCCTGGAGCACTGGCTCTGCTTTGGAGCTCCTGTTGGAGAAGACACCCTCCAGCAGAGGGTCAGCAAAGCTCCTGGGGTCTGGAACAGACCTGGAGGGACTGGAATTGCACAGGCTGGCAAAGGGAAGGCTCAGGACATCCCACTGCAGTTTCCAACTACCTGAGGCAGTCAGGGCTTATGGAGCAGGCGCAGCCAGGCTGGAAGGATGCAACAAGAGAACACAAGAGTCACAATCTGCAAACGAAATTCTGACTAGATATAATGAAAAAATTCTTCACCATGAGAACAATCAAGCCCTGGAACAGAATTCCAGAGAGGTTTGGATCTCCTGAAAACACTCAAAGATCAGTTAAAAAAACATCCTGAGCAATTTGATGCAAAAAAAAATCAAAATAAAAATACACATACTGGGGGTGAACGCTCAAAAACTTTTTTGCTGATAATCAAAAGGTTTGGAGAGCACCACAGTAGGGAATCACACAACCAGTGCAACTCATTCATGAGTGTATTGGCAAGTTCATCACCCACATTCATTTCCATGGAATATTAAACACTGCACACCAGACTGAAAGAATATTGAGATTCAAGAGAGAAACTAGAAACTCTAAATAAAGCTTGAGTTATTTGAAAGCATCCAAAAAGATTTTTGTGGATTTATTAAATTATTCTTCATGTGGATTGCAAAATTTAGGACTCAGAAATCCCACTAAAATTCCGGACAGCTTAGTTATTCAAACAAATCCTCACACCAGCAGGTGGCAAGGGAATCCGAATCACACTTCATTTCCAAGAAAGCACAGCTTAATGTCAAGAAATTTTAAGCGGGGGCTAACAGTGCCAATTAGCTAAGCCTGTTAAACCAAAGGCACAGCAGATTGCTCCAAAAAGTTGGAGGCACTGCTCCATGTTAAACTTGCAAACCTTTAACAAGACAAAATCCAAGAACAAATTTGTCTCAAGCTGGAAGAGAGGGGCTGGAAGTAACAGTAAATCCCAGCTGTATTATTTGAACTGAAATCCCAGGTAATTTTGAAATCAGATATATTTGCTTGAATCAAACTGTGGTTTACATTACAGTTATATCCCCTCACTTTCATTAAAAACTGAACAAAATACAAAAAATATATTTAGTTGCTAATAAAGACAACTATATATATATAAAAACATTTTGAGTTTAGAGAAAAAGATAGACAACCCTTCAAAATTGTTCTTTCATATTTCATAACATTTTGAGGTTTAAGAATTATTTTTGAAACAAACTCTTGACCTTCTCTATGGAATTCCCATTCCGGCCAATAGAAGTATTTCTATTCTGTTAAATTAAATTAACACTATCACAATTAATTTAATTTTAATTTAATTTCTTATCTTCTAAATACCAAAAGCCTATGAGGACCAGAGGAGGCAAAAAAAAAGGTCATTTTAAGTGCCATTCATTGCCCATTTTCACCTCTGATCCTTTTATCTCTTTGTTTTTAATTAATTTAAAAGTCAGGTCCTTCCAAAAACCACAAAATACTCCCCTTCTAACCTTAATTACTAAAATTTTTAGGAAATACAGACATTTTGAAATGTCTCTATAGTCTGTTTATAGACAGAATAAAATAATGGTAAATTCTAACACCATTATTGTTCCAAAATTTCCTTGCACCTCTGACTGAACAGTACCTCATCTATGCACATTTGTCAAAAACTACTCAACAACTTCTTATGCTGTTTTAAAAATGCCAAATGAACATACTTAGGTCCTCCATGTAAACATTATATTGAACACCACCTCCTTGTGCATAATTGCTGTTTTATTCAGCTGTCTTTTGGTTTCATTTCAGAAGCCATTACCCCACCCCCCTTTCCTATTTCCAGCTCCAATACTCTGGTGGAATTCTCACATGCTGAAATCACTATTTGGCATAAACTGTCAGATCTCAGCAGCAGCTGGAAAGTATTGATAACAGTAAGAGTACAGACCCCAGCTCTTGGGGACTGGGCTACCCAAACCTCGGGAGATTTCCAGGGTGTGAGAGCTTACTGGGCAGATTTTTAGGGGCACCTGCTGACACCTTGTGTTCTAAGAGCTGCTCTGAGTCTGTGACTTCTGCCCTCTACAGGAATCAATCTCATTACCCTCCCAAATAAAATACAAATCTCTCTCCAGACTAGGATCTTCTCCTACTTTATGAATTATAAAGTATAGAACTGATTTAAGGTCTCCCAATATCAAGCACTTTTTCAGGCATCAAACTACACACAGAGATTCCTTAGTTATAAACACGAGTCCCTTAATTCAAGAAACTCCTTAGTTGAGCCTTTGATTGCTTGGTGTTTGAGGAAAATAAAATTGTATTTATCCTAGAATTTTTTTGTCTATTTCTGATGGTTCTTAAGCCAAATCTGCAAACTTGTACTGTACATTCACCCACTGCAAGCAGAGAGGGAACCTTCCTGACTAAAAATGATTCCTAAATAAATTTGCTAAAATAGCACACAAGTATTAGAACAGTCTTGAGACAAATTCCTGTTTACCAGAATTTATAATTTCACATATTGTTTGCAATATTTGCCAAAATCTATTTCAAAGCACCTGCAAACACTTCACTTTTCCCAACAGCTGAAAATAGTTATATGAAACAGGACTGACAATAATTGAGTCATTTCTGTTAGCTGAAATACATAAGTTCTATTTTTTAAGAAATTTTCAGAATAAGAAAAGTGATCTGAATTTTTTAAATAGCTGTCATCAGCTAAGATTTTGGTACCAATTGGTCACTTCAGCATGCTCTTCTAACACGTACATATGCAATAATAAGCAAGAAAAAAAGATACCTGACAGAAATTCTCCTGAGTCCACCTGGAGCAGGCTCAAAATAATGAGCAAGCAGCAACTAAAAATAAACTAAACACTTTTCCAGTAATAGAAATAAGCACATGGAACAACAACAACAAAAAATATCTGTACAATTCATATAATTTGTTTCTTATAGCTGCATTTCTAGAACTAATCACTGTTTCAGAGATGCAGCATAATTGGCTTGTTCAGATTTATTAATGAACTCATGACTAATTACAATGCTTAACAGGCCATCTCAGGTAGAATTCCAAGAATACAAAATTATGTTTAATGGGTGAAGAGGGAAATGTTAATGGAGAGATGAAGATAAATCACGTATCAAAAATCAAGAATGAAGACAGGTGATCCAAAAAAAGAAGTATCTGAAGAGAGAACAGCTGTTGCCAGCTGACTCCAGAGCCACGTGGCAAAGCTGCCCCTTCATCAGCAATCACAGCCCTTCCCTTGATCACATCCTCATGTGGATGCAGAACTAGATTCGGGATTTTTGTATGTTTTTTAACAATCCAATCATCACTCAGATGGCCAGAAGTGCCTCCCTAATTCAAATGGGCCCATTTGGATCCACTTTTAAAGATTGGAGATCATTTTCCCATTACAAATTGAAGTTATTGAAGCTGAGGTTTTGCAGGAGGCTCTGTGGAAATGTCTCAGTTTAGAAGCCATACCAGTGACCCCAGAACAGTCCTCTGTCAGGAACTTGAGACAAGTCTCATTTGAAAACTCTGTGCATCCTCATTTAGAATAGGAATTTCAGTATTTCACACAGCAGAAAACTGCTCAGTGCAATTCCTGCCTGCTGCCTTTTGCCTGGCCCTCGATGTGGCTTTACCCTGAGACCAAGGAAAATCAGAAATTCTCAGAGCATTTTTTCATCTGCCCATCTGCTCACCTGTGCTGCTGACAGCTGAGTCCGTGGAGTTGCATCCTCAGAAGTTTTATTAAAGGCTGCAACACGAGCCCAGCTCTCATTATACACCAGAGAGAGCCTTATGAACATCCCAGCCACAGGAAAAACTTTAATCAGCATTTGCTGATTTGCCTTTTTACATAAGAGTCCAACAATGAATTGAAAACCAAGTCTTATTACTCCCACTGCTTTCATAATTAATTGCTTGTGAAAAAGTTAATAAGGTTTACAGAAATGTAATGCAATGTAGCACAGAAATGTCAGAACACTAACACAGTCTAAGAAATGGAAATTGCCTTTAAAAACAATTCTGTTCATAATTTACCCACAGTGTTTGTTGTTAGCACATTAAAACTTACTTAATTAGAAATAGCAAATTAGAAACTATCATGTCCAAGATGGGTTTTAACCAAGAAACAAGGATACCTTTAATTAAAAAAAAAAAAAAAAAACAAAAAAACACAAAAAACACAAGATACCTTCAAATGCATCACCAAACTTTTGGATAAGCCACAGAAATAAGCAAACCTCAAATAATCCACAGGTCTTCAATGAGAATTGAGACCATCAAAGAGAAAATAAATTGTCAAAACAGACAAGAAGGAGAGTTAACTTCCCCCTTATTTTCTTTACCTAGATTTTTACTTGGAAGCCACTTATTCAGTATTAGAACATTTTGTACTCAAAAGTTACTTTCAAAAATCTCTGTAACTTCAATGAGGAAAGCTACAGTTATGGTCAAAATGACTTTAGGTGTCCAAAAGGCAGAAAGCAACTTAACAAATGCAAGACAATATTTCCAATAAACTGTGACAAAACCTCAGCCTTTCCCCATTTCCAATTTATGCAGTGTAGATTGAGAATTAACATCAGGATGCAGCTTGATAAAAGCAGCCTCATAAATTTACCACTCATTTTTTCCACAGACTCACGAATTCAAAGAGTCTTTCTGATTAAGGGAAGCTCTTTGTAGATCATCTGGAATTTTTGATCCTGCACAGTTACTGTGCTGACCTCACAGTGATGTAGGATCCAGGGATCCCAAACCAGTCTTATGACACCTCTCAAGGCACCACTTGGTTGACCCCAATGCAGCATTTTTATGCTCCCTGCAGTTTCAGCCACACAACAAACAGGGAGCTTTGAGTGTTACCTCGTTCTGCAGTGCTGCTGTGGTTTCTGAGGTCTCTGTGCCTTCCTACAGTTTGATCAGCTTCCCCCTATTTAGCAGGGCTGAACAAAGCTCTAGCTACACCTGGTTCGTGCATGTTCTCTGAGTGTGTGATAGAAGTTCATCTTTAGCTTCAGAATCACTAAAATATAACATTTATTTGATACATTCAGCCTTCAGTTTTAGCCAAACCACACCTAAATGCAAACAAATCTCTCTGGGGTTTACGTTTTACTGGAACTAGCTCTCTTCCACCAGAAAAGCCAAAGTCAGAGGAGTGCTGCTCTCTGACTACAGTTTCACCTTACACATAAATAGTCTTGGCAGCTGCTGGCAGAGGTGACAGTGCCACAGGAGCTGTGTCATGCTCCTCACATGGTGCACACGCAACCCTCTCAACGCTGTGATCACATCACACCAATTATGATAAATATGAGGAAAAAAAAAAGTCTTTACCATGATTTCTTTGACTTTTGAAAGAAACTAACCCAAATAAAAAGCAGTTTTAATTGAATGAAACCTACTCTGTTTCATCATTAAATCTTAATTTTATAATTTCATTTTCCATGTCTGCAGAACACATTTACTCATAGAAGTGAAAGATGTGAAAACTAAAGATAATATTCTTTTCTCTTGACCTCATTTGGGCTGAAGTATTGTATCAATATTAGTTTCAGTTCACTCCTGCAGCAGCACTGCCTTGGTGGCTGTGGAACAGGAATTCTCTCTTCCCTTGGGTCCTGCCAAGTACTCATCTTTTCATCACTTTTCGTCACTTGCAAGGTACTGCACAAGTGGATTTTTTCTCTGTACATGGACAGTTCCTTCCAGTGTTTAAGGAGCAGTAGAGGCCACCTCACCCCGTGCCCCTGCTGCTGCTGCCTGGGCTCAGCCTGCCCCAGGGCTGAAATCCCAAACACCAGCACCAGGCTCACAGACCCCCAGCACCCCAAGTCCTTCTCCCAGCCTCCAAAGACAACTGTCCTAAAGAGAAACTATCAGATTTGTGCCCAAAATTCAAGGTAAAAACCTCCCATTCAGTGCTACTATTGTCTCCAGGGTATATTTCGTTTTCCCTGCTTCTGAAACATAACACGTCCTTTAGTGGACCAGGACCACAATGCCGAGATATCTTCTGAGTTTTTCTTTAAAAAGGACAAAAATCTTTGCAGCAAAATCATTCCTGCTAGCCAAAAGCAGTTAAAATAATACTTCTCTTTTGATATGGGAGGGTAAGCATTGATAGGAACTGATCTAACATAAATTAGGGCCTGTGAATAGGTACATTGTACTTTTAGAAGACTTTATAATATAAGTGTCTCTTGACTTTTTCATTGTTTGAATAAATGACTACAGGAGAAGGGTTTTTGAGAGGTTGCTGATTAAAGTGCCCTTTATTGTTAGAAGCATAATTAAGTAATACTTGAATTTATAACTCTCTTCAGGGAGTCCACACTCCTAAAGAAATTAGAAAATGGCTCAGCCAGAAAGTCATCTAGTTAATAATAGCTTTTAATTATCACAGCTAGCCTGTGTGGCATTCACATTTGCAAGGTTTCATTTTATTTAAAGAAATTAAAGTGCAGATCAAGTCACAAAACCTTCCTTTTATGCACTGTCCAAAGTCCATTAAACAAAATATAATTTAAGAACAGCATGGAGTTATAAATAGCCTGCTGTTTGCAATAGCCTGTCAGTCTGTTCCCCATTATATATGTTTAGCTAACAGCTCTCTAATTAGCAATCGCTTCTGACTACATAGCTCCTAAAATGTTTACATTGGAAGTCACAAATTACTGTCTAATTATGTTGGCTACATTATTGTGCATGAAACATAAATAAAATATCAGCCTATGCTATAAAAACAAAATGTGCTGTCATCACTGCATGACTACAAGACATACCATTGATATTCCAAGCCTTAGAACTACCACTGAAATATATAATCATATGTAAATATACACAAGTAGATATTTATCCAGCCAAACTTGTATCCAATGATGAAATCTGTATCTCATCTCCACAGCTAAACCAGAGCCAGCAGATAATTGACATTCTCTTTTCCCTCCAACTCTAGGATGTACTACAGAACTGTGAATCAAAAATAAAAATAAATTGTCACTGTAAACCTTCTCCTGGAAAAGTGGCCAACATCTAAAGTATTGGGATACTTCAAATGAACCAGCAATTTCCTCTTCATATCTGAGCTACTCTAACCCATGTGTGAATTTTTTCTTCTTCATTAATTATCATGAAGTGGCCTCCAGATTGTCAAATGAAGAGCACCAGCCTCTCTGTGCAACTGCTATATCTAACTATCTATCTAACTAGGACATTTTGTCACATCTTGCTGTATTTATGAAAGTGGTCGTGCTCATTTACACACTGTGCAGCAAACATCTCCATGCCCACATAACACCGTCCTACTTTCAGCCAGCCATGGACAAAGCACATCCATCAGCACACAGAACAGCTGGCAAGTCTTTCTTTTCTCATCCTGTAAATGGGAAATTGTTGATTAATACTGAAAATATGAATTGATTTCTGATGAATATACATAGAGCAATTCTTCTTCTCCTTGGAGAAGTTTGTGTGAGATCAACAAAAATAACCATGAGACTCTCTAGCCTGTTATTGGGAGCTGAAGGAAATGTGAAAATCAGGAAATATTTTGTTCTTCCCAGGAGGACGAAAGCTGGCAGAATACACTGGCAACTTATGACACCATCACTGAAGCTGTGCAAGGTAGAGCATGGTGGGATCACTTCCATCTTGTGTTTAACTGTATGGATCACCAGACTTTGGAGAAAAACTGTGTATTTCTTTTTGTTTTCAATTACGTTATTTTGGATGCCTGAATATTTTTAGCCAGAGCGAACACCACTGCTTACTGACACTTTCTGGAATAAGATGGTTTTTCAGATATTTCAGTGACAGACCCCAAATAATTTCAGTAACAGATGTATTATAGACACTTGAAAACCCCATCCTGTGTCCTTAAGGACTCATACTGAAAAGTTAAAAAGCCAACCAGCTTTGCTGTGCATTTCCTCTAATAATAGCTGACCTCCACTTGTGAATTATTCTCCCTTTAGAAAAACAAGACAAACTCAAAATAGCTGTTCCCATTTCCTCCAGGGCCCTAAACTATTTTTTAATATATTCTCACATCTCAATACCTTAATTATTAATTTGTTCCCTCAGCTGACTTGTTTTGTGAGCTCTCCTCACTAGCATAAACCTATTTACCAGGTTGCAATTTTCAATTCATATATAAGCCTTCATTTTATTAAAAGTCTACTCCCTAAACGCTTCCCTATCACTCAGAAAACCACCTGTCACACATGATTACATTAATTTAGCTTAAAGTTCAGGGAAAATGTGCACATTATTAACAAGGAAAGCAAACATGTGGAGCAGGTGACCTTGCTTCTGTCAAAGAATAACGCACTTCATACATTCAGCATTTGGTGGGAATGACCTTTACATGTAGTTAATTGACCAACTCAGCTACAGTGAGAAATAGAACATTTTTACTGATCATAAATTTATTATGGAAAAGAAGTTGCCATACTTTGTTTTCCTGGCACTGTTTTATTACAGAGGATTCCATGCCATGGGCCCCAAGGCATTAATCCTGAAGCAAATTACAAAGCACATTTGCAAGCAAGAGGAACAGGGAAAATTCAATGGCAAAGCTGAATTGGGCAAAGATAGGTAAATCAGCATTTGATGGGGGCAGGGTGGGGATGGAAGAATCAACTGAGCACAGCATCCCATTTTTCAAGTGCTGGATTCCGTAGTCCTTTCCTGCATAAATAGTTCTGCTTGTTTCAAGAGGCTAAATTGCCTTCCATGTGTCTACTCACAGCAGACACACTGAGCATTAAAAGTTTCCTTCAAGCCTTTCCCACCCAACCTACACACAATGTCAGTGTATAAAGGCTTAATAGTGGTGGAAGCACAGAAATGAACTTCAAAAAGAGACTAAATTTCAGTTTCAGACCTGAGGAAAATTGTTCAGCCATTTCAAGGTTATCCTACAGAGTCAAGCACCAAGAAATATGCTCAGGGTTAGCTACCAAGAGAATTTCTTTCTCAGGATCTCCCAGAAGTCTATAGATAGCAATTCCAAAAAGGAGAACATACTGAAATTGCAATTACTGCAAGGGCTAAATACCCAGCTACAGGAGTACACATTATATGGTGTGGTTTTTTCAGAAAATAACATTCTAATACGTATTCTCATTAGAGCTCACACCTGTTGCCAGCCTAAGCTAAACGTACACAGAGATTTCAAAGTGAGGCAATACCAGCTCCACATTCCTCTATTTCATTTTTATTTGCAGAAATATTTGCTCACCATTTGTTTCATTTTTATTTGCTCACCATGTGTTCACCTTCCAGGACACAGCCTGTGTCCACGTGCTGCTCAGGACTGCACACAAACCGTGACTCAGTCAGGGAGCAGCTGCTAAATAACTGTCAAGTTAAGCATATCCATAGTTTGTGAAATTTCCAGCACAAAGTCACTTGAATATGACCCAGGCAGTGCCAATCCTGCCCTGTGCACACAGATTGGATTGTGAATCCCACTGCAATATCTCATTTCGAGTGAGGGGACAGTGACATGCCATGGGAATGGAGCAGGGAAACAGGATTTCCCCCTGCAAGGCAATTATTTTTGGTTAGGCTATTCCCTAACACAGCACTCAGTTCTGTGTCCCCAGGCTCGTGCTTCATCCTGGCCCACGTTTGAATTTTAAGAAAAATTAAGGATCAAAAGCTTCAGCAATAATGAGGCATCATGGGTTGGGGGGCCACCCCTCTTCAGTCAGACATGCAGTGTGCAGGGCCTGCCAACAACACTGAAAAAAGAACTTGAGGATGAGTTAGTAAATAAATAAATATAAATAAATAATAAATACAAATAAAAATAGAGACATGAAAAATAATTGACTCTTCAGTCCGAATGAACAATGAATTTGTGACATTCTGCTCTCCAGAGAGCACAGAAATAAAGTATTTTAATTGCAGAACAAAGTAAAATTGAAATCTAAGCAGTTTCAAAGACATCGTCTATTGCTGCTCAAAAGTGTCACAAATAGTTTTTCCATCCCATCTATCTTTTAAATAACTCTCCCCCTTCAGGAAAACTCATATTTTTATGACTTTATTTCTAGTATATAGAGGATCATCTCCACCACTCTCCACACACACACTTTTCTCATTTTTTATTATTGTAAATAGTCAAAGAGTGCCTAAAATTTCCCCCCCAGTGAAGGATAGGCCACTTTTATGTAAAAGGAGTGAGCCTTTTTTTGTAAGGTACTTAATAACAGCACTGCAGAAACCACAACAAAACATTTATGACATTGGGATAATTATAATCACATCCAGAGAACTTGCTAATAAATCTAGTAGGACATGAAAATGAAAAGGAATTTTATTTTACTATATCAATTTCATTTTGTCCTTTAAAGCAAATTAAGTAACTCAGTTTCGAGACACGCTATTTAAAAGCAACTCTTTGGAGAGCAAAAAACAAACTTCAGAGATGGGATTGAAAATTGCAGCATTTAGCTCCCATGGAGAAATCCATTTGAAGAATTTAGCACAGATTAAGGTAGGAAATACATTACTTTCCTAATTTTTACAGAACTTACCTCACCAAAGGAACATAAAGTCTCAGTCATTTGTTTGGCAGACTGGCCATCAGTGGCAGCAATCTACATAATTTGACATGCTGTGAAGCTTAATTTTCATTCATTTTAGGGAGGCCATAAAAGGTTAAAATTTTTGTCATTGATGATTAATGCCATAAATTAAGGATATGTTAGAGAGAGTATTACACAAAACAGCATTACTCTGTAAGGAACTTTGCTAATGTAATCTTGGACCTAGTGAACAGCAGCTCTAGAAGGTTAATGGAGTAATATTGAGTATTATTATGTTGTCTTTTGTGTTTATACATTGGTGGGTCAAACAAAACTGGCCATTAAAAGGCAACCTTGGGTTTTTAATAAGAAAAATTATGGGGAGGAAAAGAAATTATGTTCAATCAATTCAAATGAATTCTACAAATTATCTCAGCTGCCTTCATGGTTTGTAATAATGCCTGTAAATATATCCTCTTAAAAATACCATTAATCTTATAGTAAAATTTTAGCTGATAATTGTCTAACACAGCAATAAAGAAAACCTTAGAATTCAACCTATGTTAACTAAATGCTCATAAACAGATCATTAGTTGTTAACATTTTTAAAAGCACCACTTGACCTGTTTCAACATCAACCTAATTCCTCAATGTTGTTTGGATTATCCAAAACATCCTATAAATGTTCACCACTTTCTACTGGCTTTAGACAGGCTGGAGACCGTATAATAATAACAAATAAGCATAACTTCTGAATTGAATACTGAAAATACCTGTCTTCAACTTGGTAATTTTTCTCTTTTACAAGTATTTCTATTAAGTCCCCTATAATTCTACATGAGGGGAAACACAGACAGTTCTCTAATGCTTTTCTTCTGTATTTTTTAATATAGGATTTTTTTTAAATTTGAACCTTAAGCTCAGTCAACTATTTCTACCATTTTACATTATGCACACAGATATAATAATGGGGTTTTTTTCTTCAAATTTGTCTATCTGAATATTTTCCCAGATCTCACTTAGATCCCTTTTCAATATATTTTATTACTAGTATCAAATTCATTTTATGTCTCCCCTTCTTTTAAAAGGCATTATTTTCTCCTAAGCAACAGATGAAGCTTTTCATCTTTATATCACCTACTTTTTGCCAGAAAAGTTTTCTGATTCCTTTTGCATCACTCACTGCACTCCAGTGGATAAGTCCGTTTGCTCAATGACCACAATCACTTCCATTTTAAAACAGGAAAAACAACAACACTGCTGTTTAACCAGCAAACAGCCTACACAAATAACCTTATCAACAGTTCAAGGAAGCAAGGAGATTTCTTGTCTTGTGCCAGCAGAAATAAAAATATCAGTAACATTTATTGCATTTGTCACTACTTAAATAAACCTAAATAACCCAAGAAAACACGATTCCAAAGTGAGCAGAAGATAATGCCACTTGCCACGCCTGTTTGGAAAAACAACATACTCCCCAATTTATACACAATTTACTTCAGATCTGTAAGCCAGCAGTGAAACACACTGTCATATAATCTTTCTTAGTCATAAATTATTAAATAGTAATTAATTGTAAGTTGTGAGTGTAATTGAGCCGTTAGTATGTAAGTTTTGCTCCTGGGGTTATTCAGCTTCACCTTTAGCAGTGGTCTCTGAACAATTTCCTATTACCTTATAATGACTTTCAGTAAATGCTTATCTGTATCCAGCAGATTGTTCTGCTTAAAAATACTGTGCTGCAAGAGAAGCTGAAGTATCATCACCATGAACTAATTATTTATGGTTGAAAATGTCAAAGAGACCCTTACAAGTTGCTGAAGCATAAAATTTGCCCTGCCTTCAACTTGCTATAGTCTAACAAGATTTCAAGTTAGAACAGAACATCCCAGGGCTTCCTCTGATACCGTTTTAATCAGATTTCCTACTTTTGTTTGATAGGCTTCTGAGAGAATATTGTATATTGCACACATCCCTTCAGAAATGGTCTCTAACTGGTAATGAGCCACAAAATGGCTTGTGATTCTTGTGTGGTTCCCACAAGCTGCAGCTGCCCTACAGCTCCCTTTTGCTAAACCCTACAGGGTGCTCAACACACCTGGAAGGGCCCTGCTGCAGCAAGTCCAGCGTTTCCTTCTAATGCCAGGTGTTTTGCTTTTCATCTTACAAAAAAACAAAAAGCAGTTAATTTTCCTAAGTTTATAACTACACTCAACACCAAAGACACATCACAGGACAGAAAATGTCATAAGAAAAAAAAGAAAATATGGTATATGTAGAAACACCCCACACATTTATCTGAAAATGACTGTTCCACTTCAGATCTTTCCAGTTTTGACCCACTAACTTATCTTTGAAACCTTGGGTTGCTTGCTAAATTCCTCAGAGTTGCAGAGATGAGTAGAGGATAGTGTGTCATAGATGCCAGAAGGCTTTCTTCACATTCACTTGTAATGTCTTTTCCAGCCATGCCACAAGTCCATGCAGTCCAGAGCAACTGCAGAAAACAGGGCAAAATATGTGTGTGGAAAATCAGCTCTCTCCAACAGAGCTGCTGAAAATCATCTTCTAGATGAATCTTTCCAGTATCACTTTAGGATCTCTGCAATATTGTAGAATGCTGAAAATACTTTTTAAATCAATGGATCTGTCAATTATTGTAATTTTGAAGAAAACTTGTTAAAAAGAAAAGATCCCAAGTAGAGGCTGTTGATGCTGTGTGTATGCTTTTGGTTTTTAAATGTAATTTTTAAAATAATCCGTACTACCATAGCTATTTTTTTAAAAAAGGGAAAGATTCACTATGTTCCAGTTCAGGTCTTGATCCCAAACTGTTACTGAGTCAAATCAATCCCAGAGCTCCTGGTAAATTGTCATTTATGTAAGTGAGATGCACAGAGAAATGCAGAAACAATTACTGTCAACTGTAGTGCGATTGTACAGTCTACAGGAGTCCAGAGAACAGCCTTTAGAGATCTTCAGACATTTCTTTTTCTCCCTGAGATCCCCTTGATCATTTCATCAGGTACTATTTTTCTGACAGACATTCAGGGAACTAAAAAGTTAACCCAGAAATACATGACCACAATATCTGAAGGTCTCTTTAATGTGTTCTTAAGATTCTGAATATCTTTTGGACCCAAAAGTTCCCAGTTAAATTGTTGCACAACCTAACTTTTATATGAAGGGATTTCTAACACATCATGCTATAATTGCTGGTGATCTGATCTCTTTTTATAAAAGACTGCCATGAAAAGCAATGAAGCTCTCTGAACTGCCTCCTGAGCAGTATAAAACTGCACACGTGCTCTGAGAGCCCAACTCCAGCGCTCCACAGCAAGCAGCTTTTGCAACAGTAGGAGATTAACATCTTCCTGTGAGGACCCACTGATGGGACAGGAGGTCATGCTCTTAAAATAAAGATTTTAGGAAGAAATTCTTCCCTGTGAGGGTGGAGAGGCCCTGGCACAGGGTGCCCAGAGAAGCTGTGGCTGCCTCTGGCAGTGCCCAAGGCCAGGCTGGACAGGGCTTGGAGCAGCCTGGGACAGTGGAAGGTGTCCCTGCCCTTGGGACTGGATGAGCTTTAAGATCCCTTCCAACCCAAACCATTCAGAACTGCAGGGAACTGCAAGCCTTTTTCAGTGTCCAAACCTACTATCAACATGCAACAAATTAACAGGTCTTAATTATGAAAGCAACACCAAACAATTAAGCAGACTGAGGTATTACAAAGTCCCAGCTGTGGCAGCATGTTACTTTAAGATAACAGACACATATTTCTCTTGACAGTGAGATTAATCTTCTACAGCATATCAAAAATCTTGCTCTGGGAAATGTCTCTCCTCATACTAAAATGAATTCAGATTTAGTAATGATGAGAGAAAAAGTGCCACTTTGGGCTCTCCACTCTCCAGTCACAGACAGCCATTTGAACTGTGGCTCAATGATTCCAAATAATAGGAAGAAGAGAACAAAAATTATCTCTGACCTACTGTGCTATGCCAATTACTGCAACATGCAATATACTTGTCAATCTCCTCAGTTTTATACGACAGTGACTGAAAAATTTCAGCTGTTTCCTAGAAGTTTCCTTCCATGTATAATAAAACTTTTCCATCATCTCATGGTTTGCATAGAAAGAGCCTAGTACATACATGTAGATTAAAAGCATGAAACTTCATGCATAGCACTAAAGCCCAGTGAAGACCCAGCCATATCCAAATATTTGTATCATCTTTAAGAATAGGATTTCTCTTCTACTTGTAGAAATCCCAAACATTAAGAGAGGAAGTTTGGGAGGAGTGTGATAAATACTCTGCCATGCTAGCAGAGAATTTTCACCTCCAGCCATGCAGGCATTTCAAGATAGCCTGAAATCCATCATGTTAAAATTTAAGCAATTAAAAGGCAACTCTCTGCTTTATACATAACAATCTTGTGATATTACTTTTTTCATTAATAAATTCTCTACGTCTTTGCAAAATGCAGGCTTCTCTTGGCTGCAAAGCTGGAGCACCCTGAGCACTTCCACAGCAGCTGTTTGCCATAATTCCACGTAGTATTCCTGCCATGGATCAGTGTAAAGTAGGGCTAGTAAATGGCTCCTAACAGGAAATGATAAGTCTAGACCAAATCCCTGCATCCCTGTCTCATGAAAATACACTGCATTGGGATTGCTGAAACTGCCAGCCAGGCTTTAAAAAAACAAGAGAGAGAGGATATTGTGAGAAGAACATTAGCATTAAAATATCAACTCATGCGTTCTTCCAGGGAAAATCCTGTACAAAATGAAGCTGAATTCCCCTCAAAACAATAAACTCAGAATGAAGCCATCACTTTCCCAGTACACTGTACACTTATATTTAAAAAAACCAAACCAAACTGAAGAAATAAAAAAAGCAACTTAGACCCATTTTAAGCTTCTTTACCCAGGATATTTTAACAATCAGGACACCAGATTCTACTCAGTCTTCCTACCTTAGTTAATTTTCCTTGAATTAATAATTAAAGGTACATCTGGTTTCTTTAAGAATAGTATTTAACATTAATATTAAAGTACAGCCATAATGCAATAGATGGGAAAACCCTTAAAGAAACCATCCCATGAAACGACTGCAGGTATTTACTTGGCTCCCACCTGCTCCATTTGTTTCCCTGCAATTACTCCTGCAGACATAATTACATCAGGACAGATCATTTCAAGTTTTTCTGTCCCTGGCAGGCACTGTCTGAAAAGGCACACCAGTGTCCATGAGAGCCAAGTCACAAGCAGGACCCTGAATGTCCCCTTCCCTCAGCAGCCCCCGAGGCTGTCCAAAGTGCAATTTCTCCATCTTTTCATTTCCCAGCTTCCCTTTCAATCTGAGTGCTGGACTAGGGACCCAAGTCACTGATACCCAGCAGAAAATCGCTTTTTATCAAGTTGCTGGTTTACCAGCATTCTGAATGTGCTATTTTTGGAAGTTCAAGTTTGCAAACAAGGCTGAGTTATTGAGCTGGAATGGATTTACCATACCTTATAGGCAACATTTTAAAAAGCTGTTC
The DNA here is from genome assembly GCF_017590055.1 of Onychostruthus taczanowskii. NCBI lineage: Eukaryota > Metazoa > Chordata > Aves > Passeriformes > Passeridae > Onychostruthus > Onychostruthus taczanowskii. Next base: position 465,856 of record NW_024499017.1, read on the forward strand.
TGAGCTAATTACATACTCAGCTGATTCCCAAGTGATTAATAAAGTTCCTGACTAATTTTCTGTCTCTCTTCTGAGCTGCCAGATGGAGTACAGAAAACCCATGTACATCCCATAATGCACATTTTCAATAAAGTTTACAGTTAGGAAAAAGAAAAATTAGGGAAAATTTTACATTTGCTTTACTTGAACATTCCTAAAAGCTATAAATAGGTCTCACAAAACAAGCTTACCCTTTCCTCTGTTTTCAGTCCAGGTCAGAAATCTTTTTGTATTGGCCTCTGTTTTACAACAGTGTTATTACACCCGCATCTTAAAGTGAACAAAAATGTTTTTTTCATTAAACAAGACAGAAGGTACTGCACTGCCTTTGCAAACACTCGTGCCATTCAGAGCTGACATGAGTTCCCCTGTTCTTGCAGTCTCTATTCTTTCCTGAGAATGGTTAAGTGGAGTTTGTGTCACTTTCCTTTGGTTTTCTCACAAACAGAAAACATTCTGAAGGTGATCTTGCTGTTCTTTTATTTCCTTTAAATTTCATCATTAATATAAAAATAATCAGAAGATGTCCAGTGATCCAATTCTTTAGAGAGTGATTCAAATTCATTTGTCCCTTATACAAACCAAAGGAAAAAAAATTCATTATTAATTTAGGCAATTAAGAGTCATTGGAAAGCAATAACCAGTACATTAAAGAACCCGTCTCTGGAGTGCTACTTACAGTCTACCAAAAGTTCATTTTAGAGCATTTCCAGTGAAGAAAGGTCATTTCCTAGATGTGTTCTAGAGAATACAGTAATTTTTAAATAGTAACCTAAATGAGAAATGGATTTTTTGTAAATATGGTGTAAATGGTTAAGAGAATTAGAAACAAAATTAAATATATGTATTATACTTATAACATCACTTTAAATTAAACTATGTATAATAATATTTATCTCTTCTTATCATTATCAAAGAAGAATCTCTATGTTTCTTCCTTACCTTTACATAGGGTGCAGTCGAAAATGAAAATTTCTATACAAGACACAATAATGAACACTAAATCTTTCTAGAATCCACTGGTAGAAACAGAGTGTAACTTTGATTCTACAGGAAAGTTGAGGAACTGTCTTACAGTGCAAAGTTTATTGATATTCAGCTCTTGGCAGCCCCAAGGTACAGAACCAGAAAGCAGCCCCACGAGGCACACAGGATCTCTTGACTCATCTACAAATTACCTGTCTCACCTTTTGCAAAGTGCAGAAATTGGTTATCTACACGAAATCTTAGTATTTACTGATGGCATCAATTCTATGACAGTACAAACTGGTGAAGGGAACTACATTAAACCATGTACAACTGGCAAGAGTTATGCCAAGGAAAAGAGTGCAAGACAGGAATAGTAGAGGCAGTTAAGTCAATTTCCCTCAGTAAAGTCAGAGAAATGATAACACAGTCACCAAGGCACAAAGCTGTGATTAAAGTTTCAAATTCTGTCTGCACCAGACTTTCTACATGATATAAACAGTGCACAGCAGCACACCCACATTCCTCAGTTTGTCATGTATAATAAACTATTAATCTTTTCCACACAAAGGTGGAAGTGCTTCATAAGCACAACAAATGTATCAAAAAATGCAGGGCTGGTCCTCACAGTAATTAAAGGTTTGTGTGTGATATTTGTGATATTGTTTGGCAAATGCAAGGTTAAATGCCCTTGTGGAAGATGAGACAATGATGTAAGGTAATATTCTCTCCTGCCCTGAGTAGGTCATAATGTGTGCTGATTTTTATAAAGGTATTGAAAAGGTAAGAAAATGTGCTGATGAAATTTCATGCATGTTCATTACACCACAGAAACCAATACTAGCAGAGAATCCTTTCCAAGCTCACTCATATCAATAATGCAGTTAGATTAGATAAAAATATGGGCTTTTATTTATTATTCTGTCTGCCTACAAAAAAGTCTTAGGTCCCCATTTGAACACCTCTCTCAGATCTTGGCATCCATCAGGAATCCTTATCACAAAGCAGTCTTCAATGCAATGGGAAAACAATAGAGAAAAAAGCCAACAGCACAAAATAATAATGTGCTCTAACCAAAATCATCTTCACCTGACATCAAAAAGGATGAGTTTGGAATAAAGGTTTCTTTCAATCAAAGGTTTACAAGTACATATAATAAAACATATTATTGTGTTCTGTCAAACTGAAAGACTGCAATAAACTTTATTTTGATAAAGCAGAATTGTTCTTGTGACTAAATTTTACATTTCATAATACAAAATATATCATTTTTGTACAAATATACTAAGAGGGAACAGTCCCAGTAAACTACATTTCTTATCTTTTCTGCCTAGTCTGGCATAATAACAGTCAACTGACCTTCTGAAATAGTTGCATGTGCCAGTTAGAAATTTCTTTCCCCCACATTCACAGAAAGATATCCAGCCTGGATTGGAGAATGACTATTTATGCATCAGAGACTAATCCCTAAAACTATTCCAACATCTAGACATTATGATATATACTTTTTTAAAAGGAAGACTAGCAGTAAACTAGCAACACAGACATGGATTACTACACTGGGATATATCCACAGCTAATACTGGGGTTTCAGCAGATTATATTTGTGGAAGTGTGTCTTTCTGCTGAAGAGACAACAAAGAAGTAGCAAAGAAACAGAGGCAACTTGAACAGGAACTTTTAGCATCCAATAAAGAGGCACCTTTTTTTTTTGTTGTTGTTTTTCTAAGTAAAGGCTTGGCATTATGACTAGTTTGATTCCTTCTGTGCTCCAAAGAACCTGCTTTTGTGATTCTTTATTAAATAAATCAACTGAACTGTATTAGAAATACCCTCTCTAACAGAAACAATAACAACCATTGGATTAGCCAGTTGAAAGAAAGGGTCATTATGCTTCTGCTGCCAATAGCTAAATTTGAGCTATGATAAGGATGAACAAGGTAAATTATGAAATGGAGCAGAAAAGCAGATAAGAAAAATGAAATGAAAAACATAAGCTGAGAGGGCAGAACAGAGAAAATGTGGCTCAGGGCAGCAGAAAAGCACAGATGTGCAAATGAAACATGCTGTAATAGAAAACAGATTGAAACTAAGGAGACTTAAGAACAGAACCTTGCTTGGAAATCCAAATCATCATGTCCTTCAACGTGCTGACAGCTCTTCCAAATGCCCCCCAGGACACTGCTGGCCCTTTTTTGCTGCAGGGGTGTATTGCTGACTGCGTTCCATTTGCCACCCGCTGGGTTCCAGCTGGTTTTTGGCAGAGCTGCCTCCCAGCTGTCGGCTCCCAGGCTGTGCACTAAACGCAGCTGGCCCTTCCCATAGGCAGCACCCCGCACTTCCCTTTGCAGAGCTTTGTGAGGTTCCTGTCAGTCCTTTGCCCCACAGTTTCCAGTTTGACCTGTGGTGACCCTGAATGCCTGGAGTGGCCCCACCAAAGCCCAGCAGAGCCCACTGCCAGCAGGCTGGACAAGCTCCTTTTACCAGCAAGGCCTCAGCAGAGGGGCAGAGCAGGAGAATGAACCTTTGCTGGCAACTTTAGGAAAAGAGATACCTTGGCACTCCTGAAGGAACTTACTTTGTTCTTGGAATTAATTGGTTATTCACCTCTAACTTCTTCTAATAGTATCCAAGGCTCGAGCTCATGGCTTTATCCAGAGAAGAATGTGTCCTTCAAGCAAACACAGCTGGGAGTCAGAGTTTGTGAAGTTTTCCCCCTCTCTTTTGTGATATAGCTTGTGAGGTTATGCACTGAGTGCCTCAGAACATGTCTCTGTTTTAGAAGTAAAGCATTTTGCTAGTCTTTGTCAGGAATGATTAGAAGTATTCCCCATTTTGAACAACAAAGGTTGAGTCAAGGTCATTCCCCTGTTTCCTTTGGGCATTGCTAACTGCTCTGGTTCTGAGACCATGACTACAAAGAATGTCTGTTTGTCTGTCCTGTCACTGTGCTAATGCATTTCATGCACTGTGCCTCATTTAAAACGAAACAAACATTTCCTCTCTCCATCCTGCCTCTGCTTCAGTTTGTCAAGCACCACAGCCTGTGTCATCTGCTTCCCAAACCATGAGCAGTAAGGGATTTTTAAGAAATGCCTTGGAAAATCATTTAAGAACATTAAAACAAGCTGCAGTAGGCAAACATATGTAGTCCTATTTGATTTGCTTTAAGTGGACATTTCAGTATAATGTTTTCCACATAATCAATGCATCTCTAAAAACATTAAAAAATAACCTTGCACCTTGGGCACCGTCTTTTTAAATACTGCAATACATGAGGTATAAAACCCCCAAGTGACCAAAAGCCTCAAAGGTTAATAGGAGAAGCCTCCTCCTTGGAGCATCTGCTGGAATTTTTGCTTAATAAAGACAAAACCAAACGCATAATGAGTTTGTTAACTTAAAGGAAAAGTAATTATTCCAAATGTTGTTCTAACCTTCCTCCTTTTGACTAGAAACAGACAAGGTCACCAATATTAGCACTTGATAACTGACTTCAAATATGTTTATTTATCAAGAGGAGAATCAGAGAGGAAAAAGTATGAATAAAGGTAATTTTACACCAAAGTCATTTAACACAACTGAAAAGGAAAACAGGAACAGTTTTTTATTATTGTGCATCTCTGAAGCCAGTGGAGCACTGGACTTGACAATAACAGTTTTATACAGGATACATTTTTCTGCAAAATAACCAGGCAGTTCTTTCTCTTCCCTGATACATTAAATAAAATTTAAAATTATCTAGACTCCAGGACTTGCATAACTGAAAATCCAGGCCACAGTTCTCCCAATGTGGCAAAAAGCTTTTGCCACTGCCTCCTGGTTTTCCTTTAAAACCTCTATAAAGCACTGAAGATTTCTGCCTTTGGCTCTTCTCAAAATCTAACTTTACTATATGACAGAGAAATATTTTGAATATTTCATTTTCATGAGGAAACACCTTTTTAAGTCTTCTCTGATAGGAAGTACCTGAAGTAGTTACCTTTAGACTAAGGCAGGCTTTTCTCACATCTATCTACTTCCTTTCCTGAGTTAATAAACATCTCAGAAGTTTTTTTAAATTTGGTTTCTTTTTTTCTACAGCTGTTTATTAATCATAATAGTCAAATAATTTCATTTGCAGAATTCTTTCCATGTCTAAATAACAATTTTTGGTATTGTTTTTCCTAAGTGTTGTATTTAACTGTTGCAAAGGTGTGCACAAGCCCAGGGAGAAGCTCCATAGCTCTTCTGAATTGCAAGGTTCTGAAGTGAAAACTGCTCATAGAGAGAAGTACAAGCACTCACCTGAGATCACAATAGCTAATTAGCCACCTGCAATTTGGGGTGCATTGCCTCAAACTCCACTTAGACTTCACAACATTTGAAACACTTAAACTTCTGACTTTCAGGATAAGCTTGCTTAAAACAAAAGAAAAAAATGAACAGAGTACACTTCCCCGAAGGAAGTAACTTGTAATCTTCATTAACCCCATTATGTGCAGCATCATTTCATCACCCTAACACTCCCTGCAGCTGTCTGGCAAGCACAATCTCAAGAAAAGCTCATTTACATATGGCTCCTGGCCTAGCTCCCTAGAAAAATTTGCTAAAACAAATCACAGTGTCAAAAGAAAGCTCATTAAATTTTTACATCAGGCTGCCATGTTACCCTTAGCTCCCTGGGCATTCATACCTCTTCTTGTCGTTAGCTTTCAGTCCTTAAGGCTCACATGTTTTCAAGGGCAGAAGAAACCAATTATGAAAAAGGAAGTTATTTCCTCACTGCTATACAATGGCACATCCAGCCACTGCTAATTCACATTCACCAAGAACTGCTCAATTACCCCATCACACCACCCTGCTGAATAACACAATATTTCCACATGCACTTAATTCAGAACCAGTATTTGTGTTGAGGCAACAGCACTTTAGCAAACTGAAAATGGGGATTGAGCACATTTTCCACCACTGTCTGTCCCGTTTAATGATGTAGTTTTTCCTTAATATAAAGGAACACCTAGCCCATTTATCCAGTGGTGATGTTCATGTTTCAGAAGGCATAAAAACCCTTAGATACATGAAAAAGTTAAAAACATTTATTAGCTTCACCTTAATCTACATTATGCTGAGTATTTTCAAGGAACAGGGTTAGAGTTAGGGTTTGGGTTAGGAGTTAGGGTTTGGGTTAGGGGTAGGTTAGGGTCAGGGCCAGGGTTAGGGTTTGGATTAGGGTTAAGGTTTTGAAAACCACAAAGCCCAGGGCTGCAGTCACACTACAGCTGCAAAGGGCATCCCAAGGGGAACACAAATCTGCCACAACATGCCTTCCTTCACAGCTTTTTCCCTGCAACCAGCCCCAGCCCTTCGCTGCTTTTTACTGCCTAGGGCTAGGGGTAGGGGTTATCTTAGGGTTTGGGGTAGGGTTAGGGGTTAGGGTTTGGGGTAGGAGTTAGGGTTTGGGTTCGGGGTAGGTTAGGGTCAGGGCCAGGGTTAGGGGTTATCTTAGGGTTTGGGGTAGGGTTAGGGGTTAGGGTTTGGGGTAGGAGTTAGGGTTTGGGTTCGGGGTAGGTTAGGGTCAGGGCCAGGGTTAGGGGTTATCTTAGGGTTTGGGTTAGGGTTAGGGGTTAGGGTTTAGGGCTAGGGTTTGGGGTTAGGGTTGTGTTAGGGTTAGGGATTAGGGTTAAGTTAGGGTTAGGGGTTAAGTTTAGAGTTAGAGGTTAGGGTTAAGGGTTAGGGTTAAGCGTTAGAGTTAGGGGTGTGTTAAGGTTTAGGATTAGGGTTTGGGTGGTGTTGAATTACATGAAAGTTATATTCCCTGTTCACCAATCCGCTCTATTTAAATGGTACATAAACAATTTTTGCTTTTTAAAAAATCTCTTCTCTAATTTTGTTGGATTTGATATATTTTTTCCACTTCAAAGGATTCACGTAGCCAATATTTCACAATGCTTCTCAAAGAGTACTTAGGATCTTATTTGTTCACAAGGCCAAATATAGTAAAGATTATGATTTTATTCACCACCACGTCACTTTTTTATTTGTTTTCAGGCCTGACACATCTAACTAACATTTAATTCCTTCCCAGCCCAGGCCTGCACTGCCACTGGCAGGTAGGATGCAAATCAATGGAATTGCTTCTGAACCTTTACAGCAAGTAAGATTTCTCCCTCAAAAGTGCCACAGGCAGCAGATGCTAAAGCTTGCAATGCTTTTTTCAACTTCCCAGATTCCTTGGAGTTCTGCTGAATCAGGATTTTACACCAAATGTGCTACCTACTGCAGATCTACACTTGTTCATCTACAAGTGGTTAAATAATTAACAGGCAACTGACTCAAAGAAGTCACAAAATCCTCAGACCCCTGGCACATGTTTAAGCTACTGATGATCATCACCATCTACTGAGTAGAGTCAGCTTAGTGAGACCTGGAACAAAAATAATTATTTTAAAGAAAAGTGGAGCAGAGTAGAGAAGCAGGATGTGAACTCAGCCCCTCTCCCTCTCATCCACCTCATTTATTCCAGCTGAAACCATTTCCATGCACCATCGTAGGCGACCAGGAGAAGCCATCAGCATCCCAGTGGTTATGGATATCCCAGGACAGGAATGAAAAGCCAACATGAACATTGCCATTAAAATCAAACATCAAACATCATAGATTCCCATAACTCCTGATGGAATTTGTAGTCTTCTGATGTCAACTAAACAACATTACTCATGGAAATGACCAGAAACACTGAAAAGTCCTTATGAGCAGCTGCTGAGAGCTCAGGCATCCCACAGCTCCCCTGACCACACAGACAGATCCACTCCACTGCCATTTTATGCACTAATATATAAACAGCAAAGTACATTTTGGAGCTTTCCTGACATTTCACCTATAGCAAAGGATTGAATTTAATATTGCCATTCCTGCATGGAACTAAGGGTAGAGTAACCCATCGTGCAACTTCCTAGCTGCACTTGCACGGCATTTACAGCCAGAAATAGCTTGAAATTGAAAACTATTTGAAACCAGGACAAAGTAGACAAACAAAAAAACCACAACAGGTATTGCTTAAACACCTGAAGCTGTTCTAAACTTCCAGACATCAGCTTCCAAACTGCATTTACTTTCTGCTGCCAGCTGAGAGGCAGCTCTACAACCCAGAGCCTGCCAGTCTCTTTAATTAGAGACAGTGACCCACAAGCTGGGTACTTTCTGCAATCATTGACAATTGGTTTCCATTTTATTCCCAAGGGGCCAAGGCTGCCCTTAAAAGTGAGCCAAAATTCTTTCATCACCCACACATTACAGGAGGGCAGAGGAGGATTCCCATGAGGATTTATGACCAGAAACCTGCCACTGATGTCCCAGCTTTCAACAACATAATTATGGTGTGCATGAACAAATAACACTCTGTAGGGATTTTCTGATGCATTGTTTTGGGGTTTTGTGGGGCTGCCTTCCTAATATATAACATTAATGAGCAAAAATTATCTGACATTGATATGTCACTTAAATAGTGAATATCTACTCCATATGCACAAGTCCAACTGGTTCTAGTGAAAATTCCACATCTTGGATGTGTCACAGAAAACTAAACATCAGAAGGAATAAACCTTTATAGAAAAATGGCATCTTTTTCTAAAATTTGACACAAAAATTATTCTTTAATGTTATCCCATTGAATAGTTTCACAGACTGCCACTGCCTTTTTAAACACTTTCTTTTCAAACAATCATGGGTTAGTGAATTGTGTGCTCTGTCATCCTGAGATGAACTCAGACAGCAGGGCAGAAAAAAAGAAAAATCCAGAAACCCCACAGGATCTATGTGCAGCATGTATCCCAATACTGACAGAAGCAATATATTTTCAGGACCTGAAAAAAAAAAGAAGTACTAGCTGCACAAAAACAAGGTTCAGTTAAATAATAGGCTGCTTTCCTTGTATTTATTGCAGTTAAAACAAGCATCTTCATGGGTGCTTCTGCATTTTCATTTATTAAAGTGCACAAAATAAGGCTAAAAGGGCTAAGATTTTGACCTGAGATTGAAGTACTAATCACGATCTAACAACCACCAAAGTATTTTAATTTCCTAGTTAATTTTCCTAATTCCTTAATTGCCTATTTAATTTCAATGGGTACCCCATTGAAATAACATGTCCCAAAGTATATCTTACATTAGATTCTCAAATCAGAACCTGTTGTCATTCCTGCTGTACCACATTTCTTTTTCAAACAGCAGACACATTCCCAAATACTTTTAGATCGCGCCAGAGATTGTCCATAACCACTTAACCCTCAAAATGTTTGACCTGCTAGAGATGCAGGTTAAACTTTCAGATGCATTTCTAGAATGGAGAGGCAAGTGAGTCTCATTTATCACTTGCAGCTTCAAAATTTTGATCTTTATAGATCAAGACACTGTGAGTATTCCTTGGAACATAACATCAGCACTGCTCAGATAGGGGCTGTTCTCATTAGACTGCTGAGCACTTTTTAGGAATATTGTGTTGTTATAAAGGCTGGCATCTCCTTGATTAAGATTAAAGTGAGACATTTCTTTACTGAAACCCTGTAAAACACTGCATCGGAAAACCCTTACTGCTTGTAATAGACCCAGCCTTTCAACCTGAAGAATAATATATTTGTGCATAGCTCTTAAAGTGATTGGATGCTGCAAGCTCTTGTCTGTGTGAGAGTCTGCCCACTTTGGAATTTCAACAGCTTTTTTATGAGCTGCATGTTGGGATTCACAGCACATCTACAGTTTGTCATAGGCACTACCCTTTATATCATTTGATTTCAAAGCTGCTTGCTACAAATCCTCTGCAATCAGGTTGTTATTAATACCTTTAATCTGCCCTCAGACAAGAAATCTAGTGCAGTGGGGCTGTGCCAAGCAGGCTGAACAGTAATCAGCAACCATATCTGATGGATTATGTTCTTTGTACACTATTTACAGTGGGCAAGGAACAGAAAAACACACATATGCTCATGCCTTGTGCCACTGTGCATGCAGGCCCCGGTGCTGGGTCCATCTGTATTCCCACCAGTGTGTTCTCTGCAGCCAAAGCAGCTGAAAAGAAATAGAGTTTTGGGGGAAAGTGCCATACTGCCCCTCTAATGGAATGAAATATTCACAGCTTTTATCAGGTAACATAGAAGGTGCTCCAACTTGAATATACTGTGCAGTAAATAACTATTCTGAGCTCTGCTATGTGTTGTTTGCTTTTGCATATTGAGTGGGAAATCCAGGAGTTTACTGAAACTTAGGAAAAATGAATATCAATTTTTGTTCTCCTTCTGGAAAAAATCCCTCATCACTGCTACTTATCTCTTCAACTTAAAATCCCTTCAATTTCAACTGCCACTACAGTCCTAGTTCTGAGATCCATGTAACTAGAAGACAGTCCTCTGCTACTAATTTAAGAGATTTTTCCTTTCACAAAATTAATTCTGGCAGTTGTTCCTCCTTTTTTTGTTGTTGTTGGGGTTTTTTGTTTATTGGGTTGTTTTTCTTTGTTTGTTTTTAATGTATAGCCAATGGCAATATTCTATGTATGTACTCTAGTCTAGACTCCTGGGCCCCTGGTTTCTACAAAATTCCTTTGCTTAGTGCACAAAGGTTCTGGAAACAGCAGCACAAATTTAGCACACAAAGAGCAAAGAATAATCAAACTGCACAGTCTTTGTCAGTAGGAGCTAAATGAAAATTCATAGCATGGAGTTTTCAAACAATGCCAATCTGCTGAAATGACAGCACAATGAACTGAAATGTTGACAAAGATAACAAGAAATCACCCAAGACTGATTTTGAACAAACAGACTTTCCTTAGAATGCTCCCTCAAAATCCAGGAAACATTGGTGATGGGTGAAAATTGGGAGTCAGCTTAATAAAAGCAGCAACTTCACACAACCAAACTTTACCACTTTTGGCTTACTCTGAATTCATGTCACCTTTCAGCTTCTACTTGAAGAAACTCTTGCTGGAGACCATTGCACCTGACTCAGTGTTGCACAGTACCTGGGCAGAGATTGCTGAGTTAGGAAATTAGCAATGGCCATCCTCCAACTCTCAGTTCAAGAACAATCAGCACAAAGAAAACATAAACCATTAGTTATTCAAAAAAGCATGAGATTACACAGTGCAGGACTTGTGTGAATACCAAAGAACAAAATTTATCTGAGGAATTTCCCTGCACAGATCTGGCAGCACTATATATTACCCTGGCTGCATTTGGTGAATAAATAAGTAGATTTAAGCATTTGCAGAAGAGGCTGGAATGGGTCAGACACACTGGAAGGGTGCAGAAACTAATTATTGATAATCAACATAGTCACACACAGAGATAAATGCAAATAAAAATGTCTCACTCTCACAAAATTTCTTTGAAAACCCCTTTTCTGAAGGAGTTTTATGTGCCAGATAATAACAGCCATCACTGACACTCTGAAACAGCCAGGAGTTATTTTTATGGAAACAAACACAATTTTCATCTGCTGCCTATTGATTTTGTTCTACAGCTTAGGCACAGGTGTGTGTGTGTGTGTGTTCAGTGCATTCAAAATGTTCACTTATACTGATCTCTAGAGGCTCCCAAAGCAGGACAGGAAAATAATCTCTCTCTTACCCTGTCATTTCTATTTATTTAACAACAGGCCTTTATGGTTGATAAACCTCCTTGCTGGTTTATCTCATTCACAGCTATTTTCAGCATGTTACAAGTTGGGGGGAAGGCAGTGAAAACTGGCACTAGAAAGATCAGTACATCCTGGGAATGAGGAGAAAAGAATAACCTGACATGCATGTGAATAATTGCACACTGCAGGACAGAACAGGGATAGATTTCAGGCCTGACTCCTGATCATTTCCTCCAATCTGTGCACACTTCAGAGCACAGATCCTGCAGCCTTTGCACCACGGAACAGGGGTCATTGCCTGGAGTATTGTGAAGTCAGTTCAAGTACACAGAATAGCTGAAATGGAGATGTATGAACTATCTGCACAGAAAAAGGTTTTTTCAATCATCAAAGCTAGTATTTGGCAAAGTGCAGTGAATACCAAAGCATGAACATATTCTGTGTTTACAGCCTCTGAGTTTACTCTGTTTTTCCCCAAGTTCACTGTGATCTGTAGTATAGAAACACCTGAATAATACCAGAAGTGTGACAGTAAATTAACTGGACCACAGCAATGACTACTAAAGTTCTTTTGAACTGAGAAAGAACCAATCAATTAAAAGGAGTTCTTCTTACTTTAGCCAAAATTTAAATCCTGCAGCTCATTTTGGATCCCATACCTCTCCCTGTTTTTCAGATAAAGGGGTCTGATCATGACTCATATCACTTCCTAAGCATAATTTGCTCACATGAGTGAGATAATTTGACCAAATTCTGGGAAAGACATGGCCTGCCAGCTGACAAAACTCAGGAAAACGCCTCAGGATTGGAGGCCCTGGAGGGGCTTTGAACCCCGTAGCACATTTCTCCTTGCCAACAGGCAAACAGTGCAAGGAGAACAGGAATACATGGAATTACTTCCCTCGGCAAGCACAGGAGTTTATTTACAAGTGCTAAACAGTTTTGAGGAAAAGCCAAGAGTTAACCTATTTTTGCAAAATGTTCTGCAGAGTGAAACAGCTGTGATGTAGAAATTCTGAGTCGGAACAGAATCTGATCAATGTTTTCAGAAACTCAGCTGAAACATTTCTTTCATGGAAGCCTTCAGAGAAAAAAGTCAGATAGTAAGAACAGACAAGGTTACAGCACATGGACTAGTTTCATGTTTTTGAATTTGCTAGGCCAAATGGATTTCATCCTAAAATATTTCATTTGCCAAGAAATCTAGTTGTAAGCTCTGAGAATCCATGGAAGACAGAGGTAGCGCCAGAACGCTGAAAAAAAAATGGGAAATAAAGAACTGATCTTCCAAAAGGAGACTTGGGAAAATCATTAAGCAGCTTAATTTGAGCTCTACAAAAACTCAAAACCCGAAACAGAACAAAAAAAAAGCATCAACACCAACGGTGAGACAAACAAAACTCCCCACTGCAATCAATAAGCTCCTGAAGATAAAATACAATTATACAGCAGGCAACATTGATTTTTTTTTCCAAAACAAACCAAGTTAAACTTAATTTTCCTCTGTAACAGTGCACAAGAGCACCTGGATATCAGGTTTTCTGTAACTTGTCTCTAAGAGGTTTTTTAACAGTATTTCATGTGACAGTCCAAAGCAAGCTTGGAAATGAGATGAAGGTGAAACTGTTGCATGATAAGAGACAAAATGGTTGAACAACCTCACTCAGAGAGCAGTTATTAATTATTGCCTGTGCAGAACACACCAGGAAGGTTTTCCTGTGCTCACTACTAATGTATTTCATTAGCCCAGGATGAAACTTCCTCGCTCTGAAAGTCAAAAATGCCAATTTTATCACATTAACCTATTTCAAAACCTGGAAAAAAAAATGGATTCTTATTTTGAAGAAATGCCACACCAGAATGAAAAGGAGGCACTTCACTGCTTTCACACCCTAATGATGGCTTGATTAACCCAGCAACTCACAGTGAGGGAGCCAAGCAGCCTCATGGGCCATGTGCAGCCACACTGTGACTTATGGCTTTATACTCTTAAACTGGCCTCTCCAGCACCATCTGATAAATCAACACACAAGTCATTAAATGGTTCATTATCCCAGCAACATGATTCATTCTCTCTGCCAGGAAGAAAGAAGAAATGATGGGCATCTTCTGCTTGTAACCATGACTGTCCATCAATATAACAGATTAAGTGCATGAGGGAGTTTAGTTTGGTGTAAAGGTCAATGGGATGCTTCATGTGCCAATTTTTCTTCTGCAAGGCTTGACCTCTTAGCAAGGGAAAAAAGTGTGGACAAAGAGGAAGAGAATGTAGTTATCCTGCTGTGTAGACAGCTTTTTAAAATAAAATAATAATTTATTTTTAAAATAAGAGCCATGACAGAAGAGAATGGAAAAAGGGCTTGTACGTGGTCACCATGAAGTCTGGCACTATCAGTAGCCTATGCTTAGAAAAATATCACTTTTTCACCATGCATTCACATTTCAGAAGGTCCATGGCAGCCAGTAGGTCTGAGTAAGAATCACTAGATATATAATAAATAAGTCTCTGTCATCCTATTATGCTGAAGATCATGCAACATCCCTCTAAAGATAAAAGAGTTTGAGGAAAAAACCTCTGGCCTAACCTTGGAAAAAGTAGAAAAATGTCTATGATCATTACTTCACAGAAACAATTAATAGAAGCAAGTGCATATTCTTACTTCCAGTTACTCATCATATATCAGCATCCATTACAAAATTGAAAAACATGCTGATTTATAAAAAGATTGTGTCTTTGCCTTAATCACAGTAACTCAATGCTTTGTCTTCAGAATTGAAGGATTGTTATATTCCTTCCCAAGATTTTATTTGCAACAAGAGTTTGACTTCCTAAGAGTGGTTGGGTTTGGTTTTTTTTTCTTCTGTCAGAAAAACACACAAAAAACAACAGCAGAAGCACTTCTAGTGCTTGATGATACTTAGAGGAGATGGGAAAGATTACGTTTTCGTAAAGATATCAGAGAGTTGTGTTAAACCAGAGTAAGAGACAGGATTTGGGCTAATTTTGTATCCAGGGTAAGCCCAAGGGTTTTTACCAGAACCTTTGGTTGGAGCTTTCCACACAAAATTAGATACATCAAGATTCAAAGGATATTTATGCAAATACTACATGAGAGTGATGGTATTTATAGAAATTATTTTATATAGTTACACTAGGCAGATATGTTCCTCAAAGGAAAAAAATTTCCAAATTTCCAGATTATGAGCATTCCTTATAAAATATCACACTTCAGTGTCCTTGTAACTATGGGCTAGACAGATTAAGACATTCAGGCACCAATTTTAATAATATCAGTGCACTTATACAAAGATCCAATTTTCTGGAAGTTGAAAGCCCAGGTATTTTTCACCAGTGCCAGCTGCAATGTAAGTACAGACCTGTTACATTTATTTCTAGCTATCAGCTATTATGCACCTCTCAAGAGGTGGAATGTAAACTGCCAGAGCAGCAGGATGGTTATGCTTGAACAAATCATGGAGATTGCATGGTCTGGCTTTGAGGACTGCAGCTCTTCCTGCAGAAATTCCTAACAAATACCTGCTCCTCAGCTGGCAGAGCACACAATCACTACAGGTTTAGGAGGCAGCAGAAATATTCTTTCCTGTTTCAAGTTACTGATCAGAAATAAGCATTGCTTAAAAGGATTAAGTCTCAAAATCATACATTATTTTGAATGGCTGAAAAAATTCTCAATGGAAAATAGTAATTTGGGAATTGGAAGAAAATAATTATTTTTTTTACTTCAATATGGAGCTAAAAAGCTAAACAAAAAAAGTACCATATTCCTAAAGCAACTTAGAACTTGCTGCTTCTGCAGAACACATGAAGGGAAGAGGTGGAAGATATGAAAAAGGAAAAAAAGAAAATGCAATATATGGGCCTAAGTAGTTTCCTTTTAATCTGGAGACATCCCCACAATTTGCTGCCCGTGACAGAAGGTAACTATTCCTGCCTTTCTCTTTGGGGAAGAGTTTCAGGGCAAGCAAAACACCTTCACACCTGCTTGGCTGAAAAGACCTGGAGTGCTGCTAGAATCCTGATCATTTTAGAAAAATGTAACAGTCTTCAGGTGGTGGTCTCAGCTGACATACAAATTCCTGAGAATCAATAGGTTTTTGTGATTTAAAAAAAAAAACCCACCATGTGTAGCATTCCTCTAGATATGTTTAAGTCACAAATGACCATGGTTTAAAGATTTACCTCTCTGCACTAATTGGCAGAACTATCACCCTTCCCAGGCAGAATTCACCCATTCTTAGGGCAAGAAAAGAAGAACTTTAACAAAGTTCAGACTTCCAGGAACAAGGCCCCCACGCCAGGAGCTGACCTGACAAAGTTACTTCATCTCTCTGGCTGCTGTAATGCTGGAAATCCACCAAATGCCCCAGTGCCAGGCTGCAGGTGCTCAGCAGCCTGCCTGCAATCGTTGGATAAAAACAAAACCTAGTAAAGAGCTTCCCAAGAATTCCACCACTTGGATTCTTCACGCTGGCATAAAAAGTACTTTTTTAATCCCTTGTCAAAGACTAAATTATTTTATTCTTTGGATTTAATGGCAACCATATTCTGCATTTTGGATTTTTGGGAAAAAAAAAAGCATATCCTGTGAGGTTTTAATCTGAAATGTTAGTATGTTTTGAACAGTCCTACATTTCCACAAAAGTGTTGATTTCAACTTTATTCCATCTCAGTAAGTTTTCCTAGGAATTAAATGGAAATTACAGCAACAGAATTGGTTCAGGATAATATATTTGGAACCAGACTACATAAACTAGTATTATATATAATTAATTGATGATCACACAGAGAGATCTGCCTTTCTAGATTAATTTCTATAAAGAGCACCTTATGGTATATCTTTGCAAATCTCTTTTCCTACAACTCGGAAAAATTTATGTCAAAATCAGTGAAATGTGACATATTCCCCCAGAGCAGAGACATTAACTTTTTCTGAAACTAGTCTGCATGAAATAAAAAAAAAATTAGCATAGAATTAACATTTTTGAAGACTCCTAATCTGCAAAATTATGTTATTGAAATTGACAGCAGTGAGGTTTGTCTCTTCACATAGGTCTAGGAAAGGAGAACCTCAGAGGGACCAATGGTCCAGCCTCAACAACTAATCTTGATTCAGATACTTAGTAGAAGTAGTAAGAAAAAGGAATATGAGCAGTAAATCTTTTAGAAGAGATTTTTCCCTCTGTCCTCCCTGACAGGGCTTTAATGAAGGGGAAAGTGAGGGGGTAGAGGAAGGAAAAAAAAAAATCTTCAGAAAAGATCACATATGAGGAAAAAGAAGAAAATCAGGACTGATGAAAGGCACAAACTCAAGTTCAAGATCACTTGATTTTCTGCTATAATCTAGTAAATTCTTTACATTTTGGTAATTATGTTTTGCCAAAATGCAAACTTTTAATGCAAATAAGGGGTAAAAGGTATTATCAAAATAATATAATATTTAAGTGAGATTAAAAACATTGACATCCAACATTTAGCTATAGTGACCATCAGTTTTCATGCTGACATATACTGAATTTCACTAGTTAGGTGCCTTCTCCCCACATAGCTGCCTTTTCTGAGCAGGATACAGAGTCCTGCATAACTATTCAGTAACTACTGGCAAGTATCAGAGGTGCTGTGTATAATTTCACAGGACACCTTGCAAAAGTATTGAGACTGAAATTGTTCCAATATTGAATTCCAGAAGTCTGGGGTGTTTTAACCCAAGGTACAACAGGGGAAGGGAAGGGAGAAGAGAAGGAGAAAAGAGGGGAAAGAGAAAAGAAAAGAGAGAAATCGCTTAAAGCCAGTCGAGCTTGGTGATGTTTTGTCCGTCCTTACAGCAGGGTTTGTAGGCAGCTGAGGGGAACTTTGTTATACCAGAGTGCCTTCTAGTGGTTATGGATCCCAAACCTCAGCCCCAAACAGAAATCCTAACAGCGGCCAAATAATTGCTCTGAACCAATCACAAAATTATATTCATAGGTGTCTTATGGGAAATAAGTCATATATAGGCATTTTTAGTCATAAATAGTCATAATTTAGTCATAAAGGGGTATTATTTACCAAACACATAAGCAAGAAGATAATACCTACTAAAATACAGTGTTCATCTTTGGGAAAATACTTAACCTGAATTGCAGATTTATGCCAGCTAGGAAAATTAGCAACATTGTGAGTTCATTTCATTGAATAACTCTAAGAGCTGTATTTATTAGAATGATTTTAACATTTATGTAATATTGAGCTATAAAAGACACAGAAGTTACACTTGGATACTGGAAAAAAACCTCACAGTATCAACTGGAAGTTCCCTAATATATAAAATAGTCTGAAAAGGTGAAAAATAATGGCCAGGCTGCTCAGGAATCATTGCATTTGTCTCAGCCTATCAACCTGATCTGTGTTTTGCAGAAACTTTGCATTTTTATATTTGCACTGCAGGTGTAGCTCCCTGGCTGCTGTGTTTAATGTACTTTCACTAATGGCAGCAGGCTTTGGAACAACTCTCTAGCTTAAAGTGTGATATGGAGAACTGGAAACTGCTGGTGAGGGGCATTTGTGCACCTTCAGCCAACCTCTGAGCTGCGTCCACGCCACACTGCAGTCACTTCTTCAAGCATCTTTTTCTTTTCTGGAAACATCCCACAGCAGTGTCCAAAAGCCACGGGAAACGTTTCCAAGGAACACCAGGACAAGCTGCTTATGCACCCAGCTGCTGCTGCATTTATGTGGATGTCTCCAAGGCAGCTCAGCAGAGAAGTTTAATGGTTACAGAAAATGGAGGGGGAAAGCTTCATTCTACCTTAGGGTTCACTAGTAAAAGTAGTCAAAGCTGATTACAAAATTCTGTAGACAAGAAATAAACAATCCTTTGTTTCCAGCTCCCTTCTGTGACTGCCAGCCACATTATCACACACATCCTTCTTAATTCCCTTATTTAAACCCAAAAGTAAATGCTGCTGCTCCCACAATCCCCACACAGACCTCTCAATTAGGAGAGCTTTATATCAGAGGATCTATTCCTTTCTCGTGTTGTTGTATTTAATTTATTTACATTTTTTTGAAAACACGACAAAAACCTCTGGTAATTTAGGGAATTGTTCATGCAGATAAAACCTGCTAACTCCAGACACCAGGTGAAGTACCAGTGCCACTGCAGAGCCCTCAGGTGACCTCTGAGAGAACCATTTCACAGGAAAAAAGGCACATAAAAATAGAAATAGAAAATGAGGCAGCTTTTCTCTTTGCCATGGGGCGACCACCACCGGCCCCCCTCAGCACCTGAGGGGAGGAACCCTGGGATGAGGAGCTCCGTGCCCTGGCTGGGTTTGGGGTGGCTCAGGGGTGTCCCCAGGGCTGGCATACAGGAGCTGGGGGCCTTGGGGAGGCTCAGGTGTGTCCCCAGGGCTGGCATACAGGAGCTGGGGGCCTTGGGGAGGCTCAGGTGTGTCCCCAGGGCTGGCATACAGGAGCTGGGGGCCTTGGGGAGGCTCAGGTGTGTCCCCAGGGCTGGCATACAGGAGCTGGGGGCCTTGGGGAGGCTCAGGTGTGTCCCCAGGGCTGGCATACAGGAGCTGGGGGCCTTGGGGAGGCTCAGGTGTGTCCCCAGGGTGGGCACACAGGAGCTGGCTGGGTTTGGGGTGGCTCAGGGGTGTCCCCAGGGCTGGCATACAGGAGCTCCATGCCCTGGCTGGGGCACAGGAGCTCCACTCCATTTGCTCTGTGTGGCAGCCCGAGCTCTCGGGGTCTGTGCTGTGAGCAGGAGCCGGGGCCTGGTGACCTGAGGGGCGTTTGAGATTTCCCCCCAGCTGTGATAAATCACCTGTGGGCTTTGCTCCCCACTCTCCAGCAGCACCAGCCAGCCTTTGCACAGGGTCCCCTCCGAGGAGCCACTGCCCTTCTCACCTGCAGGGTCACACAGGAATAATTCACTTTACACCAGTGAGGCTGCACTGCACACATGCAAAGAGCAGCACTGGGGAAAGGGGAATTGCTCATGAACAATACCCTCAGCACCTTACTCATCTCACTGACACTCTTAACCAAAGTCACACAAACTGGTTAACTGCATGCAGAGCTTCTTGGTAGCTGTCACACAACTAAACTGACAGAGGTAAATGCTCTCCCCTGGGCATCAGGAATGGACCAGGGAGCCTCCCCATGGCAAAGCAGACCTTGTGGGACTCGCCTCCAGCCGGCTTTTCAGGGCTACACCAGCAGAACACAGCACCCCAAATGAAGCATCAGAAACTGAGTAGAGTCTTCTAAAGACATTTTCCCAGCTGCAGTCTGGCTCAGCACACCTGCACGGCAAGGGCAGCCAGGTGAGGCCATCTGCCACCTTCTGCTCTGGCAGTATTGTGTGGACAGGCCTGGGCCACAGCAGCAGCTCTTCTTGCTGGAGCTGAGCTGTTTCTATAAACCCACACCTTCTCACAACTACTCCTCTCCTCCAGTGGTAATTTGTAGTGAATCATAAATGCAAGAGGTCTCCAGTGTATAAACACTCCTGCATCCCTTTCTGACATCCCCTTTTGTGTACATTACTATATTTAATAATTTCAGGTTTTCTTTGATTGGTGCACAAAACCAGGAGAAATTTCTAATATATGTCCACACCTGCAATTCCATTCTCTCCAACCCATTCTGGTCATGAAGACAATTCCTCTCACTCCCTCCAACAGTCCATGTGCTGGTGGTTATAGATTCCTTCTAGGTAGGGAAGTGATACCAAAGTGAATTTTTCATACCAAACACATTAAATAGTACAGAAAAATTCTCCAATTCTGTTTCAGTTTCTCATCTTTCTCTCAATATATTTGTAGTAGATATTGTAATACTTGTATTGTGACAGATTGCATTTTGGCAGCAATTAGAAAGCTTGAAGTGTGTGCTGGTATTTTAGGAGCATTTTATTTCAAATCCTTGCAAACACATTTTCTAAACATGTTTGCTTTCTGATTTGTTTCAAATACATATGGAGCTTCCACTGTATCTTCACTCCACTCTGTCCTGCTGCTGGAGTGTTCAACTACCCAAAGTGCAGGAAACCACAGGTAAAAGAAGCCAAGCCATGTCTGCTGGTACAGAGACAACACCAGCCACAGGCAACTGAAATCTTAAGCACTTGGAAATGAAGAAATGGACCTTCAGACACCAGTGGCTTTTTAAACAGATGCTTTATGGTTCTGAGAAATTCAAGGAAAGCTTTTCAGATGCTCAATGTGTGTGGGTAGTATTTCCAGCTGAATGCCCTGATTAACAAGAAGGGGATCTGTTGCAATCTTATTGCAAAGGTTTCGTACCTCCTTGGTGAGGGCTCATGGGCAGCTCCTCTCAGCACTGAGTCCTCCTTCTTCTCAGCACAGCCAACAAACTCCATCCAACCTTCTCCACCAGCCAACCCACTCTTTTACAATACCCATCCTAACTGGATCCAGCTGTGGCGGGGGGTCTGTTGCCATCTTATTGCAAAGGTTTCGTACCTCC
This sequence comes from Onychostruthus taczanowskii, assembly GCF_017590055.1. Classification (NCBI taxonomy): domain Eukaryota; kingdom Metazoa; phylum Chordata; class Aves; order Passeriformes; family Passeridae; genus Onychostruthus; species Onychostruthus taczanowskii. The sequence goes on from NW_024499017.1 coordinate 486,965, forward strand.
TTGGTGAGGGCTCATGGGCAGCTCCTCTCAGCACTGAAAGCAAGAAGTCTTCACGACTATCTCTATTCTCCTACATTCTACCTATCCACAGGGGTCTCCCCTCAAAGACAACAAGAAAAGACTGGGTTGGCTTTTACTAAAGGAAGAAATCAAATCATAAACAGCACACAAAAAAATTATTAAAAATGCAGATCTAGAATTATGGAAATATAAACAGCATTTAAACAAGTAGGAAAGTTTCAATGAGACAGTGCACGGATTTGCAAACACTTTGTTAGCAATAAATCCTGGTTTTTCAGAGCTTAAGTGAAGAACAGCATTGCTACAGCTGAGGGGACTCTCCAAAGATTCTTGACTGAGTGGTATGTGCATTTTTTACACCAGTACACAAGGAAATGGTTTAGATCAGTTGAAATGGAAAGAATATAATGTTAGCTGGTTTACCAAAGTAACTGAAGAAATCCCAGCTTTATGGTCTTGCTCTTTATCTATATATTTTATTAAATTGCTTCATAAATAGTCTTACACTGAAATGAGAGAAAGCTCATCCATCTGAAGGCAGTGAATCGATGGAATGAATATCCATTTCTGATTGCTATCAGGCAGACAGCAGTTTAGGAGAACACTTAAGCTTTAAAGAACAAGCTTAAATCTTACTGGAGACAATTATGTCCTTTGCTAACTGAAGAAAATGGTTGTAGTACCTTTAACAGAGGCTCATGGTTATGTTCAGCAGCAAGAAAAATAGTAAATAGTATAAGTAAAAGTAATATTAGAGTAGCCTGGACATAAAAATACATAAGACAAATAGAAATTACCTGCTGAATTGTGTTATATTAAAAAAAAAATGTTTCTCCAGTTCAAACTTATAACCAGTGGGTCAGACTGTGTCTTTCTGCTTGCCAGGACTGAGGTGGTTTCACAAGGCACAGAAAAGATGTCATGTGCAAAACCATTTCACCCCAGACATTGCTGGCACTGAGGTGCTACCTAACCCAGCATTCTCACAGCTCTCAGCTGGAAACAGCAGCTACCAAAATGTTTGTAACATTTGGGAGAGCTGCTGGCGCTGGGCCAGGAGGTGCAGTGGAGCCCAGGGATCAGCTCTTGGCACAGAGCAGAGATAATCAAAGCCTTTTCTCTCAGCCACAGCACACCTGGAGGGAGCACAGAGCCGCCTGTCAGTGCAAACCAGCTCCGTGGTGATGCTCCTGTGTCCCTCTGCCAGGGAAAGGGAAAGGGAAAGCAGCTCCCAAGAGCCCAGGGCAGTGGGATGCTGGGAAGGAGTTGTGCCACTGTAACCTGCTCTCTGTGGTGCTACAGCGGCACAAATTCCTGCTGTGCCACCACTGGCACATCCCAAGAGCTGTGCAGGTGCTCTCAATGGCTGGCACCAACCACAGCAGCTGCAGGGTGGGGAATGTTTGCCACTGTCACTGTCCTAGGGACCCAGATGTGCAAGAGACCCTGGGCAGTGTCAGCCCTCCCATAAATCTCCCAGTATCTGCTATGCCTGCCTGGCTATCAGGGCTCTAGCCCAAGGCTGCTCATTCTAAATCATGTTTACTTTATGTCCTTCTGCACAAGAGATCAGTTCTCTCTGATTTTTTGCTGTTAGCTTGAGTTTCCTTTGTACATCTGCAGCTCAAATTATGATGGAGGTCTCCCCTGTATGGTTCCCTAAGCTTTCCTAAATTGATTACAATTAAAATAGACAGTTCTTTGACTGATCCTCTTTTCTTAAGCACAGCTAATACAGATTAACTGTCCACAGAAAGAGGCTTTAAGTATCCAGTGCAAGAAAAACCTCGTATTAAACATTACCAGTGGCGTCACCATGTATCACTGTCATCATTTAATGCATTGTGCTGCTTGACAATATAATAAAAATTAGCAACTAAAAATACTTCTGTGCTAAAAGTCACACATTTTTACCCTCTCTCATGCATTTCATGTGTGCTGTCTCACTGAGTAGTTCAAACTACAGCACAAAGTAACCCTTGGGTGTCCTTCTGCCTAAGAATGACCACAATTGTATCTACTGAAAAATGTGGCTGTACAGAGAGCAATAAATGTGAAATTTCTTAACTACTGTTCAACCTTAATTTTGTTTCTAAACATACACATAAAATGAAAGAGATGTGTAATATGAGGATGAAAACATGTCAAACTCTCATATTAGAGCACAATATTTTTCACTACATTCTAAGAAAAAAAGAATTCATAAGTGTAAGCACACATAGATTATTAAACCACAGGACTTTCAAACATACATTTCTTAATTTTGGAAAAGGGTTTTAATCTGTTTTGATGAAAAGTCATGGTCAAGAATAGTTCCCAGTACAAGGAGGCAGATGAATAGAATTTGTACAACTTACTATATATAAACACCAACAAATTTTCTGTAAAATAAACTCTGCCCACAAAAAACAGATGGATGCAAAGGACTGGTTCCTAAGATACTGTAGGATACTGTAAGTGCAACCTTGCTCCATTGTGAATAGTCCTTACAGAACAGGTTGATGAGTATCTCAGTAGCTGTTGCAAGCACAGCAATCAATGCCTGTGAAATTAATGCAGTTTAAAAATCCTTGCTACTACAAGTTTTTTTAAGTATTCATTTGCTCATCTCCATTTCTCCTCCAGTGACTCACAGAGCTTAGGGTACAGCTATTTAAACCCTCCAAAGACATTCTGGATAAAAGCATGAAAGGCATGAATGAATCCAAGGCTAGGGGAAAGGAGCGTGGTTGGTTCTTAACGTTCCCAGACATGAATCCTCAGGAATTACCAAAGCAAAACAGAAGGGTTATTCGAGCACATCTAAGCAATGGATTGCTTCCTTAAGAAATGCACTTCTTTATCTATAATCCAATTTCTACATTAAGATTTGGCCCGGCTTTGAGACAGATTTTCAGTCCCAAATAATTTCATTCTTTATAAACTTCAATACATAAAGAATGAAATTATATATTCTTTCTATGCTTCAGTATCTAAGGAAGTCTCTTAGCTTTCAGAACTAGCAAAAGTATCTCTCAAAAATTGCTTTGCAACCACTACTTTCTTCAGAAAAAGAATCTTTGATGACTAATTCTGCAGGAGGACAGGTACTGAATTTGACTGGTACAGAGTTGATAATGCATCAAATAAATGCCATGGTTAAATTTACCTGGACCACGTCAGTGTGGCAGCACAACCAGGACAGCCATACACCAGTGACACAGCACCTGCTCATGTTGAACTGGAAGGAAACTTTTTTTTTTTTCCCCAAACTTGTCAAGTTTCCAATAAAATGGTTTAATAACAAACCCCAAAATTAGGATGAGAATTTCTGACAGACACAAGCAGCAGGGATGAGCCATGCTCCCTGCTGGCCACCATCAGGCATGTGAAATGTATCAGAGTAAGCACACAAAAACCACCTGGCAGGACCTGCTCAGGCTCACAAAAGGCCTGTGACAGAACTCTTCACAGGACTCTGCTAGAAAACCCAAATTAAGATATAAGAAGCAAAATACTTGCTCAAAATTACAAACTGTCCAGAGGATAGAAAATAAAGAAGGAATAATTGGTTTACTGTCAGTATGGCTAAAGAGTAACAGTAATATCTCAAGGTTCTGTACAGAACTTGACAGAAAATCTGAAAATTTTCTATCTGCCCAGCTTGGTGGAAAAAACCCACCAAAACAAAACCAAATGGGTGATCTGGAACAGAGACGGTGAGCAACCACCAGAGGCACAGATCTGTGGTTTTGTTAGGTGATTGTGTCCTGCACAGCCATAATTGCAGGGAGGATTGCTGTGTGCTCCTGCAGAGCAGGGCAGGGAGCTGTGCCACTGCTGCTGAGCAGCCTCTGCCAGCTGCCTCTGCTTCCACGGCTGGGGCAGCTCTGCACATTCATGCACCCTGTCTCCTGAACAAAGGAACTGCTCATGTCAGTATTGCTAATTTACCATAATCACAAGATGAATTTTAGGCATATGTTAGATTTTCTATTGAAGAAGAAAATTACTCCTGTTCTTTTTCTGAATGGGTAAGGTCATCAGGAGGCAGCTTTCACCTGCCAGTCTTCTGAATCACAGGGTAGAGCTGGATTTTTTTTAAATCCACAAACCCTTTATTTTTTATTTTTTTTTCGTAAAATGTAAAAGATTTCCATGCACATTTCAGCATGAAAGGATATAACTCCCTATTCTTTGCACTGATTGCAGCAGTTATCAAAGAGAAACATCTGCTGGGGCACAAATACTGCAGAATAATCTTCTTTGGGTTAACATTCTCTATTTCCATAACGGATTTTTTTTTTACCAGATAGCTATAATAATTTTAAAGCAATCTAATGTACTGTGATTAAATACTATGATTAAATGAAGGAGAAAGTTAAGACCATACAGACCTCAAGGTTTCTGCAGCATCCACTCACTCTTGTATGTACAGGAAGGACTTGTTAGAGATGGAAAGAAATTGAAATTTTCAACAGAATCTTGACATATCAGAAAGATCACATATGACTGGATGTGCAGTAAATGTAGCTTTAAATTACACAACTAAACCACTCTGCATTGCATTGTATGCAGGTGAGTTATCCACATGAATTCCCATATTTGGCAGTGTCTATCAGGGTTTTTTCACTTTTAGCAGGTGAGGAGCAGAAGCACATAGAATAAAGAGGGTATGGCTGGGCCAGTTACAGTAAACCCTCCCCAAACAGAGCCACGAGGTCCCTGGGCCACAGGGATGTGGTTGCTTTCAGCCAGGCCAAGCTCCCCTGCACACAAGGACACCTGCACTCGTGCACTCCGGATTTTAGAGGGGCTGTTCAGGCTACAAAGACTGACCAATTTACCTGTCCAAAATCACCACTGCTCTGGTGGAAAGCCCAGAACAGCTTTGCAAAGTCACTTGTGAAGTTCTTTCCCTTCCTGTCAACTGGTGGTTCTCAGCAGCTGAACACTTCCCAAGGAAGAAGGCTCAATGTAAAGCACAATTATCCTTCACCATGTTCATCCTTTTTCTCCACTGACACTTACCCTGCCCTTTACTCACTGCCTTCCTCTCTGGCTGCACTATTTCAGTCATTGAAGCTGCTGTGACTTTCTCCTCTGCGCCCTAATTTGAAAGCCCTAACTGTGTCTTGATCTATGAAACTGTCGAGCTTTACAGGCACTTTTTATGTCCACCCACTTCTCCTGGTGTGCTCACCTTGATTTAGTGCAGTTTGCAGGTTTAAAAAAAAAAAAAAAAAAAAACAACTAATAGATGTGTTGCAGGAGGGAGGGAGCACAAACAGTACCAGTGCTTCTGGCAATATGGTCTTACACACAAAAGTGACTGAGGAAGCTGAGAGGGCTGGGGCAGAGCACTCCCACAAACAAGTGATTTACACAAGGAAAAAGTGCTGTACTCCCCACGGGACTGGCTTACACCAGCTTTAAACTGTTTGTGTAGAGACATTACATTGGCATGTTTCCCATCTGAAACAAAACACGAGAAAATAGAAAGCCACACACAGAGTGAAGTAACAAATTCAAACCAGCCTCCTTTGCCTGTTTCTATAGTAACCAGCTGCATTAAGTGCTTGGCAGAAATCTCAGACCTAGACTATATGAATTGTTTATGTAATCATATTTTACATGCAGACAGATCTCTGCCTTCATAAAGTCACTGTATCACAGGAGAGATGTGTGCTTTACTGCCTGCATTAGCAGGACAGATGGAATACATGGCACCACCATCAATACAGCAAGAGACTGAATTTTCACTCTGAATTTTTAACAGTTCTGGCACATTGTTACTCTATAGTGTGTCTGTTCTGGGACACCAAATGGAGCATTCTGTCCCTAGGGCTGTCAGTCAGGTATATCAGACAGCACTAAATTCACTTGTAAAACATCTAGGTGTTGTTTCTCTTACTGAGTAAATATTTTCCAAAATTACAACTATTTTTATACAACCAAAGAGTTTAGAGAAAAGACCTGTTAGAGGGATATCTGCAATCTGGAATGAAACCTTAGGAATGTCCTCAGAATGCCTAATAGTCAGTCAGCTATGCCTGATTGTCTGGGGAGATAATCTGAAAGATGAAGCCCCCTATGGACACTTTGTTTCCCCTTTAAAAATGTTGAATTTCTTGTTAAATGGACGATACTCAAAAGCTCTAGACCTCCCTGCTATAGTCTAAGAAGCCACAGAATAGGAAAGTTATAGCTATTTCCCTACGCCTGAAATGCAGCATTAATAACAGATTTTAAACACGGCATGTTACAAAGCAGCACATCTAATGAGAGCACAGCATTTCACCCCCTTACCCCCAGGATGTCATCAATACTCTCCAAAACACTATTTTCTTTGGATTTGAAAACACTGAAGCAAGAGAAGTTATGATGCTAGTCTGTGTTAATTCTAAGCCTGTTGTTAACTCAATTGAAAAGAAGGTCTCCCAAAAGAAAGGCATAAGTAGCAAAGTAAAAGCATGTACAGCATTCTGGGAAGATATGTCAGTTGTTCTGTTTTCATTTCTTCCTACTTTTGGCTGAAGCATTTCAGAATTTAGAATAGAGAATTATTCATAGCAGGCTAAGGTTTATTTTTAACTCTCCACATAATCTGACATTACAGTAATGGATTTAGAATAAATTTAAATTAAACTCTCTTAAGGCAGTCAGATAAGTTCCCTTTAAAACATTTTGTCTTCAAGAAAGTTCACCCTGCTATTTTATGTCTCTCAACATTTGGTGGCATAACTGGTTTCTAAGGCTTCTATTCCACTGTTCTTTTTTTCCTCACTTACTGACACACTTTCCAGGTTAGAAGCTTACTGACTATTAATGATCTTTTCTTCCTTACATTACTGGATGAGTTTTTCTCCATTATTTGTAGAGTTGTAGAAATGAAACAATCATTCATTCTAATGTAGCTTCTAAAACATTTTACTGGTGTTGCCCAAGACCTATGCTCTTAAACAGTTCAGGTATTTAATCATATTGCAATCACATCTTCAAAAAGCAACGTGCTAAGACAAGACTGCTGCTTTTGATAAAGAGCAGCAGCCAGCAGAGAAGAAAACAGAACAAACAATTTTATACAAAGTTTTGTAGAAACAGCTTTACTGCAGTAGCAAAAGTAAGGCAGTATGATCCTGTAAGATACAGTTCAAGTTAAAATGGCTCTCCAACCCATAATGGAATTATATTCTAAGTATCCAAAGATTACATGAACCACAATTCAAGGTGGATTTGGAAACAGCTTTCCACATTAGCTAATCCTGGAATTAGGCTGAGAATAGAAATGGTGGACTCCACCATAACAGAGAGGTCTCATGCATATTAATTGGTCTCATCAAGGTTCCTAGCACAGCTTTTTATGTGCTACAGTATATATTTATCAGTGAGGATGCTCTCTGTACCTTTACTGCAATTTCCCCATAAACATTAGAGAAGTCTCAGACAAGTTTTCCCACTAATATAGCAATAGAGTCAAAGAAAATTCTAAAACAGCACTACCAAAATAATTATTGGTTTGTTGAAATTACTCTCAGTCAGGGAAGGAAGATAAACACAGATGATGCTTAAATTGAAAACTGCAGAGTATCATCCTCAAACAGTAGAAATTATCAAAGTTACATTACATTGAAACAATGTAATTGATTTTTCATTAGGAGTAAAAATGCAAGTACCTCATATACTTAATGGAAAAAACAAAACCAATGCTCATCTGTGTGGGGGTTTTAGCAATTTCTTCATTGCTTTGAAAGAAATTGCAATTTGAAAAGTCCAAGAGATTAATTTATTGTATCACTTCACTATCCAGCAAAGAGCAAGGGTTAGCCTGGTATACATAGCCAAAAAGGCAGAATAACCCTAACCATAATGAAATGTCCATGCACAAATGGATACACTGAAATAGCAACTTAAATCTGGCTAATTCAGCTGATCTGAATTTAATTATTCTAATTAAAATCATCAAGCATCTATCTGCCATGAGACAATTAAGAGCTTATATTTTCATGTCCAAAAGAAAATGCAAAGCTTCACAACTGAAAAGCAATCTACTACTACATCATACAATGCCAAAAAGGAAAATATGATAATCTATTAAACCTGCCCCCAGGCGTGGAAATGGAACACAAGGCAGACATATCTGAACAGGGACACTCGAGGCAGTTGTGGTTTACAGTTTGTTTCCACCAAATCAGGGAGCAGAAGGGAACGACTTTAAAGACCAGGGAAGCAGTGAGATGCAAGACAAAGGCTTTCACAGCTCCTGTCATGGAGCAGGGCCAGCCAAGGGTGACACAGATGGTGAAGGGACAGGAGCCTCTCTGGTGAGGAAAGGCTGAGGGAATTGGGCCTGCTCAGCCTAGAGAAGACACCTCATCCCTGTCTGTCAGTGCCCAAAGGGAGGTGGCAGAGCACGGACCAGGCTCTCAGCAATGGAACAGGAGGCACAGGCAGGAACTGATGCCCAGGAAGTTCCACCTGAACATGAGGAAGGACTTTCCTGTGCAGTGACCAAGCACTGAACAGGCTGCCCACAGAGGGTGTGCAGTCTCCCTCACTGGGGACATTCCACAACAATTCCAGGACACAATCCTGGGCCACGAGCTCTGTGCTGGCCCTGCTGGAGCAGGGAGGTAGGACCAGATGAGCCACTGTGGGCCCTCCAACCTGACACATTCTGCCCTTTGGTGATAAAGCTGATTTTAAAAACAGAGACAAGACATTGTCTAGAGATCAGCCAGGCTGAAAATGAAATGCAAGGGAAAGAAGTGCTATGTGTGCATCACAAAGGCAGCTCACGCAGGAGATTTAAGGTGTGGAGAAGATGGACAGAAGAATCAAGTGAGTTTTTAGCCACAGTCCTTTAATAGGGATTACACTTGGGTAATAAAAGCATAACACCATAGCACAACTCTTGGTATGTGACCTAACTAATAACTGTACAAATCCTACTGCAATGGCAGCAGGAGTCAAGACAGTCAGAAAAAAAAGATACCAAAACTTCCTTTCCCATTCCATTTGAACTGATTGCCATCAACAGAAACAAACATTTCCTGTGACATCAAGTTGTCATCAGCTTCTGTAAATCCCAGTTCACTCAGTCTTTTCCTCTGTATCTGTTTCTTCTTTGCAGAAGTAGCCCCAAGTACATTTGCAATTTCAGAGTTGTTTTCAGTTTGTTCAGAAGTCTCAGCTCGTTTATAAAGCTCCAACTCATCAGTTACACATCCAGGTTGTTCTTGCCTGGAGTCCTCTGCACAGGCTGTCTTATCACCTGCCTGGGTAGGTTGTGTACACCCTGAGGCAGGAAACAGAATGTCATCAACAGTCATGCAAAGCAGCCACATCATTAAAAAATCCTCAAACTAATTTTCTTCAATCATAACATTGTCAACTCATCCCACTCTTTGGTACTTCATGTACTTCATGAGAGGCACAAATTTGAAAATTATGAAGTATGCAATCCAAAAACCTGGGCATACTAGACTGACTTAGTAGTTTTGTGAGTTTCTTCTAAGCAAAGAAAAGTACCTTTTGTTCCCTGTGCTGAAGCATCCTTCATTTCAGAGGGCATCGCTGGTCTAACCAGGACCACACCATATCCTTCGTTATTGTGGATCATATTATTAACCATGGTTATCCTGGGAACCTCATAATCTTCATCTAAGAAGTTCTACAGAACAGAAGAGAAATCTAACATGTCACATCCAGCTTCAGGGACACAAAAATCTTCTAGTTTTAGGTAGAATCAGTTCTCTGTATTAGCTAGAGCAGGATTATTTACCAACACAGGAGACATTACGAAAGGCATTTTCTCCTTCTGGCAGATAAGAAATAAAACCAGGTAATTGCTGGAATTAATAAAAATGAAAATATCATACTGCAAAGCTGTCTGTCTGTAGGAGGGGTTTGTCTTTGCAGAACTGGTTCATCCAGCAAGGATCAAGGCAAGTGCCAGGCAAGCATCATGTGCAACAGGTCAGAGTTCCAGCACAGCACAGCAGGGCTCTGGGCCAACCCAAACCTGCTGGCACTAATTGTAGCAGTGATTAGCTTTTGGCAAACCAGTACCTTGTGACTGGGACTGACCTTGACCAGAATTCCCTCCTTGCAGTGGTGGATCCCATTGTGCAGCAGGGTGCACGCACTTCCTGGATAGATCTCCACACCAGCACCCTACAAGACACAGTTGGCAGCAGTTCACAAGTAGTTTAGGCACATTTTTACCCTACAAGATACAGTTGGGTAGTAGTTTAGGCACATTTACCACTGAACTTGACCAATCCATGGCACATCTTTGTGTTCACCTACCAGTTTGCACAATGCAAAACCGTGTTACCCCTCCAGCTGCACAGCTCTGTTACCCATCTCAAGCAGCAGTACCCAAGGCTGAGGCCCCACAGCATGGGACAGCAGTCCATGAAGGCCTGCTGAAGAGCAGCTGAACAGCCTTGCCTTACTTGCTTTGTGCTTTAGTCATCCCACTCAATACCAAAACTCCATCATTCTTCAAAATACCCAAAGAGTATCAGAGGCATTTTTGTGTTTATCACCCCTCTGTAAGAATCAAAGGTGTCCAAAAAGGGCATTTCACTTGCAGAAACAGAAATGAGAAAACTAGCTATGGGCAGAGAGACCAGAAAATAGTGCAGAAATACTGCAGGACATGAACCAGCCATGCAGCAATGATTATTTCACAGATGTCCCCTGTTACTGCATCACTTTGCTATCATCACACACAAATCAGCCTGAGACACTTCACTAGATTTGACTCCATCATTCTTCAAAATACCCAAAGAGTATCAGAGGCATTTTTGTGTTTATCACCCCTCTGTAAGAATCAAAGGTGTCCAAAAAGGGCACCTTTTTCACTTGCAGAAACAGAAATGAGAAAACTAGCTATGGGCAGAGAGACCAGAAAATAGTGCAGAAATACTGCAGGACATGAACCAGCCATGCAGCAATGATTATTTCACAGATGTCCCCTGTTACTGCATCACTTTGCTATCATCACACACAAATCAGCCTGAGACACTTCACTAGATTTGATAAGAGGCTACAAGACCCCTGGGACCAATCTTGATTCATTAACACGTAGCTGTCCAAAAAGAATTTGTAAAGGTTCTCTCCAGGGCAACAGAAGTCACCCTGTGAGTGACTGCACTATTTCCAGAGATAAACCTTTATTTTAAATTAGGAAATAAGCCCAAGTTAAGAATGAGTGTGTACCTTTGCCCCATAGAGATCTGAGTTTCTCATCAGTAGCTCAGCTGATGTCCTCACTGTTATTCCAGTGGTTTCACACTGTAACACACAATTCTCCAGTGTGGTTTTCCCATGATGGACATCTACATACACAGAAACAATTACTGCTGGATGAACCGGTTCTGCAAAGACAAACCCCTCCTACAGACAGCCTTGCAGCAGCTTTGCAGTGTGATATTTTCATTTTGTCCACTTCAGGTTCAATTCACTGATTTGCTCATGTGTGGTTTGCACCCATGCTGCTTTTCTGGTCCAAGCAGGGACACTGCTACAAGGGAGCACTGGTTGGAGATTTGTCTTACAGGTTGATGTCTTTATTTATAACAGCAATAATTCTTTTTGTTACATTCCTAAGAGACTTTTGGATTCAAAAGATATTAAATACATGCATACAAGTGTTAATAAACATTTTAACATGTTTAAAACCCAAACATCCGTTGAGGAGAAATACCAGTTAGCATCTTCTGCAAAGAAAAGGCCACAGCCAATAAACACCTTGGATACAACTCAGATTTAGCTGAGTGTCAGTTTGAAGGTGCTGGAAACAAAGTTCTACAGCACTCCTACAGCATGTGCTGCTCCTCACTGAAGCAATGACTGGGGTCAGCTACAGCTGAATATTGCCATAGGGGCTCTTCTGTGAAAAGAAGAATTGTTTCCATTTCCAGGCAGCCTGACACAGGCTGTGCTGCACTCAGTCAGGCTGCCTTAACAGCAGAACAAGATCAAGTTAATGATCTTATCCCAGTAGAAGAATAAAGTATAAGAGCCACAATAGTTTGAATGAACAAACAGAAGTTATTGTGATTTCCACATTATAAGCAAGTTAAAAAAAAAGAGGGGAAAGACTCAATATATATACCTGTAGGGCTCTTCTTTACAATATTTTGTTCAAGTGCAACACTGGGTCCCAGCTTTAATTCTAACACTAATTATGAAAGAGTCACAAAAAAGTCAAGATGCTTTTACACTTACTTAAAATCCCCTCCACAGCATCATGCTGCACTAACTTCAAATTGGAGATCTTTATATTGGCTCCTGTACAGTCAAAGAAGTTGTCTCCTTTCCCTTGTTTTTCTATCACGACATCATCTGGCAGGCCATAGCCTAAGGGCAGAGGTGAGAGATGCAAGCTCAGAGAATGAATATCTGGTGACAATGAGGTGCTCAGTACAGAACAGACATTTAAATCAAGGACAAAAGTTTAAATCGTGATGTTTTAATGCCTTGAATAGGATTTTCAACAACTGGCCAGGCTACACCTTACACCTCTGTGCCAAGGTACAGGGACTCCAAACTGAACTCAAAAGTTACCTTACTTGAATGGCACACAACAAAATGCAAAGTTATCTGAGAAAGTTGAACAAATGGGTAACTGAGCTCACATATGCCAAGGCCAAAGTTCTGACTCCCAACAGTTACCAACAGAGCAGCAGGATGCAGGAATTGAGCATACACAGGCATCTCCAGCCTGCTCTCAAAGGACAGAAGTTCACTACAGCAGGCAGAGATTCCCCAGAACACAGAGGGAAAAAGCAGTCTCACCACAACACAAGGAAAAAAAAGTGCAAAGGGCTTGATATTGTTAGCATGCTTCATTCAGCTTGCCTATTTCCATGGAATTTGGGGGGAAATTCAGTGCTCCTGTGTTGCACAGGCTTCCAGATTAATTCAGTTTAAAAAGCAGCTTTCACAAGCACATGACAACATTGATTTACTAAACCATCCATAGTTGTCAGCATTTAAGCACTTACAGGAAAATTTATGAGCATGTAAAGCTTTTATTGCTTGTCACTGACAAGAATCATGATAAGGAAAGCAATAATGCCACATCCATTACAGCAGCATGAGTCCTATCATTTTCTGAAAGCACACACAGATAAGAAGTGCCCGAGAAGGATGCCAGCTTCTAACCAAGTACATAAATAAATAAATAGTGCCACATGCAAGTAGAAAGGTTAAAACAAAATGAAAATAAAAAGCTTTGAACAAGAGTTGACAGAAAGTTTTAAAGACAGGCCATTTAATGCAAAGTTAAGTGACTGATACTTCAACACATGATATTACCTAGAAATCTGTTCCCACTGCCACTGATTTATGGTCACCCCTGGAGAGGAGGTGGCATGGGGCAGTCCCAGCATGTAAAAAGAGAGCACCACAGGACAGCAAAAGTTTAACTTCTCACCACTACAGAAAGATGGTATTACCCAAAGGAAGGCTTTTAGGAATAAATGTCCTGCAGAGTGCCTGCAGTTTTCTAACAGTGCCTTTAGCTTGCTTTACACTTCACTTCTGAAGCAGCAGCTCTAGAATGAAGATTCACCTGCTGCCCAGTGCTACTCACTCCCCAGCAGGGCTGTGCCCCTGCCTGGGGGGCTCCACAGCAGCCAAAGGCCACTGTCACCCACTGCCACTGAGCACAGATGATGCTGTAGGCTCCCAGCCAGCTGCAACAGCTATGGCACAAGCAGAGGGGAATTCTCAGGTGCCTCTGCAACACCACCTTGTCAGGCATGGAAGTTATCTTTATCATGACTTCCTGCAGCTGCTACTGCTTTAACCTTATTTAGTTCCTGTTTTTTATTTTATAAGTTTTTATTTATCCCTGATTTACTAATCTTCATACTTTCAACCTCAGTACTGACTGCACAGTAGCTGGGAAAAAACAGAAGCTCTACTAAGCAAAGTGACATATCTTTCATGAGTCATGCCTCCATCCCAAAAAAGCCACCAAAGCAGCCAGCTGCTCAGATTAGTGCCAGCAAAGTTTGTCTTGATGCTCCTACTTCAAATATTCCTGGCTGCTCCTACTGGTATAATCCCTTATATAAAACAGGAGTCCTTATTAAGAAGATTAAATACCTGACAAGTACTTGTTATTCAGAGCATGGCTTTTACTAAAAATACATATTTATATGCCTTGCTTCTTAAAATAGAGCAACTCATCCTTTAATGTGTGCTACTGCACCACTTTTATTTCAGTTTTCTCAAAGCAAGAAAAGCAATAAATAGCACCACACACAATTTTAGAACAATGTCATTCTTGAGATAAATAAAGCACTTTATCAATGCCCCTTGTCCTGCAGGTGCACTGGTTATCACAACGTGTGTCTGTATAAATCAAACACACACAGGAGATGGGGAAGAAAGAAAATGACTCATAAAACAAGAAGGGCAAGAAAAATAAAGTCCAGAACAACAGGAAATTAAACTCTCTGCCTTCTTCTCATTAAGAAGCTTTGACAAAATAAAAATGCAGCTAAATAAGTATCTGAACAGCTGCAGAAGCCCCAGTGATAAACAGACTATAGCACTGCAACAGTGTGTGCCTGCCTGAAGCAAAGGGATACACTGAGAAATCAAGAATGGTGAGGGAGAGACAGCAACATATCCTAGGCAAAGCAGAAGCATTTAAAACACAAATATTTTGCAAGAAAAATCCTAAAATCACATCTGTTGTGTATTTTTCTGCAGAAAAAAAAAAGTGCTAATCAAAAGTTCCCTCCTCCACCCACGTGCTTCATTCACTGCAGAGCCAGTGTGTGCCAGAGCCACTGGCAGTCCCTGCTCCCCATCACTCACATGGACATGCTCCAAGTGCCATCAGTAAATCCTAACAGCAGCTCCTGGCTCCTGCCCCCTGAACTCCTGGAGCTGCACCAGCACTGGGGCTCAGAGGCTGCCCCTGAGGGACATTCAGACAGAGAAGAACAAGGACATTTCTCAAGTACTCCTAAGTTAGTAGAAGCATCTCAGAATTACTTCTGTTTCCACTATTACAACCATCAAGTCCCTTAGGTTTCTATTGAATCCTCTCTATTACCTATTTAATCACCATTTATGCAGACAAATAGGAGGAAATTATGAATTTGCTATTAATCAGCAAAATCTGCAGTTTATCTGCACAGTGGCTAATTAAACAGCTCACTCCACCCTGCACTAGGCACAGCTCTACAACAGAAACAGGAACACTTGGAAGAAAAAAGCTCCTGGTAAACTCTGCAAAGAGTACATCCTTACACAGAGCTAGTTTAAGACATTCCATTTACTTGTTTAAGGACCTTTAGACTAGCAAACCTGCTACCTTCTAGCTCTATTGAATCAGCAATGGAGAACATGCCATCCACAAAATAATGGCCAGGACAGATGATGACCCTGTCTCCTTCATAACAGGCATTTACAGCTGATAGTGGATCACGGTGAAACTGCAAAAGACAAAAAAATACAATCAGCTCCCAAAGAATGCTGTAAAAATGGATGCATTTATGCCTGTAGAGCTTGCTTTTCAATTAAATGTTGCTGCTTTTGCTTTAAAGAAACCCCTTCAATTGCACTAATAATACAAAATTTCTACCTTGAATTCAAGAATTGTAGCCCTCTGCAGACAAAACTAGCCTTTAACATATGACTTTGATGTTTGTGTCACACCCATTGACCCCAGGAGAAAAGTGGGGCACACACAGATATAAGAGCACATGCACCCCAAAGCAAACTTCACTATGGCCTTCGTTCCAGGCCAACACTTCAATTGTGCCTAAGTGATTTGCCATGAATTTGCCATGAAGAAATAGATGACAGAAGGTAAAGAAAACAAAAACCAAACAATTCAGCAAGTAGATAAGAGCTAGTCTGAATACTTCTGTGTTCGCTCCTGGTACAAGTCACCCCCAAACAGAGTTCAAACACCACAGTGGTAAATAGTGTCCATATGACACTATTTTTCCTTGATAAAGAGGGCAGGCTGATATCCTTAACAAACATTACTGAGAGATTCAATACTGAAGGATTACAAATAGTAAATAAAAACTACACATTTATTGCTTCCCAGAAAATTCCAGGGTAAGCAAAAGAGCACTTTTTCCAGTTGCCAGGTCAGAAAATCAGATTTATAGCCTAAAAGTTACTCCAGGACCTTCTCCATAGCTCCATTCTGGCAATCTGTAATTCACTAACACAATCATAGTGCAAAAAACCATTTCATTTGGGTCTAAGGAATTCAGCCTCTTCTTAACTGCTGAAGTGCAAAGCCTTGTCTGAATTCACTAAAACGGAACATGGCTGCTCCTAAAATAAATCTATTTTCTATGTAGTACCAAAGCAAGAAAACTATGCTTCCTCCTTCAAACCCTACGTCATTATCATCAGCATCAAGAGACATGGGCATTTTAGAACTAAATTCAAGTGTCATGCCTTACAGTGTTTCATTGTAGAATTATTACAGGTTCATCTCATTTCCCACACACAGGAAGCTGCTTGTACAGAGTACTCAACAGGCACAAACAAATTAAAAGAAATTATTTGACTCATATAAATTTACCATTTATTGTTTAAATTACAGTGATATTTTTTGAACTGACAAAACAATCCCACCAGTGTAGTATCTTGCACGTGGTAAGTTAACTTATCCTTCCACATTGTTTCTTGAGAGGAAAAACTATTAGTAGACAGACAATTCCTGCTACTGCACCTGTATTTCTAAGGCTCCACAAGATTCTGGGC
The DNA here is from genome assembly GCF_017590055.1 of Onychostruthus taczanowskii. NCBI lineage: Eukaryota > Metazoa > Chordata > Aves > Passeriformes > Passeridae > Onychostruthus > Onychostruthus taczanowskii. The sequence continues at coordinate 503,729 of NW_024499017.1, forward strand.
AAAGTTTGTCTCTTGTCAACAGCTGGAGCAGATTTGCTTTCATGGTCCAGGGCACAACATGAATGACCTTGGCACCCGTTGATCTCAGTCCTTTAGCCTGGAGGCTGCCATATTTTTGGTAACCAAACACATACCTGCAACAAAAGCAACAGAGCCAACAGCTCTTCCTCCAGTCCCCACCTCCTCTGAGTTCTGTGATTCCCCTTGGGAGCCTCCTCCCTGCACAAACCCCCCTCTTACCTCAGCAGAGGATTCTCAATTAGTTTTAGCCTTTGTTTTAAGTGCTCCACTTGGTCATACAATTTTAGTCCTTCCACCATGGAAACATTTTCTGCTTCTGAGTCCGAATCATTGCTTGATATGCTGTTCCTCACATTTAAAAACTTCTCATAGAGCTCTTCACATTGAGATAACAAGTTCTGGTAATCAGCTACCAGCCCAGAAGGCACCCGGTGTTCCAGGATGTCATAGTGCCTGCAATTCAGAGCAAGGGGTCAGCACATGGCACATTCACAGTCCTCAAAGACCAAACATGAGACTGGAGAGAACCCGAGAGTTCTGCATCAGTTACTTGAGTCAAGGTTCTCTGCAGTCTACATCAACACTACTCCATTTTATTTGAAGCAGCAAAACCAGAAAAATCGGAACAGACACAAATATTTTACTTTCTAAACAGCTGCCCACCCACCTTGAAAGACTCTACTATCAGAAACTCATCCTAAAAGAAAGGCATAAGCACAGCCATAAAAAAACAGTAACAATTTAGAAGGTAATGTCTAAGCCTTTATTAGAATAACTGAGAAAGAGTCACACACATTCTTCCTGGAGAATGATCAATTGACAAGTTTTTGTTTACATTCAGCTCTGTGGTGGTTTTTATTTTATGCCCAGAGGCAAAAAAATAGAGCATCCCATGGCAGCTATTATTAGGATTAAACTCATATGAGTGTGAGGGTGAGTATTGCTGGGTTTGGGGCACCATCTAAGGGAACACCAAGGCTCAGAAAACAAGTGGCAGCCTCAGTTGTGATCTCTTTCTGTACAAGATTTTGACCAGCAGACAGTGAATGCTGTTAGAACAAACTTGCTTTGGCTTACAAGTCAACAGGGGCTTTTTACACCTAATTGTGTGTCACTCTTCCCACATGACCGTTCCAGTGGCTCTGCCCTAAGAACAGCAAAGGGGTTGCACTCACAGTCTCAGTCGGGGCTCAACACATCGCACAAAGTAATCAAACTCATCCTCCTCCTCCTCGTCCCAGGTCCTCCAGATGCAACGGTAGAAGAACCTTTGGAAGCAAAGTGTTAAATCACCCAGGAGAGCAGAGTCAACAGCACTGGAAACACAATGTAACCAATTTGAGAATCCACCCCTCTCTAGAAATTCATATTACTGTCGCTTAGGCTGCTCAGTACCCACAAAGTCATCCTTCCTGCCTGTTGCTTACCTGCATTAAGAGTTTGATTTTGTGTGTCTAAGCTCAAAATTCATAATAACCTGTATTGTACTCTCTCAAAAGGGAGTGAACAGTCAAAACCTGGTTTTGAAAAGCAAGACTGACACTGCTCAGATTCAGAGGCTTTCTGGTTGTTTGGTTTTGGCCAATCACCCTTCAGCTAAGCTTTCTTTCTGACAATGTAGGTCATTCCTCCTATTTTAGCTTTTTTTGTCCAGTCCTACATCCTATTTGTGGAGAGGTTTCAAACAGCATGTAGTGCCTGAAAGAAGAGGTGGAAAAGAGATGATAAAGAAGAAAAAAACACACTATGTGAAGAGATACCTAAAGAATAAAGAGCAAATTTAGGGGACGAGGCAAAATGCAGAAAGAAGAATGGGACAAGAAAAAGAGAAAAATCCACCAAAATGTTATTGAAGAGAAAGAACAGTGTACTAGTCCACAGGTGATACAGTCCAAGGAACTCTGGGGTGAAAGAGAGGGAAAGCAGTCTCCTCAGAGCACCAGTCCTCAGATTTACTTTGGAAAGTCTGGCTTGTGGAGCTGCCAGCAAGGCCCAAGAATTCAGGACAGAACCCACTGGGAAGCAGCAGGGTGCAGTTGTCCTACCTGACATGCTCTATGGCTAGTGCTGTCTGGTCAAACTCTCCTGACTCATCATACACAACCCAGAGCTCCTGCAGCAGGACCTGATGTTCCTTCAGCTCCAGGAGCTCCTGCATGCACTCCAGGGTAAAGCTGCTGTCCTGGGACTCGCACAGGAACGGCTCACTGAGCTGCACAACCGCCTTCAGGGCCGGGAAATTCACGTCAACCACCTGTGGGAACAAACAGCTCTGAAATCCCTCAGACCCACCTGAGGGAGGGGAACTTCACATGGCTCAGTCAGGGCCATGCTGGGTCCCCACTGTCCCCACAAACCAGCACCAATGGCACCATACAGCCAAGGCCATCTCATCAGCTGAAGCAGGAACCCAAGTTAAGCTCCTCACAACCCCACAGCTAGAGAGCCTTTTCCACGTCCAAAACTTCATTCAAATCCCTCATAATACTCGTAACAAGGCCAGTAAGTTGCTTCCACCCCTCCCTTTTTTTTTTGTGTTGACATTTTTAAAAAATAGCAAAAATAATATCCTCAGACTCAAACAAATCAATACTTCACAGCCCTTTGGAACTCCTTTAAGGCTCATTTTTCAAAGTGCCCACAGGATACAAACAATCCAAAGAGATAGTCTGGGCCAGTGAAAGACATTTTGTTACTAACAGGGCAAAAAACAGCCAAGGAGCCGCAAAATTTTTCCCTCCTCAACCACGTGATGGAACTGCAAGTTTGAACATCCAAGGTTTGCAACACAGACATATGACCTGGACATTGAGAGACTTAGAAAAGTCTGTTAGAGAGGTAAATTATGTTAAGTGGAGACAAATGCCTGAGCAGCAGGGACCCACTCACCCCAACGAGGACCTCAAACACGTTAGTGCGCCAGATGGCCTGCCAGCCAGAGGGCTCCAGGACCTTCTCCAGGTACTCAGCTATGAACCGCTTCACCTCAGAGGCTTTGCAGTCAGCTACAAGAAATGGAAGACACAACATTTATGCAAGGAATGGAAGGAAACTCCTCCACATCATTGGAAAATGAAAGTCAACACAATTGAAATGTTCCTCTACCACCTCAAAAGTTGGGTTTCATTCTATCATGCTCATGAAAGCAAAATAGTATTAAATAAATGATAATACAATGGTATTAAACACATAACCTGTGCTTTATATTAAACAGATTTACAATACACAACAAAAAAAAAAAAAAAAGAAATTTAGGATGACCAGCTAAAATAGGGCACAGGATCCACTCCTTACAAACAGTTCTGCCTTTCCATCATTCATATTTTATTTACTGATATCAAAATTACTGCCTCCTGGTCCACCAGCTAGAGCGGCTGAGGTTACAGCATAAGTAGGCAGGACACTGTATCTTTTCCAGCCCCCATTATTAAAAGCATTTCACAGTTTAATATATACAACTGACTTCGCTTAATCTAAATTGTTTAAAGTTACTACAAGAATACTAACGCTACCTTACTTTCACATGAAAAAATTACTTACCCAAGATGTAATCCTGGTAGGCGCTGAATCGCTCGTAAAACAAAAGATGATTGGTGTGAAAAATATCCGGGAAAAGCACGTTCCCGTCTGGCACAGTCCTGCCCAAAGTAGTCCCTGGTTTGTCACGACTGCCATAGTCACTCCAGGAGTCAGCACTCCAGTCACTCTCGGCATCTTCCCGTTGCCGATCTGGGAAGAGGAGGGGAGTAAAGCAAAGCCCACAAACTGTCACATCAACCACCCACTCCTCTGTTCTCAAAAAACTGCTCAGCCCAACTCCATCATGATCCTGCCTTCTGCAGCACGCCTTAACTTACCCTTGGTGAAGCGTTTCAAACCCACAGACGTTCCTGGCCGCCCATTTCAGCGCCATGGTAGGCACTCAGAAACCAGATCTTCACGATTAATGGGAAAACAACTCCACCACATTTTAGAGTTGGTTTCCAGAGCCAGCCCTACCCTCGTTTCCAGCCCGGTGCCCATGCCCCGAGCCGGGGACCGGCCGGTGCGAGGATCGTCCAACCAAGCGGGCGTTCCCCTGCCCGGAGCGCGGCCCGCGGGGGATCCGAGCCCCGGCGGAGCAGCCCGGGCAGCACGGCCTGACCTGGCCGCCCCTCCCGTCCACACCACGCAGCTCATTCCTCGGGCACCGCCCGAGCGCGGGGCACAGCCTGCCCTGCCCGCCCGGCTCCCCGCGCCCTCCCTGCCCGCAGGCGCAGGCACACTCAGCCCGTACCCTCGGCCTGCTCGGGACGCTCCCGCGGGCCGGCAGCGGCGGCAGCAGCAGCAGCACCCGCGGCGGGCGAATCCCGGCCGTCCCCCTGCGGTCCCGGCGGCCGCGGCTCCGCCATTCCGCCCGCTCGGCTTCAAACCGCCCGGGCAACTGCCGGCGCCAGCGCCGCGCCCTCATTGGCTCGCGGCGGCAGCGCCCCACTCTGATTGGCCGTCGGCAGGCAGCGCCCCTCTCTGATTGGCTGTCGGCAGCGGCGGCCGTTGGCGCGCGGGTCTCTCCGCAGCCGCCGCTGGCCCCGTGCGTGGCGGGGCTCGCTCCGGGGCCGGGCGGGAGCGGCGCGGAGCGGGGGAACCTCCCCCTGCGGCACAACCGAACCACGAGCCGCTGCGGCCCCGCAGGCAACCGGCGGCCCTGCCTGCGGGGACGGGCGTTCCACACTCCGCCTGGCGCCCAGGGGTGCTGCCACCCCTGCCGAGAGCGGATGCACAGCGCCCGGAGAGAAGGAGCGGCCAAGCCGCAAAAATTGTAAAAGCATCCAACAATCAGCACCCTCAAAAAAAACAAAAACAAAAAAAAAAAAAAAATCAACAACAAATAAACGAACCCCAGCCCACAACTAAAAGAACGGAATTCTCTGGAGCGCCGGCCAGCCCCGCTTTGCCTCCAGCCCTGGTGTGTTCGTGCACAGAAAGCACCGGATCAGAATGTAAAACACCGGCCTGTTCCGTGCCCGGCGCTTCTCCCGAGGCCACCCGGCGCCTTTCGAGCTGTGACGGTAAGGGCCGGTGGGGACTGAAGGCAAAGCAATTGCTCGGGAACAGCAGCGGCCACGAGAGGGCTGCCGTGGATTTCCGACACGGCGGTGGAGCCGCTCCTCTCCCCGAGCCACTCCCCGCCCGCCTCCCGAGCGCCGCCGTCCCGCGGCACCGTGCCTGCCCCGAGCCGCTCCCCGCGCCCTCCGGAGCGCCGCCGTCCCGCCCCAGCAGCACCGCGCACGGGCACAGCACGGCACAGCCCGAGTCATCCCGGCACCACCCGAGCAGGAGTTTCCATAGGCCTGCTGAAACCAGCCCTTGCCCATCATAACCCCAAGAAGAGAACGGTATAGTCCCCAAGAGGTTTCTGTTGAATGTCGTCAGAATTTAACCATTATGGGTGTTTAACCATACACATATAGTTGTCATCTATCACAATTAGTTACAAAATTACAGTTAAACATCTGAACCCCTCCCAAAAGCTTATTGGAAAGGCCAGGCTTTCAGAGCAGAGTGTGTTTGTAAATCATGTGTCTTTAAATTGGCACGTTTTAAGTACTTAAGTGGAGGGAAGGGATGCCATCCGGTGGGATTTTCACAGGTTGAAAGGGGCCTCTTGGCCAACTTCATGCATTTGAACGAAGCCAAGCGCGAGGTTCTGCACAGATACAGGCTGGACTGAGACTATTCCTGGGGAGAAAAACTTGGTAGTGTTGGTGGATGAGTAACCATACAGCCATAAACTTATGGCTATGGAGGTTCCCATATTTACACGTTTCGATTATTTTTCCTCTAAAAAGGTACCGTGAATTCAGGGACTCCTCAGGGCTTACAGTGGGAAGATCAGTTCTTCCTCACCAAGGTGAAACACTGGCACAATGTTGAGATCAGGACAACCCATTTACCCCTATTTGTTTTGTTTACAAAATAGCAGGGGGCAGATTGTGTTCCATTATATAAGACTTACACACTGTTCAGCTAATTATCCCAAATCCTTGTAAAGAGCTGTTTTACTTCAAAGGAATACAGCCCTGGCCCCTTATTTCCAGAGCCAGTGATTGCTGCTCCAAGTGTCATGGACATACTAAGCTCCATTTGGTCAAAAAACTCCTCTGCAGTTGGTTTCCTTCCCCTTATATTTGAAATAGAAACAGTCCTCTTATTGTTGGAAACCTTCCACTTTTCAGCTTGCATGTGCATGCAGAGTGCAGACCATCAGTTATTTTCCTGAACTCAGTTATTTTTCTCCCTACAATGTTTATCCATCCAGTTTATTATTGAACATGAATTTGTGCTTTGCTTTCCTGAACCTCATCTGGCAACTCAAAGTCTCCTTTTGCACAGCACTCTTGCCTTTTACCTCAGCTACTCTTTTTTGCACTCTTGTTTTTTTGTTTTTTTGTTTTTTTTTTTTTCCCCTGTGTAAGACTGACCAGGTCTGGGTGAAGTCCAGGGGACTGGCAGTGTTTCACATGGAACAATGACACTCCTGAGTTTGAGAGGAGGAAGAGAAAGAGCTTGCTCTCATACTCTGCTCTCAGTTCTCACACTTTTGAATGAAATCTCACTGCTGTTGCTCCTGTGAATGAGATGGATCACTGAGATGTTTCTAAAACCCCTAGCCTTATCTTAGGCCCCAAATAGATTTTTTTCACCTGCTCTTTCCCTTGAAATACTGAAAGAGCAAGGGGTGCTCATATGCAGAACTCTGTCTTTTGAAATCTGAAATAGGCCTCCACTTCAAAACTTGACATAGCAAATAGAGTTTGAAAATCACAAAGGTCATTAATTGCTTTACAGAAATTAACACAAGTGCAGCTATATAAACCTAAGGAAATGCAGAGAGGAACTAGTGTCTTACTACTAAAAGATCATTAATTGTCTTTTGGTATTTCAATAATTTTAACTGAAGAAACACAATGGTAAAACAAACCCCACAAGTGGGATTTGGCTCACCTGGGTGTTCCCAGACATGTCACAGATCACAGTAGTTCCAGTGCAGCTGCCACAAAGGCATCAGTGAGGCTGTGCTGGCTCAAAGCCTGGTGCTAACACACCCCACTGGGTAAGAGGAGCCTCAGCTCCCCACGGTGCAGCTCTGGTGGCTCCAGTAATTACAGGTAAGTTATTACAGCCAACAGGGCCAGGATATCCCTGCCTTCCACATGTGTGCTTATGAAAACCCACCCATCTACAGGAGTACATGTAGGATAACAAACTCACTGGGTCACTCTCAACCAGACCTTCATTGTGCCACTGATCTCCCTGGAGCAACGTCTGTTCATGCCAACTGAAAATCTGATCCAGAGTTGAAAACCTGAAGAAAAATAGTAGAGTGTTTTAGCCAGTGTCCTTATCCAAAATTTAAAAACAAGAAAAAAAAAATCTCTTCATTCTAATTTGCTGCTGGTACTGATTCTCTTTTGTGGGCATACACATATCTCATTTGAGAGTAGAAACTACTTGCTTTAAGATGTCTTAGAATAGTGTCTTCTTAACCATGTCTCAGTACAAGGCAACCTTAACCTACAAATCAAATCAAAAGATCAAATTATTTAATTACACACAATGAAAAAAATTGTTAGTTAATATAAGGCTTGCAAATCAGAAAATGTCTATGAAATGTGGGGAATAAGCAGCTGAGCCAAGCCAGCCGAGATGTGACAGTGATGGGAAAGAAACAAGTATGCACAAAAGAAAAAAATTTAGAAGGAGACCACACATAAGACAGTAAAACATTCCTGTGTACCTTTCTCGTTTTGGCACACATTTTCTTTGTTGCCATGGCAATCACTGTAGTCTTTCTAAGCCTCTGTTTCTGCACTGTAAAATGCAGATAATATTTTTTACTGCCTATGTTTCAGTAATGCAATTGCAAAGCACTTTTATGGCAGGGGATGAATGGTGTCACATAACTGCAGATTGCTGTTAATTAGTTGGCTTATTACAGATTGGGTTAGATAACTGGTATTCTTTGACAGGTATCTCTTCAGTCTTTAGATTTTCTTTTGTAGCAGTATAAACTTAAACCACTGCAAACCTAAATGCATTAATTCTTACCAGAAAAGCAACTGAATTTTTCAAACCTGTTCTCAATTCTTTTTAGAATCTTCTCAATATTGGCTTCTTCAGGAAGATACTGGGTGGCTTTAGGATTGTGCTAATAGCCACTTTATATTTAAAAACCCCCAATAACTGCATTGCTTATTTGGATTTTCATGTTAATAGACCATTTTTCTCTTGCAATTTACTGCTTCCAAAATTCTTGTGTCCTCCTATCAAGGAGGTGGTAAAAGAGATTTTAGCCTTTTGCTCATTGAAGAGGATACTGCAGTTCTGTTTTCAAGATCCACTGAAGAGCAAAGGAACATTCTAGGAGACCCTGCTTTGAGCAGGGAGATTGGGTGAATGACCTCCAGTGGTCCCTTCCAACCTTACCCATTCTGTGATTCTGTGAGAATGCTTCAGCAGAACTGGGTGCAGCTAAGAACTGATCTATTATAGGTGGGGGGTTATCTTTTCCTCTTTTTCCTTCCCATTATTTTACATAAATTGAGACATATCTGCAGCTCAGCCATGCTCTCACCTGAGGGAACTTTCAATCTAGACATTGATTCACATAGGACTCTACATAATAATGGAAATTCAAGTTCATGCAGAGTGCTTGACTAAGACTCACCTGCAACAGAAGAGCTATTGATCATGTTCCCTTGGGCCTGTGAAGGGCCCTTCTTCAGATACTCATCTCTCTGGGGAAAGGCCTTAGAAGAGCCAGGAAGCTCTTTTTGAGATGCCTCAAAATTGTCAGGAGCACCAGAGGCATAAAACAAGGCTCCTGCAGTTCCTCAACTGGCTGCAGAGTACAACAGGAACACAGCCCACAACAAAATGTTCTCTTTGTTTGGAGAGAAACAATAGGCAGGCAGATTTTTCCAACAGATGTTAAAATTGAAATTAAGAATTGATGGGAATAAATAGAGACTTTAGGCAAAACCAGAAACTGTAAACAGGCTTCAGCTTTATGACTAATGCTGTGAGATTCATATATCAGGCATTTAGCACTGTATAACACAGTGAATGCTGGTTTTTGCCTTATTACTGTCAAAATTTTCACTGGCATCATTGCCATTACTGACTCTTCAACTTCCTGCCCCTCTAGAGCTGCTGACCACATCTTTGAAAGAATAGTGATTAAAAGTAAAGCTGAAATCATGATAACACCAGATGCAGAATGCAGCAAATTGTTAGGCACAATTATGTCAGGAAGAAGGCATGATTGAAGAGAATGAAAATCATTTGCACTAGTGATTTTGCGTGATCATTGCACCTCTTCATTCACTGTAAACAAAACAAAATTAAATTTACTAATGAACCAACAGAATGCAGCTGCTAGAGATAGGATATGTTGTTTTGATCTTCCTTTCCTTCCTTTCATCTCAGTTAAAATTTTGAACATGGCCATTTAAAGGCAATTCTCCTATATTTTTGTGATAGTTCAAGTACTTTAGGTTCTTTTTTCCAGCGGACAGCTGTGTTGTTATCTTGACAACTAATGTGTAGTAATGACGGATTTAGGTCTTAAAAATTAGCTACTAAAGTGTGTCAGAAAAGAGATGAATTAGCCTGAAGTGATTTCTGACAAACACTCGTCAGTGGATCCATGAGTGTCTGAGCAGATGGCAGCTGGGAAGCTGGAGCTGTGTCACTGTGCTCCCTGCAGTGCCAGCCAGAGCACTGAAGGCACAGACACTTCAGCCTGGGCAGGAGAAGCCAGAAGAGAGAATGCAGAGTACACTGGACTTGTGGATTTGCTTTTGGTGTTGATTCTGCAATCTGCTCAGCAAATTGTGCATAATCACAATGATCCTACGTGCTGCAATAATGACACAACCCATAACTACACACACACTTAAATGATAAAGCCAATTCTTGCTCTAACAGAATTCTGAAGATACTTGGGAATTTTTAAAATATATTGAAAGCCTTTCAGGAAAGAAGTATTTCAGACAAAATACATGTTTTCTGCTCAGTAAAGCAGGTACTGGGGTACATTCTAAGGTCTTTGGTTTATAAAAACAATAGAATATGTGACCCAGTGATTCCAAACAACTGCAATCCATTCAATTAACATCTTGTTAATTTAGCTTGTATGAAAAAAGGAGCTTTTTTTTTTTTTTTTCAAAAACATATTTTGGTTATTTAGTGAAATGTTTTAATTCTAATATGACAATGAAAAGATGCCTTTTGATCTATATATACTATCCTCAAATTATACCCAAATAAATAAATAAAATAATTATTAAGTAGTGTAAAATAAAGTATTATTTTTCTTCTGAAAAAAACCCTTTGGTTTTATCCAAACCAGTTTCCTCTCTGGTGGCCCTTTAATTAGCTGTAAATCTTACCCTTCAAAACCAGATCCCTATTTATTTAAAAATAAAAAGGATAAATCTTAAAGTATTTGAAGCCAGTGCATTTCTTTCCTTGGTACACATTCCCACCCTGGAATAGTGTCTGTAATGTAGAACATATTCCACTGAGGTGGAAAATGGGTCTTGGCCAGCTAAAAGTAAAATTAAATTAAATTAAATTAATTCAATTCCAAGTTCTTAATATTGTTTTTATGCTCTTTTTTTAGCTAAACCTTTTTGGTTGGGAGCAAAGCAAAGCACTGTGTGCTGATGAGAATCCATTGCTCTGTCTGCACAGTCAGACTCCTTCACAAACCGACCAGATTGTCCTTACAACAGGGCTGCTGCTAGTGAGCTCTCTCCCTTGCCAGCTTCCCTCCTTGCTTTCCAGCACAGGAAAAACACCCAGGAAATATCCAGTACGTGAAAGAATAGTCTAAAGTATTTCTAAAGTGTGCAGAGGCAGGAATTTTGCGAGTCCCTTTCAAACCCAGCGTTCTGTAGGTGCCACTGCATGGGCAGCAGGATCTCTCAGGCTCAGTCCAGCTCTCAGCTTCTCAGCACTGTGCAGAGCTGCTCACAGGGAATGCACAGAGCTCACATCCAGCGTGGGCCCATCCTCACCCCCACTGGACAATCTGGTTTGCAGAGAGGACCTGATTTCCCACATCCCCAGGCACCCACTGTCCCGCAGGAGCCAGCAGGGGCTGTGCTCAGGAACCCTGAGCAGCACTGCAAGGAAACCAGGCCAGCACCACCACTTCCACAGCCTGGGCAATGACTGACACTGCTGTGGCCTTTGAGTTACAGCTTCTGGAGGTACAGCAGGAAAGTGAAACACCAACATGAGTGGCAGTATCCCCACTAAGTACTTTAAACAAAAATTCTTCTCTTGCTAATATAAAGGCAACTCCATTTAAATACCAATATAAGACAAAATTACTTGTTAAAGCTCTATGAAAATAACAATATTAATTATTAAATAGGTAGAGCTCCTTATTATAATATTTTATTGTTTTTTCTTTTACTACATCCTTTTAGACCCCCTCCTCTTACATCCTTGTTCTCTGAACAGGATAGCTCTTATGCTGAAATAAAGAACAATTTATAAGCAAAGAGTATTCCTGAGGTAGAAAGCTCAGCCCCATCCATGGCAGGACAGTGGCCCCACCTGTGGCTGGAACAAAGCTTGGTGGAAGCAAGCAATAGAAATCCAGTTAAAGCTTCATTAAAGCACAGGCTGTAGAGGGTGGCCTAGCTCCCCCAGCTCCCAGGCAGTATTGTTGTGTGTACTCAGCACCTGTTCCAGGTGGCACAGGGAAGCATGGATGTGCCCAGCTGGGTGGGAAGTGCCCAGCAGTGTGGTATTCCCAGGGGATGAAAACTATTTCTTGTGTGTCCTTGATGGTGCTGACAAATAAAGGCTGACTGACTTTGTACAAAGTCAAATGCCTGTCTGCCTGAGCTGTAACTCACTAAATATGCAGCTTCCTGCTAGACAGATAAAACTCCAGCATTCCAAATCTTGTCCATAAAAAGCATCTTTTACTAACATCCTTCTCTTGGTATCAAGCATTCTGCAGCACTTGTAATCACACCCTGGCACGTGCTTGTCACTGACTTTTTCATCCCACATTCCTTCCATTCATTAACTCCCTTCCAAGTACCAAAATGCGAGGTTTCCGCGTTGTCAGTGGCAACAGTACATCAGTCATCCCTAGCACAGCTCCCTGTGTGACACACCAGCTCCTGCTTTCCTGCTGAAGTCTGGAGGAGTGAGCAGGCACTGAAATACAGCCAAGGACCTGAAAAGCCTTCACAGGAATATATCATCAATATGCTTCTAACAAATGCGCCCAGTGAGAGATGCTGCTTTTGACAAGGCAGCACACAGACTCCTCTCAAAAGCTGCCAAGAAATGGCACAGTCCTAATTCCCCCATCACAAACAGGTGTTGCTGTCCAGGAGTTAACACCAGTACTGAGCCAGATGTTTCACCTCAGAGAAGTTAAGGCTGAGAACGACTGGGAGAGACAATGTTTTTGTTCAGAGCTCTGCTACTGACAAGAGGAAGATAATAGCAAGTGGTTTTCTCTAACTGTATCAAACAAACCTGGTCCCAAATGGAATATCCCATATTTACAGACATTTACTTTCCATATGCCTCTATATCCATCCTGATCTGTAGTTATTTACTTGAGTTAATCAAACATCGTTCTTTCTAGAACTCTGCTAATACCAACACATGGCCTGGCTGTTCAAATGTTATAACAGATCAAAATGAAATGTCCAGATATTGCACTGGAAAGATTGAAAGGAGTTACTGTACTCATCACTTGTCCAGTTAGCCTGGTAAAAACAACTTGTCACAACTCCTTGCCAGAATTGATACATAGTTGGGAATGATAAAAACCAGTAACTCTTAATAAAAGGCCAGACCAAGGCTGGTTATTTTCCGTGTGAATCACATTGCAGTGCCACTTACATTGAGCTGTTGTACTGCATGGGAACCAAAAAGTCCTCCAGAAACTTGCATAGCCAGGACAAAACTCAAGGATAAAGCATAAAAGTGGGGGCTGAAAGAACAAAACAGTAGCAGCAATCCAAGCAACAGCAATGAGTTTTGAGAGAGGACAGAAAATGCATTTCAGGAGTGTCTGTATATGTGCATATAAACATGCATGGAGAGAAACCTTACTCAGTCTAAGAAAAGACAACATGAAATCAGTAACAGAACAGATTGTAGCTGCACCCAAAAAAGCACAAGTGATACAAAACCCCTCTCCTAGCTACCAGAAAGAAAAATACAGCAAATATTTTACCTGTGACTAGAAAAGGGACTGACTTCTAGGGAAATCAGGTTAGCCTAAATACTTTAGATATATGGTATATTTTTATACTTTACTCATTATGTTATTCATTTAAGCTTTCTGAGACCATGGACATAAATAACAAAATGATATGATATGATATTATATGATATGATATGATATCACATCACATCACATCACATGATAATATCTTACTCTAAATTAAGAAGGCAGCCTGGCACCACTGCTCTCTTCTAAAGCATCCCCCTCCTGATGCCCAAAAGCTAGGCTGGAAATAAATCCCCATAGACTGGTGTCCACAGAGCAGGTATTTTTTTATTGCTTTGACAGTGGTGAGTGTTTTGTGGCTAATTGGTTTTGCACTTGCCATTTTTTCATTAGTACTGTACTTATCTACCTCTAAAGCAGGTGGACCTGGTGAGTTTTTTCTTCTTTTTTTGTCTATTCAGCTTAAGCAACTAGTTAACCATATACTAGCCATTTCATTGTATAAAAAGTTATATCTGGTTGTATAGGTATAAAAAGCTATGATTCAGGTTAGACAGGTATCAGGTTATATAGATATCTTAAAACTCAAGCTACATAAGCACCTCGTAACTTTGATCTCAGCTATATAGGCATCACTCCGAAGCAGCTACTCAGCAGGGCCCTTGTTGCAAGCTTAACACCCTTAACAGTTACTGCAGAGCCATGTAACCATGTATAACAAGTATACAGAGTTCAAGTATAACAGAACTTAAAAATGAAATTTAAAAGTGAAAAGTATAACAGAATTTAAAAGTGAAAATATCAGCTCAGAAACAGGAAACCTTGCCCAAATTATTTCTTTGCATAGTTTGTTGGTTTTTAAGAGGGATCCTGGTCTGATAATGTTATCTGTTATCAAACATGAAGGTTTTGTTGCAACCAAAGCAGATGGAGACACAGAGCCCACAGAAGCAGCATCTGGAAAAGGCAGCTGCTTCATTTAGAGCAGGAAGCAGCTCTGCTGGTTTTAGGTAGCCTTGTTAGCAAACTGGAACAGGAGTGGAGACTGCTCAGGATGTGGTGATGAAGGTGCTATTCTGCTGCCTCTGCAGCTGAGGAAAACACAGGCTGTTCAGGGAGCATCCCTCCTGACACTGGCTTAGGAGCAAAGTCTGTATGACATTTTGAACAAGAACATGAAGCTCCTATCATCATATCAAATTGTGAGAGTTGTTAAAGCAAAGACTATGACCAAAAGGAAACAAAACAACCCTTATTTTTCTTAGTTTCATGTCACAGATGATTATGTAGAAAAATATTATAAGGTGACACCTTCTGGCTGGTTTTATACCACTGACCTGATGATTGCGAAGAATCCCATCCATTGTGCATCTCTGCTTCTATGAAAAGTTCCTGTGCAGCCACAACCTCTGCATGAGGAATAAAGACGAGAATCCTAGCAGGGAAAAAGCCAACAAAACCCAACAAACCAAAAGGTGCAGAAGAGACACACAGGCAGCTTCCACAGATGTTGATGTATTTCACAGGAAGGCAATGGGAGCTTTTTCTTATGGAGTAGATCCTTCTTAGCCAATAACCTGCTATTGTTTAAGTGTTACCATTAAGGCTGGACTCCAAAAGGTAGTCACAGCCTGAGCAGATGCATCAGAGCTTGATTCTAACTGTAAGGAGCCCTTGAAAACCTACCCAGGTGATGAAGAGAAAAAATGCCAATAATATCTATCATTAGCAATTGTAACATATTTTCTCATTTACCATAGTGCCACCCCTCAGAAAAACCAGCATGGACCAGCCATGATCAATGCAGGGTGTAACACCTTTGAGTACCTGAGAAACATTATACCCTTTTCACCTTGAAACTTTTACAAAAATTCTTCACCCTACCCATGGATAAATAAAGCTGTTGCTGCATCAGAGAAAATCAGAAGGCTGATCTGGTGGAAGAAAACTCATTAATCTCTATGATGAGATGACAAGTTCACCACATAGCTAGAAGTGCAGCACCTGTGTTTCCATTCCATTTCAATTACATTCTTTGTACAAATAATAAAACTGAACTCATCATCAAAGGATGAGTATCAAATTTTAATACAGCAGATTTTTTATCATCCTTCTTACAAGCAAGATGAAAAATAAATTTGATTAATCTACACTGTGTCCCATCAGACAGACATGGATGGGTGAGTATTGACAGTTACTTCAGGCATCTAATTCATGTTCCAGTGTTCAAAGCCAAGGTCACTCTGGAAAGTCTTTGGGAAGCACAGACCCCAGACAGTGGTGTCTTGATTAACCCCGGGAGGCACCTACTGTGTAATCTCAGTGGAATCTGGTAACTTACACCAAAACCCCTGCAGAGCAACAAATGGAAAGACATGTAATTCACTGAAAATTCAGACTGGGATGTGAAGCTGCGTGAAAAATGCAGAGAAGTCTTATTGATTTCTATAAATCCCAGATCACTTTCTTCTTCTGACCATCTCTTACATATTTCATGGTCAGAACCAAACAAATATTCCACTGAAATCTGGGTTTTGACTCACAGACAGCCTACACAAGTTGTTGAGGTGACGATTTGAAAGCTACAAAAATGCAGAGCAATGTCAGAAGCTATTTTTTTATGAGTCAGACATAATAAATACACACACATTGAAATCCTTGAATTTCTTGATTGAAAGGTCAAAACTTTTTTGAAAGGCTTAGGGAGATTTTTTTTTTTTTTTCATAAACAAGATGGGGTCACTTGGAACATGAAAGGAAGTATACGTGAAATCACAAGTTAAATCAAAATGTTAATATTAACAGCTGAAGGAAGAGAAAAAAGGATGAAATTTCCAACCCTAAAGTGGCACTGAAGGCTGGTTCAATGACTACAAAATACAGTGCAAATCTGAGGGCAAGACAATGCCCCTGATGATAATTACCAGGTCCTGGTATTAGCAAGAAAAGGGCATTTTTATCATTACAGATGTACCTAGAAGAAATGTTATTACCCATTAAAGTCCCCTATTATTCTGCTGTCAGTTACCATCTGTTAATGAAGTCTTCATGATCTGACAGTTCATTCTCTAATTGTCACCCTGTGCCAGTCTCTGGTTCACAGCACACTGTGAACTGAGCCTTCATATATTATACATTTCATGAGCTGAGTTTGCCAGGCTTCACCTCTGATGTGATCTTTATCTCCTCCCTAAGTGACAGCCTCCCACACAGCCAGCCCATGGCTGCAGAGGATCCTTTGTGGGCTGGTAAATTACAGACTGCTCTGCTATTCTGACAGTGGAAGAGTATCCTTATGATCAAGCATTTCTTTCAAAGTTTGCAAGTCTCCTGTGAGAGAGTCAACTCCAGTGTTTGTCATTAAGAGGTATTTAATGCTAATTATCCTGCCATTCCCCAGCTCTCTCTCCAGAGTAGTTTTTAAGTTTCCATAGATACCAACTCATAGCTCTGTTGAATAGCACCCTTTCAAAAAATTGTATTTTTTCCCCTCAAGACAAGACTGCTTATACCTAGAACCCTGTACAACTACATTCATGTTTTAACACCTCCTATGTACTCTGATGTCTCTCAGATGCTTCTCTCCCATGTGATATTCCCACAACTACACAGAGTGAGGTGCTTTGGGCGCGTGTGGCATTTTAATAAAAGGTCCACAAATATTCAGCACACTGAGAGGGAAGCCACACAAAAGCTAGTCAAAAGGAAACTCTCAAAGAAACAGATTTTAATTACTTCTTTTCTCAATTTTAGATGGCAAAGGGATGTGCACATGCTGGAATTCTACAATTAGAGCATTCTCCAGGGGAATTAAAAAAAAAAAAAAAGGCCAGGGGTTATTCATCAAAAACCAAAGCAGGTGTCCAAATAATCAGGCTGCAATTCCCTCTTCCCCCACTCTCCCTGCAACAGCTGTCACTGCAGCACCTCTAGAGATTTGGGGAACTCAAGCTCAGTTTTCTCCTCAGTCTTTCAGCTTCCATTCTGAATACATGAACGAAGAGAGGGCTAAATGGTTGTATCTCTGCCACATCACAGAAGGAAACATGAGCCTCAGACACATTGCACTATAACCAAATTTCACCTGTGTAACTCAAACCTGTTGCCTTTTCAGCTTTGAATGGTCTGATATCAGGCCAGGTCTGTGCACTGCCTTCCAACACCAATGGCTAATTCTGATACTCTCTTCTGATCTCTCTTCTGGTTCTGATATCCTTTCCTCCAACACATCAGGTATCTCAGTTTAGTCACTTATGAATAAGTGTTTTCAGAATTGATATTCATTTGTTATTTAATCTTGCATTGTCCTGCTGGATGGAGGCTGCTCTCCACAGCAAAGCCCTAATTGTGTTTCCCTTTGATGCAAGAATTCATCATCTGGCTCTGGTTATGATCAAGGCTGAGATTTTGAAAACCAAGGGCTAATTATGGTTAATATGGAACATCCAAACCAGATCAGGCCCAGTGACTTAAATCCTGTCTCCCACAGAAAGCTTTGCTGGGAAAAGAGCATGAAACAAAGCAATCATATAATGATTACTTCCTCAGAATGAAATCAAACTTCCCCAGAACACCCTCCTAGTCTCCAAGGATTTGCAGTACAGGGAATTCTTGAAAATGAAGTTGCAGGTTTGTGTGTAATTACCCTCAATGGATAAATTTATGGTTAGAATTTACAGGAACTTTCAGTATCCACTATGCCCAGTGACTTCTGATACAGATAAAATGCATGTTTAGGGATGCTGGGGAGAATATTGTGAGTCTGTGCTTGCCATCAGCTTGCCATGGAAATACCTTCCTGGCTGGGACCAGGGGAGATACAGAAGGCAGCCGTGCCTCCAGCTTATTCCTGGGGAATGCCATCTACCGGTGGAAAAGAAGCTGTTGTGCAAATACATTCAACTGCCAGAAACACTGTTTGCCTAGAACTCGAGTATCACTCTGACTAGAATTGCCAGATTAGCAGGATTATGTATCTGGACATCATCAGTGCAAATGAAAGAGGTGACATGCCAGGGAGAAAAGGAACTTTTCCAAGGATTATGGAAGAAGGAACTAAAAATGTGAAATAAGCCACAGTCTCGGTACCTTTGATTTTTGCAATGCTCTCATCACCAATACAATGTTAAGAGATATTTTTGGAAGTCTATCCAGCCCTCACTGAGTGTAATCAGAGAACATTTGGTTCTCTGTAATGTACTTGCAGCCAAGAGACAAAATCGGGATGACATCCTTTGATGCTGGCAACATAAATGAAATTGCCTAAGTGAAACACTGATCCATGAAGTATCCAGGATGGGAAGCACACCAATGCCAAACATGCCAGACTGCTGAACTGGTAACACAGGGTACCAGGAATAACAGGTGAAACTGCTGAATGAATCCAGAAGGAGCAAAAGGAAATAAAATACTTGTAGTGCTTGTATTTTGTTACCATGCCGCTCAGTTCTAATAAAATTCTGGTGTAACCTTAAGGCACTTGCCTATGGGATGACTATTTCTATTTATTGCAGCCTAATTAAGACTAGTTAAATCATATTTCAAGTCTCTCATCTGTATTCATCAAACTCACAAGTCTTACTTCTTGACAAATTGTTATTAAAGCAATAAAGCCAGACATGGAGGGGACCTCAGGCTCGTGGTGTTTGGGTGAATTCCCACGGAGTGGGACATGGCAATCATGGCCTCCCCTGAACTGCACAACACAGAGCAGACCCCACCCAGCCCAGCCTGGCCCCTCTGCCTCTTTGTCACATGTGAGCACAAGAGGGCTTCCTTAAGCAGCAAGTCACACTGGCAGAGGATGGAAACCAGTTTCTTGATGTGTGGGCAGGCAAGGCTCTCAACAAGAACCAAAGGGTTGCAGTCTGCTTTCTTTGTGCCAGAGCCATTCCCTTGCAAGTGCCTTAAAACCAGGCTGGCATAACTACACCAGCTGCTGCTGACACCCACACCAAGAGCCACAGCCACATCCCTCACAGGACTGAGGTGTAGTGGATGTTTCCCTACTGAAGAAAAGAAAGTTCCCTCCTCAGTAAATGGTAGGTGACACTGTGAACTCTGAAGCAGATGCCCTTCCACTGGCACTGATCAAACAGTTGACTTTTCTCTGCATGTGTGGGAACAAGAAGAAAAGGTGAACTGCATCATATGCAGGAAGACTTCTACAAAACATTAAAAAAAATGAAGGGAATCAGTAGGCAAGCAAAACCCTGGCTGGCAAAGGGTATAAGGTGAATAGGAAATGGTCGTGGCAGAATTTAATTTTCCCCATTAATTTAACTAGGATTAGCTCCAAGAGCAACATTTGATTTCCCAAGTGATAAAGCCTTATAGGCATTTTCTCAGAGAGTCTAAAAATCATTCCTTTTTTCTTGGCCAAAATACAATCACTTGTAGCAAAAGGATAGTTGACAACAACCTCTAAACATAAAACGGGGCTATTAACAAGTAAACATTTTGTCAAGATTTATAAAATTACTAATGTGTAGTTTCTTTTAAATAAGTGAAGGTTCCAGCTATGGCAATCCCACTCTTGAAGTGTGCAACAATTGCCCTTTAGCTTTGGTACCAGGGAGCATGTGGCACACCAAGAAAACTGCCCCCCATGTGAAAGTATCCCTGTAAAGAGCAACAAGAAGAACATTATGTACACTGTGCTATTTGGAAAAGGCACAATGATTTAGCTTTGGGTTCAGATGCAGGCAAAGACCCAATGTAAATATGTTTATTACCTTGCTTAACTGTAAGAAGATACCAGGGATGTCTTCAGCACCCTCTGGCCCAACAGGCTCTACAGCCAGCTGGAGCGTACCCCTCTCCATGAGGTTTCCCAAGTATTTTTGGAAGTTGATTTTGGCCTGTTCTGGGAAAAGTGTTGTCTGCCTGCCATGTGGTAAAATCATTCTGTTTTTCTGTCATTGCTCTGGATAGACTCACCCACATATGCTCGAGTCATGATTCAAACAGTGCTCAGAAATTACTGAAGCATATCTTTGGAAGTGAATACAATTATCAGGAAATCACAGGGGAAAAAAAGTTAAAATTTCAGAACACATTGGTATTGATATGCCTTGAAAAACAACAATATAGCTTTCATTTTCTTGAGCTATTGTTATTCCTCTTTACTAACTCTAATAATTTACATATCTTAGAGCAAGAAAATGCTTGAAGTCTGGATTTTAAGACCTGTTGTTCTAAGAATGCTGCCCACCTAGCACACTTGTGTCTGCTGTCTGCAAGGTCTCTGGACAGCACTAGCACAGTCTTCAACAATAAGTCTCCAAAATGCAGAGTTATGGACTGATAGTTCATGTTTTTAGGAACAGAGATTTGTTAAGATGTCATCCCTTGCCAAAGTACCAATAATAAAGGAGCATTAAAAGACAGTAAAGGCAATTATGGGACTTACTGAGAATCTCAAAATCTGAAAAATACTACAAAAGCTACTTCACATAAAGAACACAAGTTTACATGCTGCAAACACACTGAGCTGCTGTAAAATTACTTTACATTAGAGGAGTTAAAGAATATAGCAATTATTCATGAAAGAATAAATCCTTCCATGTTTTCCTGGTGCTTGAGATATTTATTTTTTCTCTTTTGAGTCTCTTGGCTGACTTTATCTTTTATATACCACAACACAATCAGAGAACAGTTAATATCACAAGCTTGATCTTGTCCAAACTGAAGTGAATGGAAAACTGCCAATGGGGCTCAAAGAGTCGAGAAAATTAGTCCCCAAACTAGGAGTTAATAATAATCACTTTTGTTTTGCATGGCTTTACTTATTTGCTTGAGGCAGAAAATTATATGGGGACATGTAAAAGGAGTATTTTCCTCACACATGTTAGATATGCAGATGCCATTTCTGTCTCTGGACTGGCTGTATCATAAGCAGTTTAAATTGCAAACTATCCTCAGTGGAACTCCTGATTTACAGACATTAACTGGCCTGGAATTTGTACTTCTAGCACTGACAAAGGCTTTATCTTTCCCCCTGAGGAAAAGGCCAGCCCGCTGTTACCCTGAGAACACATGCTTCACCCCAGACAAACAATAGAGAACTTATTCAGCTGCTCGTGTTGGCTTACCTGATGCCCATTGGAATAATTCTCTTTAGAAAGCTGCTGTGATTGCTTCTAAACTTATTTCAAACAGCTGATTTATGCAAATCTTTATAAAAGAGAAGTTTACCACATGTGAAACATTGGCTGAATTAAGGGAAGGTTATGCATTGGTTTTGAGCAAGCTCTGTTGTCTTTTAATGATAAAAGGGCCCCGCCAAAGGCAGCAAATCCCAAAGTGCTCTCAGCCTCCACAGAACTCTCATGGAAAGGGAGGCAAAGCCCGTCCCCTCAATGGCCACGTATTTTAAGGCAGATGAAGACCCAGAGGGCCAAATCAGGAGAGCAGAGATAAAACTGCATTTCCTCTTCTGAATCACCCTTCAAAGTCAACAAAGCTCAGCAGCCTGAGCAGCTCTTTCAGGGGTCACCGTGTCCCCCTCCTGCTCCCCGGGCCACCTCAGCCATCGTGCCAGAGGCTGAGGGAGGCCCAGGCCCTTTCCTGGCTGCTCCTGGGTTTGGTTTTTGGAACAGAGCTGCCTTCCGTGGTAAAAGTGGCTCCTTGACATCACTTCTACAATGCACTTAAACACTGTCCAAGGCCACTGCCAGTTTTGAAAAGAGATGCCTCAGAAATACCTCGTTCCTGCAAATGTGGGAAGGAGCAGCCAGGCAGGGCTGTTCCGGAGGGAAAAGCTGAGGCAGAGCTCGGCAGAGGCCGAGGATGGATGCCCCGAGGGCGAGAGCGCACAGCCCGCCCGGAATGGCAGAGAGCAGAGACCATCGGGGAGCGCCGAGGGCGTGAGGCACGGTGTGGGGAACCGGGCAGCCAAAGCAGCCTGCCCCGGCAGCGGCTGCGAACGGACTGGGAGAGGCTGGGAGCGTCACGGCCGGGCTGGGGAGGGGCGGGCGGCGGGCACGGGGGCTCCTGCCCAGCCGAGCCCCGGGCTTCAGCCGCGGGCTGGGTTTCTGGCACTCTGCCCTCTCCCCAACGCCGCCACCGCACTCCAGAAAGTTTCGCCGAAGCGGCCAGCGGGCGGCTTGGGCTGGGCTGGGCAGGACGGGGAAGGACAGGGCAGGGCTGCACCGCCCGGCCCCTCGCTCCGCCCGGCGGGGCTGAGCGGGGCGGGGCGGTGCCGCAGCCGAGCTCCGGGTCCGGGCAGTGCCGAGGGCTCTCTCCCCGCCGGCACCATGGCCCGGGACGGGCCGTGGCTCAACCTGTCCGGCAGCGCCTGTGCGGCGGGCGGGCCGTTCCCCGCCGGCACCGCCGCGCTGCTGGCCGCGCTCATGGGGCTGCTGGTGCTGGCCACGGTGCTGGGCAATGCCCTGGTCATTCTGGCGTTCGTGGTGGACCGGAGCCTCCGCACGCAGGGAAACTTCTTCTTCCTGAACCTGGCCATCGCCGACCTGCTGGTGGGTGAGTGCCGGGGCGCCGCGGGGCGGGGGGTGGCTCCGCCCGTGTCACCGCCGAGCTCTGTCCGCAGGCGGCTTCTGCATCCCCCTCTACATCCCCTACGTGCTGACGGGCGAGTGGAGGCTCGGCAGGGGCTTGTGTAAGCTGTGGCTGGTGGTGGACTACCTGGTGTGCACCGCCTCCGTCTTCAACATCGTCCTGATCAGCTTCGACAGGTTCATCTGTGTCACCAGAGCGGTAAGGGCTGGGCAGGGCTGCCAGCGGGGCGGAGGGGCTCCAGGGCTGCCCTTCCAGGCACGGGGGTTCGCTTAGGGCGCCTGGCTTTCAACGCCTCGAGCCTCTCTCGAACAGCACAAGAGACAGGGGCGAGCTTCTCTCAGTCCTGGAAATAGTTCTGGGAGTGATCGGCTTTGCCAGAAAATGCATTTGCTTCTCACTTTTACAGTGGAAGAGGCACTCTGCTTTAGAAACAGGCACAGGCTGTGTCTGCAGAGGGAACAAGGTGTGCTTATCTCCTCCCCAGTAACCTGCATCTTGAATAAACTTTAAAGTATGACCCAGCTGAAGCAGAGCTGCTCCCTCAGGACATGGCCATGCCCGCGCTGATAGCTCACGGCAGCCCAGCAGCAGCACAAGGCAGAGCTGCTTGCAGTGGGCATTGAGCTGTCAGGGGAATTTGATGTGTGTGGGTCAAAAGTGGCAGATTATAAATTAACATCTCGCACAGGATGCAAATGCCATTTCTATTTAATGGCCACAGAAACAGCTCAAGTTGTGTCTGCAGCACGCCACCTATTAAAAAAGGAAGATTAGACTTTGCACCTAATTTTCACCTAGACCATAATGCCTCAAAGTATTTTGGATGGTGTCAAAATAACACATTTTACCGTTAATAGGTTTCACACTTCTACACACACTTCTTGGTTATGTTCCACTCACAGCTTCTTAAAGTGTTCATTTAAGTTTGTTGCTCATTTAAATCATAAAAAGTACAAAGAGAGACTGCAGAAGCAGTTCAGCAGTTTTACCAACTTCTTTTTGAAGAGGGAGAAATGAACAGATTAATTCTTTAACAGTCAACACTCAGAATTCCTTTATTTTCTAGGTTCTGAATTAGCCATGAATTTTTCTTTCATAAACCAATCTCTCATGACTATGCACATAGTATAAATATATAAGCTAGACAGATTCAGAAACAGAAATGGAAACTGGTCTTAATAAATGAAAATAATCACCCGCTTTTAAATACTTCAAATTAATCCCTCATATAAAAATCCCTCCCAAGCAAGAGTACAGAAAATGACTGATGGGTTAGGGCAGTATGAGAACATATATAAGCAGGGCTATCTGAAGTTCCAAATTATTCTCCATCTCAATGAAAATAGTAACTTCCTCCAAGACCGCTCCTGAAATCATTCATAGCTTTGTTAAGGACTGCAAAATCAGACCAAGTTCAGACACACTCAGGTTTCCTCAGCTCTGTGGCTCCTCTACCAGAACAGCACTGGCTGTGGAGATCAAGGCCCACAGGTGGGGGCAGTAAACATGAACCCTTATTCTTTGGAATAAGAATTTAAGAATTTCTTATTCCAAAGGCTGTGTGGCTGCACCATGGAGATGTGAAGGGTGAATTCCAAGCCACTACATGAGTATTGGTCCTCAGGAACAAACATTCCAGGGAATCAGAAATAGAGAAGATGATCTTGACTGTAAGGTTCTGATGAATTCCATTGCTGATATGGCTTACTGACTCAGTGACACATTATTTCTGCACCTTAGCTTCTCTATTTTCTACATAACGGCAATCAGTTATTCTTCTGTAAAGCACTCTGCAGACCAAAACACTCCATCTATACACCTTAACTGCAAACAGGAATTCTTTAAGTACTTCATGGAAGAATAAAAATAAGTATATTAAACAGAAGAAGGTGTTGTATAGTAAACTTTTTGTGTGATTTTCACATTAAGAAAATCTCTCTACGAAGTAGAAATAAAAGAACTTGCCTGATATTCTGTGAATTCAAACCCTTTTACAGATTTAAAATTATTTTAAAATTCCAAATAAAGGGTCCAATAAATGTTTTTAACCATTCTGTAAACAGGTATCACAGCTAATGCAATTAAATATGAAACTGGTGATAGCCAATTCTGGGAAGAGCAGTGGTTATTTGCTTTGAAGGAGACTTGGTTTTCAAGCTTTTAAGATATGATGCACATTCTCAGAACTTATCCAATCACCTTGATAAGGTTTCTTGGAAGGCATATTTCACAAGTAACTCTTCTGTGATACCAGTAAGCTTGGTCTAAAAACCCTCATCCCAAAACCAGTTTCTCACCAACCCTCACGAGTGACAGAGGGCCATGCTCCAGAGCAGCCACATGGGAGATGTGTAATGTGTGTGACTTTTGTCCCTCAGGTCAGCTACAGGGCTCAGCAAGGGATGACCAGAAATGCAGTACTGAAGATGATGACTGTATGGATTGCTGCTTTTCTCCTCTACGGGCCAGCCATTCTCAGCTGGGAGCACATTGCCCAAAAGAGCATCCTCCCTGAAGGAGAATGTCATGCAGAATTCTTCTACAACTGGTATTTCCTAATGATTGCCTCTACTGTTGAATTCTTTACACCTTTCATCACTGTTACGTACTTTAACTTAAGTATTTACCTTAACATCAGGAAACGCACATTGCTCCGAAATGAAAACCTCTCACTCGGTCAAGAGGACTGTGAAATGAATTTCCAGGGGGAAAAAAGGGAACACACTGTGTTTTTTGTAAAGCCAGCTAACAGAGACAAACGTGAGAAGAGAGCAAGCAGCCTTCTTCCCCCAAGGAAGGCTCCAAGGCTTCAGGCCTCGGCTGAGCTTGGCAATCAGCCATCAAATCCGAGTGCCAGTCCTGACCTTCCACCCCTGCAGGTGGATGTAAAGACCAGGCCTCCCAGGAACGGCTTCTGCAAAGCAACAGAAAGCCTTTGCCACCCCAGCAGCAAAGTGGATGTTGCTAACATTATGGCAAACAGATTTAGGCTTTCCCGGGATAAAAGAGTAGCCAAGTCTTTAGCAGTTATTGTCTGTGTGTTTGGCTTGTGCTGGGCTCCATACACACTGCTGATGATCATCAGGGCAGCCTGCCATGGGCACTGTGTGCACCACTCCCTATATGAGATCTCATTCTGGCTCCTCTGGGTGAACTCAGCCATTAACCCTGTTCTCTACCCACTGTGTCACATGAGCTTTAGGAAAGCCTTCATAAAACTCCTGTGTCCACAAAAAGCCAAAATTCATCCTGACATTTTGATGTGAAAAGTAGGAAGAGTGAAAATTAGAACATATTGTATTTGGTGGGAACACCAAAAAGCAAGTATTGCAATACCTGCAAATATTTATGGAATATTGGTAAGTAGGCACAAGTGTAGATACTTATGAATATGTAGAAATATTCCAATATTCCATCCATGTAGCTGGGAAAATCACAGCAATGAAAAGAAAGGTCATTTTTCAAAGCTCTTTGGGAAATTAATGGTGTACTAGTGTTGAAATGCTGAAAACAAAAAATAACTTTCACGGCTAATAATTAAGAGTTCAGGCTGTGTCACTTTTAATAACTGTAAATATTGCTGGACTATCACAAAGCATTAATCTTAGATCTGTTACATATTACCCCAAACCCACTTCAAGACATCAAGAATCTCAGTTGTTAAGTCTAGGATGCTTTTTCCCTGGCTCCACTTGGTGACAAGCCAGACAAGGCATGACCAAAGATAAAAACACAGGAGAAGCATGGGACAGGAGGCAGCACAACAGTGATGTTACCAGAGAAGCTGAGCAACTGCAGCAGGTAAGGGAGCACTGATGTGAGGGAAAAGGTGATGGAAATAGAAGAGTGAAATATTTAGTAGAACAAAGTCCAGGAACAGAAGTATAAAGGGGTTTTGAGCTTTTTAATAGGAGATACAAGAATTGGTAACTTACACACTGGAAGTTTCACTAGGAGCTCCCTCCCTCAGCAGTGACTTCCTGCCCCCC
Source organism: Onychostruthus taczanowskii (assembly GCF_017590055.1). Classification (NCBI taxonomy): domain Eukaryota; kingdom Metazoa; phylum Chordata; class Aves; order Passeriformes; family Passeridae; genus Onychostruthus; species Onychostruthus taczanowskii. The sequence goes on from NW_024499017.1 coordinate 530,516, forward strand.
ACCAGGGTCCTGCATGGGCAGGAATCTACTGAGGTCAAAACCCCACTCCTTACAGGGCTGAGGGTATTACTCTCTGCTTTGCTCTAAGGACAGAATAAGCTAAGTAGTCTATGAGATCCATGACAGGGCTTTAGGTAAACTTCCCTTGCAGTAATTTTTAAAACATTTACAGTTGGACCTTCACTGCTTCTGGCTAGATTTAAAAAAAAAAAAAAACAAAAAAAAAACGAAGTGTTGTTTCCCCTACCCCACCCATTCAACCTTTCCATCAATCAAGTCACTAGTGGTCAAGAAAGTATTTTCAAGTGTTGAGGTATTTCCCAGATTATGCATCATGACTGGCATGACTCAAAGTCTGTTACAATTTACAGCCTTGCTACAGCCCAAGAGTCTCTGCCATTGTGCCTGAGCCACAGGAGCAGCTCACACAACTGATTCTGAGTTTGGAGTAGATTTGTCCCACAAGGTGTCACATTGAGCGTCACTAATGATACAAGTTTGTTCCACCATCACCAGCATTTGCTACATAACCTAACAGATGCTTTCCTTTGCTGACAAGTGATAGTTACTGAACAGCTCTAATTGTCCATTGCCATAGTCAAAATGCATGGTAATACAATTGATCTTAAAGTTTACAGGCAGTAAAATTATTTACTTTGTAAACTTTCAATAAAAGTAATTAAGAGCTGTGGAAGAGTCCTAACTGTGTAGCCCTAACAAGTGGGAGAGGGTGAAAAAGCACCAGTATACAACATTTGGGTGACTGCAGTTGAAACCACAAAGCTGGTATTTCAAAGACACTTCCTAAGTTACAAGGACTAAACAGACATGGTTAGCAAATACAGTAAACTAGGAGGGCATATCCCTACACTATGAACATATCCACATGAACATAATCACCACATTCTGCTATGGATGTGCTATAACAAAACAGCTTAACAGGTCTATGAGGAACAGTTTCAACAGATAAAGAGCAACAGGAAGATTTTTGAATCAGCATCAGCTATAAACCTGGGGAAGTAAAGCCTTTAAATTATCTCCCCATTCATTCCTCCTCCCTTCCAAGCCAGACTTATTCATCAGTATATTAATGATCTAATTGTTGTCTACTCTGCAATTGTTTCCTAGGATAGTATTTGCCTTTCTCAGAAAACAGGTAGCACTAAATTACTGATCAATCCCACCAAAATCTCATTTAATATCCAATCAAGCCAGGACACATTTTCAGAAAACAGTGGTCACTCAAGGAGTAATTCAATTCAGTTATCTTTACAACACCACGTTCAGTCAAGGCAAACCAGACAGGTCAAAACTTCCAGCAACCAGCATTAACCCATGGACAGGACCAGCTTAGCAGCAGCTGCCACTGGCCGTGCTCCACTGCTCAGGTTCCTACAGCACTGCCATTCAATTGTCACTCTCTGGCACAGAATCCAGTAGGATTCTTCCTCACTCCAACTATGTCATAAAAACATTCTGAAATGTGAGCACACATCATCTCACCACCACGTGGAGAAACACTGGCTTTGTGTCACAATCTCCCACATTAGAAATGCCAGCAGCTGCCCGGCTTGGCCAGGGTAACTATGCCTTGATTCTTCTGCCCCTGCAAAACCAAAGTTCTTTCACTTTTATCAGAAGGTTCAACATTAGCTGTGAGTTCAACAGTGGGCTCTGAAGAGACATGAAACAGCAGGTGTTAATAGCAACTTTATTGTTTCACCGGTGCAAAATCATGATACTGAATAAATTTGTGTAATGCATTTTCCCCTAAATTTACAGTAATGAAGGTTATACATATCTATATAGATTGCAATTTCTCTATTTTTTTATACTATTTGGAACAAAATTATCTTGATAAATATGCCCTGTGCACAGTACTGGCCCTCACTGAATGTCACAGAGCCTTAATATGCAAAATATAACTTCTGTTTTTGAACATGGTACTTTAAAACTCTCCAAACATGCATTAATATATTCTAGTTTTAGGGAAAAATATTACACTTAGTCTTAACTCGCATTAAAAGAAAAGCACAAGCAGAATTTGACATACAATAATCCCAAAAATCTGATGCTCTGTAAGGATCAGACACAGTTTCAGCTGACAGTCACTGCCAGTTTAGAGCTCTAGTGCTACAGAAGCAACAGTGAACAGACAGAAGAGAAATCAGAACTGAAGAGCCCTACCATGTCACATGGATTTCAAAGAAAGTTTCAGCCATGCTAACTGATGAAACCTGTAGTTGCTGGTCCAACCTTCCAAATTTGTTAGAGTACTCAACACAAGTGTTTGAAGTGCCAGACTGAACACATGAATGTTAACTTGACATTTCTGAAAGGCACAACCTAGGAACCTATCTTAAAAAAAACCATGGTATGTAAATGAAAACAGGTACAGTGAGTGTCTTTCTAAAGAACAAGACCTTCATAAATTGGCCCCTCAGATTCTGGTGATTCCCTCCTCAGACGCAAGTGCTCCAGTGTGTTGTGAAAGTGTTTGTTAATTTGTTCTGTTTCTTCAGTAGACTCAAGGTTTGGGAGATCTTCTCTGATCTTCTGTATAAGCTGATTCAAAACCTGAATTGTCACCTACAGAACATAAAACAGAAGTCATCAACACCACCTGTGTACAAGCGCGCAAACATTAGTCTTGACAGACTTGTCTTTAAGCTATCTGTATTTGGACAATCTTTCAAAATGCTGGTAAGACTGTAGGCAGACAAACTGCTGGGGACTGCCTTCTCTGGTTCTGCACAGGACCCTTCCAATTTCAGAGTTCTGTGGAAATTCCCCCATCCCAGCAAAGGTGAAAAACTTGTCATTAGCCTGACAGCTTTGTAACTACTTCAACAGCATTTCTCTCCAGTATATTCAATACAAATTTAAAAAGCTTCCAACAAATGGCACACACAATCAGATTGTATATGCACTGTGAGACAATTGTTTCTTATAGAAGTCAGGATGGTAATACCAGATTTAAAGTTTTTTTTAGAGAACAAGCCATGGCTGCCTATGGGCTGAAGTTCAGCACTACACAAAATGCACTCAGGCCACCAGAGTATCCAGAGAGTATTTTTATATCTGCCAAGTGCTTTGAAATTCAAAGCTTTATTTTCATCTCCATCAGATACAGCATCTCCTATACTAGAGCACCCCTATGCTGAGAAGCCAGTTCAGTTATTGCAAAGTCAGCAAATCTCTCAAATTTCTTTAGGAATTCTCTCAGAACTACAGGTTACTCTTTAATGTCTGCTCTCAATCAATAACATCAGAGGAGACACTGGATCTCTACTTGACCAAGCAGGTTTTTCAAACTGCCTAACTCTTCTTTACCTGCTAACAGAAAATGGATCAGGTAACTATCTCAGATTACATATACACACAATTTAAGCTGAGTACATATGGTGTCATATCTATTTGTGAAATTAAAGCTTACACCAACCTGGCAGAGTCAGCAGTGACCATGAACACCTGTAAAAATTTTTCTTTTCCTTATGTACACATTAAGTTTGGTACCTCTAAAGCTAGAATCTTACTACTTTCTCATCTAAGTTCCAGTAAGTTTTAATCTAAAATATTTTACGTATATGAGTCTGACAATATTTAAATTCATAACTAAACTGCAAACATTTCCACCGATGTGAGAAGAACGAAGTTTAATCCAATACTTTTATTAGCACATCAAGAATTTACTCCTCTCTTATCACAAGAACTTGGGCTTCTCATGAGACTACAGGGCAAGCTGAAGAGAATTTGTGGTTAAAAGTGTGAATGAAGAGCTTAAAGAAACATTCTTTAAAAAAGATGCAACACAGAACAGATTACCACTCACCGCCTCATTTTCCTTTTCATAAAAATAGATATATCTATTCAGAATTTCTATGAAAAGCTGGACTTGCAGAGAAGGGTCCATGCACTGATTTGCTATCTTCAGAGCCTTCTTTAGGCATTCCATCACTCTTTTTCCTCCATGAAGCTAGGAAGGAAAAACACCAAAGTTACAAGAAATAAAAGAACCTTAGGGAGCTCCAGTATCTCTTCTCTTGGCACACACGTAATTTCCTGGGGGTGTGCCACAGAAACACAAAACTACACAAACTGCAAAGAGCAAGCTGTCCCTGAAAGCTTACCCTGCCTGACTGCCACCATTAGATTTTGTTAAATCACACAGCAGCATGAACATTGTTGAAAGCCTTCAATTATGAGATCAAGAAACTCAATTTTGTAGCGTGTACCATGATGTATACTTTGAAAAATATGTTTCAAACACTGCTCCTTAAAATGGTAACAGCTTGTGTGACAAGTCCTGAAGAACACAGGATTTTTTTACCTTTACTTCAACAACTTGTATCTATAATTTGGAAGTTTAGTAGTTCACATGCCAACTGAGCTAATATAATAAATACAGGAAAAGTGCAGACCAGTCAACTAGCCTCTAACTAGCTGACACTCAGAAGCTTGCCTGGTACTTCCACCCTTAGATTAGAGTTTTCTTCATGTTTTTATTTATGCAGTTTACGCTCCAGTGAGTTTTAGAAATTTCACATATTAGAATCAATTCCAACCAAACCTACATCACCAATGTATCTATCTACTTTAGAAGTGTCTACAGAAGGAAGGCAGAACTGTTACTAAGGCAGGATGTGTCCCATTGTTGTCACTTTGTTCTTACCTCCTCTCCATTCTTGTCAGTGTTTCGGCCAGACCAGAACAGATGGGCACAAGTGCTCACAGCTCGGCACTGGTCTGGCTTCTTCAGGAGTTTGGAGGCTGCCAGTGCACACTGAGTCCTCAAAGGCTCGTGGTTCTCCTCACTGAAGCACTTCATCCTCTCAAATGTCCCAATTATCAAGGTGATTGCAGCCAGCTGTGCTTTTGAGTCACTGATTTCATCTTCATATAGAGAGAAGGCCTAGACAAGGGAGAAAGCAAGACTCAATCAGAACACATCAGAAAAAAAAAATCACACCTGCTATTCACACAGCAAGAAACTGTCCAGTTTTGCATTTGTTAAAAGCTTCAGGCAGGAAAAAAAAATCTTTCATGTAGAGTGTAAAACCAAGTAAATCCACAGACCAGAAAAAGTCTTACAAGAAATAGTATTCAAGTGGTCATAGCAAGTAAGTGTGATCCCACATATAATCTGAAGATTGAATTTCCTCATTCAAGCACCTATTCAGACACAGAACTTCAGCAGCAGAAACAGTCCTTGAGGATTTGGTTCTTTGAGACACAAAACAGCAGAGCAGAAGTTGACAGCAGGTCAGTGATGACAGAGTAGGTAAGAAAAGCACTTGCACTGCTGCTACACGGATGAAGAATCTTCAGAGAATACACAAATCTTGAACTGTATCTCTAACACAAAGTACATAATTGTCATGCTGCTCTCATGGTCAGAACTGTGCTACAATAGCAACTGATACAACACAGTGAGCAAACCCAGCTTATCAGCAACTCTGTTTAAAAACATGCATTTAGTAGCAGTATTACAGGAAAGATTAGGACAAAGCTACAACATGGATAACATGGAACACATTGGTTCTTCATGTGATGGGTAGGAGGGGAAGGTTTTTGCAAATTAAGACCAAGTTACAAGTTCAAATAGATTTTCAGAGTAGTTTATAGTAGGTTCCAATACAAGGATTTTAATTGGCCAAGCCCAGCATAGCAGTTGTGAACACTGCAGATTTTAGAAAACTTCCAAAGAGTGCTTGTGGTCAGGGCAATACCAGCTGGGTATCAGGAGCTGGAGACAGAAGCAGTGAAGGAGCATTTTATGCTGAGAAACTACACTCCTCCAGTGAGCCAACTACACGAGCAGGAGGCAGCATTGCAACATACCACTGTTGTCAGACTGAGTATTCAAATCAGTAGCAATGGAGCTTAATTCCACAGCAGCCTGGGAAGCAAGAACGAAATGAGGAGTTTCTACCTATAGCACAGGCTGTCCATCATTTCAGGTGTTTTAATCACACCGGATGGTTCAGTGTTCAGCAAACCTACCCAAACCAAACTAAAGGCAGCACAGGACACCAGCTCTGATAGATGGACTCTCACCTGGGACATGAACTCATAGGCCACAGTTTCATGATTCTCAAAGCCAATCTCTCCTGCAGCCAGTGCTCCCTGCAGGAAGAGTCGGAGAGGCAGCTCTGCCAGCTCTGCTTTGATCAGAGCACTGATGGTCTGATGAGCAAATGAGAAGATCTTCTGGCACTTCTTTTCCCATTTGTCATCCTAGACAAGAAAAGCAAGTAAAGGCTTGAACAAGAGCATTGCTACATGGAAAAGGAAATCTCAGTTGTATTAAGATCTGTTAAGTGCTCCAGTCTGTTGCTCTCTGATGCCACTCCGGTCAGTACAGAGTTGGTTTCAGTGGGTCTGCACAAAGTATTTTACAAAAATTTCACACCCATTTTTCCTGCCAGCTCATAAGAGCTTTCTTCAGTAGCCTACACTGAACTGCAGTTAGGACAGCTATGCCTGACACATAACTGAGCAAAAGCCTAGTTAGCCAAGGGAAGAAAAATTCTGTTCAGTCTGGAGCAATCAGAAAGTGGAAGAGAATTTTAAAACCTTCATTTTGAAGAGTATTTTAATAAATATTTAACCTTATGTCCCCAAATATAACACCCACAATAAAGGAAATACATATTTAAGGTAAATATTTCAATCAGAAAGCATTTAAGAGCCAAAATAGATCAGTTATTATTTTGCTGTACACTTTTACTACTACTCTAAGTTAAAGCAAGTGCTTTCTTTTCAGTTTCGAAACATTACAATAATGTAGCTATGGTTTAGAAATTGATGAATTTCAATATTCAGATTTAAATCAGTTCCATGCCAGCAGTTCTGGTCTCCAGTAAAGGCACATAATCCATCACTTAATGAATAAACAAAACCAGCCAATTTCTGCTCCTTCACTTCTCAAGTACTAAAGTAATTTACTATGACTTGATAAAAGTCTTCATTAAATTAAAAAGCATTCAAACCTCAAGAAAAAACCCAAACAAAACTAGCCTTCTGTATCAAGTCTGAGCGTACTTATGCAGCCAGACAAAAGGCATTTTCAAGAAAATCAAGGCAAGCAAGCATACAAGAGCAAGCTAGAGGAGAACTTACCACTTTGGAGTTCTCTTTGTAGCGAAAAGCGAGCTGGTAGGCAGCAAAAACCAAGGGTGGCAGCGTGAAACGAATGCGCTGGTTCCCCCCTGCCCCAAAGTGCTTCCGGGCAGTGTTGAGGATCTGGAACAGAAGCACTGTGAGCTCAGAGAATCCTTCACAGAAACATGCACTTACAGAAACTCAAGGGAAACTCAGTGCCCCACCCTTAACCTGCTTTTAGGTTAGATGCAGATTTCATGTAAATAACCTGAATATAGAGAAGTGTTTAATCACTCATTACACACTGGTTAGCCACTCTGGCTAATACACTTGGACTAGGCTGTTTGAATTTGCATTTCATATCTCTTCCATACAGAATGCATAATTTAAAGTGAAATACTGTGAAAATCCTATAACCTTGGATTTTTCCTGCTGCTGCTGTATTGTAGAAAAATTTGATGCAAGCACTTGTGATGCTGAGGGAGCTATTAAGCATTATTAGTAAAAGGTGTTAAGTAGCTCAGAGAATTGTACCTAAAAGATAATGTGACAAGTCCTTTCATGGCATTTAAAGGGGGTCAAAGTGATTAAAGCAAAGCACTGCTAGATGAGAAAGACAGACTGACACTCAGCATCTTTGCAGAAACAGTTTCAACATCTCTAGCTATGTAAATTATTTTGGGGTAGAAATATTAATTTCCTTGGTGCCAGCATTCCTTTGAGGGAAGCTTTGCTCTCAGTGAGAAAAAAAACAAAACAAAACTGTTCTGCTTTACTCCAGTAATAAGGTCCTGAAACACAACTGACTCCAGTTCCTGTAAAGTTATTCTTCTCCCCATTACACAAATTTCATTACACTTCAAGCAAGAGTTTCTTATACCAGACCTTAAAGCCAAGCTAAATCAATGCTAGTTATGTTATGCATAGCTTGCACTTTATTCTGTTGCTCTATTCTCACTGTTTATGCAGTGTGACTTTTATTTCAGGCACAAACTGTAACTTCACAGTAGACCCCAAGCAGACATGAGATAACTGCTATCTGCAGCAAATCCAACTTCATCACAGCTTCTGCCAGCTTCTCCAGTGGATCTGGCATAGACAGAATATCCCTGGCCCTCTAACACACACTTCAAGATAGTTTATTTGAAGTTTAAGTGACCTCCCTATAGCCAGATACAGCAGATTAACAACAGAACTACATTTAGCTGCCATAGATCAACTCAAACCATTACAAGTACAATAATGCACAGATTTCAAGGACATGTCAAATCTACTGCTAAAGATGGACAAGCAGAGAAGAAAAGCATGTGGAACCAAGCAGCAGGACACTACATGCTGTATGAAGACCCCATCCTTACAGAAATTAAAATCCCTAAGGCCAAACATACTAAGCTGTATTTTCTGAGGTTTTTTGCATTCCCTTGGTATCAAAATACACAAATAGCACAGTATTCCAAACAGCACTTGCTGTGTTTTCAATAGATCATTATGTGAAGTTGTCAGAACATCAGGAGTTCCACAAACTCATACAGATAGTTGCCACCTCATGGGATGAAAACTTTCAATCAACAAATGCTTAAGTCCTCATTTGCTTTTTCTGAATAAACAACTTATCATCCTACCACTAAAGGTGTCATACATAATGTTCTCTACTGAGTTTGTAGCACCAGGGCAGTGATGCCCTATCTCCCAGCTTCACTCAAGTCTTGTACAGTGAATAATGCAAGAACTGTGACAGTTCAGAAAGCACAAACATTGAGAAGCACCAGTCACCAACCAGGTACTGTTGGTCAGGGTCATCAGAACGCAGCAGGTGAATAAATCTTCCCACAAGACTCTGCTCATCCGCAAAGTCCTCAGGGTCAGGATCTTCAGCAGGCTGATCAGGTTGGTCCTGGATCAGCGTGGATACCAAATTCATGATAGCATCAACCTGGTAAAGGCAACAGAAGCTCTGTTTAAACAACAGTAGTCCATAAGCATAAATTGTAGTAACTGGGAACATCTTTACAGCCACTCATAGTGGTGATGCTTCAGACATACGGGCCTCACACCCTGAAGAAGGGTCCCTCTCAGCACAGGTGAGACAGGGCAGCACAGCAGTGCAGAGGAAATTCAGATTCCAAAGGCTGTGCAGCCTTCTTTAGATAGCAGACCTAGTTTTAAAGGGATTCAGGGTCTTTTTTCACACCTAACAGATTACTGTCTAGGCTGAGGTGTGGTAAATCAGAAGCAGCCTCTAGAATGAGGTTAGGTAAGATGTCCAAAAACATTTAAGAACGCAGGAGGAAGAATTACTAGGCGGGATAAAGCCTGTGCCAGGGGAGGTAGGAGCATGCAGGCTAGGAAACAAAGCATGCCCTGCATGAAGTCACTAAATGTGTTTTCAGGTCCTTGAACAATCACTTAAATACCTAGATTTTCAAATTAACTATATCATACCTGTTCTTGGGACACAATTTCTGTGTTGTAATCCAATACATTGCTAAGCACGTAACAACTCATGCTCTTCCTGGACTCGTAATCAAAGTATTCAAAGAGTGGGTGAAAATGTTTTAGTTTCAAAACTGTCAGGATATTGTTGTAAGTATCAACTGGGATTTTCAAAAGTCTAGTCAGCTCCTTTGAAACAGCACTGCTTGTTGCAATACTAGAAGAAAATATATGCAAAAAAATACAATTAATCAATGGTTCACACAGGTAGACATGTTTAATGTCTGCTTCAGAGTATCAGTTCTGAGGTATACAACAACTACCAAGCAACATGTTGCTAGGGAGAAAGGAAAGGGTGCCAGAATAAGTCAGATCTTGCTCTTTGGGGCATACAGTAACAAATGCATGCTTTAAGCTGCTGCCAGCAGAAGCAGAGTGTGGCTGCAAATGCAGCAATAGCAGAACTCTAGAGTGCTGTAAGGGATGCCTACAAAATGCACACACATTGTGTGGACAGCACAACTTACAGGGGAGCAAGTCCTGGTTAGCCAGGAGTTTATCAGGGCTGCTGCAGCTCAGTCCAAAAGCAGTGACCTTACACATCCAGAGCATGGCTCTGCTATCTCACCAAGTGTGATGAAATGCAGAAGGTCTGATTTTAGGGTATTAATTGCCATGTCAAAGAAAATGCAAGAGACACTTACTGTTCCAGATTAAGTTTGTTGAATATTTCCACAGTAGTCTCCAACACCTTGTCAACATAGTCCACACGGTCTGGGTAGCATTTCATAGCCAGGTTAATGAGAGAAACTTGCAAGGACACCACATCCTCTGAGGGCATATCCTGCCGAGACTGAAATTTAAGACAACATGAAGCTGATAGTAAAGCACAGAACTTTGCAAAAAAACAGCCCCAAAACTGTATGCAGGGATACCCAACATACCTGTATAACAGTAGCAACTTGCTGTGAAAAGATATCAAACAGTTTGATATCTGCTGGGATACCAGGTCCATCTTCACGATGTGCAAATAAAGCTAACCTGGTGACAGAGCAAGGAAAGCAGCTTGGTCAGGATAGCTTTTCCACTCCTCAAATACAGAGCAGAAAGAGGGACTGGCAGAAAAAGCATGTCCTTTAGGTATATTTGGAAGCTCTATTACAAGCAAAAAGGAAATTAATGGAAGTCAGAAGCCTTATGAGCAACTGAGCCTCGTAACTATCAGTCCTGAAAAAGAGTTGCTGACAGAAAAGGCAAGGTGAAGAAGGAACAGGAAGGACATTTCCTAATTGATGCTCTTCAGCTAGAAGCAAATCCTCTGTTTTTTCCAGCAAATAAAGAGGCATAGAGTAGGGTGATAGAAGAGTAAATATCCTGCATTTATTCAATCAGTGCTATTACTGAAATTAGACACCCAATAGCATCCTCCACAAAACAGCCTCCAGAAAAAAAACATACAGAAGGAATATGCTGACTTAACTATTCTCTGCCACTAAAGACCAACCAATATGTCTGGAACTTACACTATTGGCAGAGAACAAAATAAAAAGTGAACTTAAGAAGAATGGAGAAGTGAAGAATATTGATTTTTGGGGGGTGGGAGCAAGAAATTGCCATCCAGCAAGCATTCAGAAGATGGTGAGAGGTATTTTTATCTGTAAGAGGAAAAAGTCATTCCAAGCACCATTTCTGCAAAAATGAGATACACGAGAGAAACCATCACTACCAGAAGACTAACACCTTACCAGAGTAGAAGCTTAAGAAGCTCAGCACTGCTATCTTGACTTTCTAATTATTAAGATTATTATAGTCCGAATTAGAAAAATAACTACAAAAATATTTAGAAAAGGCATTGCATTACATTTTTTAAAATTCTTTCTACAGGGTTTCTCAATTTTGAATCTGAAATAAAGGCACATAAGAAAAGCCCAGGAGGCAAAAAAACTTCACTGCCAGGAAAAGTAAGACATTGAACTATTCTTATATTTGGGTGATAAGGGTGATAAGAAGCAGACTTTCTAAAGCCAGGAACAATTATTGCCTTTTCTTAGAGGCACAAAGCAGCTTTCCTTGGCAACAGCTCAGTGTAAAGCCAGGAATGCTACAAGGTATGAACAAGCTGCAGGCAGATGGCAGCATAATTAAAAGTCATGAATGGTTTAGTAAGGCAACAAAGATCCCAAAGCAGCAAGACTGCTTGCAGAGATTCCTTTAGCAGGAAAGCCCCACAGGAATAAGAATAAAATTTTCACAAGCTTCTTCAGCAGTCACTGATGTTCAGATTCAATTAGCAGATGCAAAGATGAGAAATGCCAAGAGGCACAACCTACACAGGGCAGCTTCACCTCCCAACTACACAATACTGAAGCTCCTGGCCATTGCTGCTACCAGCTCCAACACAAACACAAGAGCAACATCCTCCCTACACACATGGATTCCAAGGACAGATCCACTCATATGCTCCAACACTGGCAGTAACACTACAGTCAAAATCTCAAGCTGCCATACTACAAAGATAACCATCACGCTGCCACCTTTGTGCCCTTGTCCCACAGCCCAAAGAGAGAGCTCTGGAAGCCTTCAGTGGCCTCACAAACCCCAGCACTGGTAAGGCTGGGAGGACAGAGGGTCACTCCTGGTCAGTCACTTACTGATGTTTGTAACATAACACAAAAAAACTTACTGTGGAGGTGATACTGAAGTTTAACAGGGCAGCAAAAGCTACATAAGGAAAGCCTTCTCAAAAGAATGACACTGCCACACTCCAGTGTAAAAGGCTAGCAAAACATCCTGTGACCTCTTTTAAAAGTATAAAGATAGTCTCAGAAATCAGTTACAGGCAACGTTTCTTGGGATTTGGGGGGTTTGTGGAGTTTGTGGTTTACAGTTTTAGGGTTTTTTTTTAAGCTAACAGAATTATGAAAAATCTCAGCCACAGCATCGAAGTGTGGGAAACCAAAGAACTCCTGTGAACATCTCTGTATGAAGGCAGCAAAGGCAGCACAGTGCCTCTGAAAAATGCACAAATACTGAAAGGTACTCCAATAAAACCAAAGTCTTGAACTTATAAATCTGACATAAGCTGGAGAAGACAAACTACACACTTGGTAAGTAAAAAATTCAAGATCCTAAGTTGTACCAGTCATGCCCAATACACTCAAGTCCTCTCCAGGCAAGATACAGCAATCCTACCCAAGTCTGAATGCCAGGGGACCTAAGATCCCTTGCTAACTGAAGTCCATACATTGGACCAGATGTACGAAGGGACATGTTTGGATGCAAAAGACAAGGCCTTTCTACAGCCTGAGACAAGCCATGCAAGTGTACTTCCTTTTTGCAGTAAGAAAGTGCAGGTGCTCACTGAAAATCTGTGCTTCCTTTCAGGATACAAATTAAAACTTCAGTTTGACCTTAAAGGTCTTTTCCAACACAAAGGATTCTATGTCTTCTCCCCCAAGTCTGAATTCAGTACAAGCAGTTTTAAGCAGTACCTCCACAGGAAAAACATGTTTTTAGGAGAACAGTCAAGATGCTAGTAGCAAGCTAAGAATTAAGAAGGTAGTTCCATTTTCTACTAGCTCTGTTCTGAAGAAGCATTGTTATGTTCTCTGATCTCTGACCCTGCAAGGTGAAGTATTCCTGACAGATGATTTAGCCATTAGGATCTTCAAGATTTCAAGAAGTACCCATGAGTGATATGCCTGTCAAAGCAGGGCACTGCTGCCACTTCAGTTCTGAAGCATGAAACTGCTCAATACTAAATGGGCTGTTTCCTGGCTTCATCTGTTTACAAGTTTTAATCAGTCCATAAAGCAGATTTCATTGGAAGCTGTAAAAGCAGAGTCCAGAGAGCAGAAGCTATGGAAATAATATTCTTCACGGCTTTAATTACAGCTGATAGAAAGACATGGAAACAGTGAAGTGGTATCAAAAATTAAACATATTCAAATGATAGAAGAATTATCATCTGCTTGTGCACAACACAAACTTAATTTTGAGTCAAGTTCCACCCCCTTGGTCACTCACCTGTCAATTAAAGCAATAATTATATTTTTCACATTCACATTTTGGTGCAGCTCAGCACAGGCTCTGAGAAATGGGTTCAGGGTTTGGAGGTGAAATTCATCTGGGAAAACCTGAAGTTTTAGATCAATAGTCATCAAGTTATAAACTTAATTTGCCCATTGTTACACAGAAGAAAAATGCAACAGAATAATTCTAAAGCAGATAGCCACACAGTAAATACATTGGCCTATGAAGCTGACCTTGACTGGGTAAATGCATGAAGCAAGAGATAGAAGACAAATGGGTAACTTGAGGGCCCACCTTTCTATTACAACTCATAACACAGGCACTGCTGCTAAGATGCTTACAAGCTACTGCAACAGAAGGAGCATGAAATCTCCACTCTGCCCATCTGGTAAAAAATACAGGACAATCTACTGTGTACAAGTCCCAGTGATGAAGTTTTCCAGTCCATGAGGAAGATGTGAAAGCTGCCTGAATCTGACTAAGTGTATAGAAATGTCCCTGTATTCCATCACTGCAACTGAACTTAAGCAGCTCACCTGTATGATGCACTCCATGAGGTACTCCTGAGCTAAAGCATCTCTACAGTTCACAACTTGCTCCAGTATTCCAGGCAGAACAATCTGGAATAGGGGGGAAAAGGTCTTGCGGTGACTTTACAATTATCTTCTAAGTTTATATTCACACATACGTTTAATCCAAGCAGAGCAGAATTTCTAACAGTTCTCAGCTGATTCTCTACATAAAGACTTTCTGATAAGAAGTCCTATTTTTCTGCAGCTCCATCCTTCAGAGAAAAAAAACCAAAACAACTACTGATCTCAGAAGTCTGTCCCTTTCATACATTATGCAAGCTTTGATTTCATAAGTCAGTGCTACTGACTTTGCTGACACATACCCAGGGTCTCAGCAGCACCATGGTAGAATTTACAAGGGACAGACTTTCAAATAATACATTTCCTTCACTGTCATTTCACACAGTAACAGTTCTCTTAAACACTTTGGGAAGCACAGCCTCACTACTTGTGAAATCTATCCCAGAGCACCGGATGGGTACACATCCCTTAGACCAACCCATTACTCTGCAAGGAAAATGGCAATCAGGAAGGAAAGGTTAGAATTTCTTGTCACTGTTACACACAGACTTACAGGACAATATGTCAATCACGTCCTTGGCCTGAGAACACACTGTACACCAGCACTCACAACTTTTCCTCGGGTGAAGAGTTTGAGAAGCACTGGGATTACTGAACTCTTAGCAAAGCTGTAACACTTCCAGCTGCTCATCTGCAAGTCCAAACTTACTTAGTTTGGAAAGCTGGCAGAAGTCAAAGAATGGACAGCCATCCCACCTGCTTGTATCTCTCCACGTTGACCCCTTCCAGCTGACTGAGGCGAACCAGGTTTGTTCCCACGAGGATCCTCAGCTCCTGCCTCTCTCGCTCCCTTTTCTCTCTGTCCCGACTGTGGCCCTGGTGCTGCATTCGCACCCAGAGCTTGTTCATCTCAGCAAAGTTCAGCAGCACAAAATCCATTGAGTCACTGATGTCTCCAGTGGTTTCTTCACTGCAATTGATAAGAGGGTAAGAACATAAAAGCTCGTCAGAGGTATTCATCCTTCCAGCCACTGGTGAACATACAAATTTTAATAAGGTTAGAGGGTGGGATTTCTGGGTTCATGAGAAAGGTTCATATCCTCACTTGTGAGGAACTTTAATGCTAGAAGGGAATTCTTAATGGATGAAACACCTGTCAAGTCTATGGAATTCTAGCATATCTACTTCTCTCAAATCTGAAGTAAGTCACACAGAAAATTTAAATAAGCTCTATTAACAGTAATTTCATTAAGTTATAGTCCATCCTTCTTACTCTGCTTGCTCGCCTTCATCAGGTAAGATATTCCTGGTACACTGCAGGAGATAGTTTCTAAGGAAGAGGCCTCTAAGAGGATGCTGCACTCCACGGCACATCTCCACCAGGTCTTTCAAAATATCCTTCCTGGACTGTGGAAATGACTTGACATAGACAACACCTACTGTTATCAGCAGATACCTGCAAAAGGCACAGAGTCAAACAATAAATCATAAAGTAACAACATCACACTGAAAGGCAATAGTTCCTTTTGTCCATTATGGCAGGATTACCAAATCACAAAAAAAGCAATAAAATTATCACCTGGGTCCAATAATTTTGGATATTTAGTTAGCTTTCAACTCCTATCCTCCTCTGCTACAGAGCACAGCAAGTCTGAACAGCCACTAGACCTCATTACAATGCTTGACACACAATGTGGAAATGCTCACAAAGTTCTGAATGCTCTCAGACCAGCTCCTTTATACTTCCAGCATCCCACTAAACTGGAAAACAGTTCTGACACATATAGATAAGTAATCTATGATGGGGAAGTAGTTAAGCCTCTCTCACAGTTCCTGTAGTCTAGCAGAATAGGAACTACTGTCTTTGTACTCATTCCCTCAGCACCTCTGCATCAGGTAACAGGCAGCAGGAATATGTGAGATGCAGAAGACTGCTGCTCCAGTGTATTTGGACTCCCCTTCAGCTTAGAAGAAAAAACTACAATACTCAAAACCTACAGGTATTCAGTTTACAGGCCTCACCCCTCCCTGCCTGCTCCTCTGCCCCATGCACAGAGCCTCCATGAAAGCACCACAAGTTTCATCAGGGAGAACCAGAGGCTACAAGCAGGCAGGAAGACAACTCTGATGATTACACACAGAGGTGAAGACACTGTGGTAGCCATCAGCCAAACTCCAGAAATTGCATGAAGATGCAGCCTGGTTTGTCCAGAGCCTCATCCTGGCATGAGCATAAGGTCAGGAATGAAAAACTTGAGTACCAAGCAAAACCTAAATCCCAAAACTGACTATGTCAAAGATGTACTGCAGCTCAACAGTCACATATTTAAATATAAGCTTCACAGGCCTTCAAGTATCATTTCTGGCAAACTATCACTTTGCAAAAAAAAAATTCAGAAACACAAAGACTCTAAGAGTGAAGTCACAAACTTTCATCTTCCTTCTCACACTACCTATTCTCTAAAAAGGCAGAAGGTTATGAAGCAACTACTGTGTGGGAGAAGTTAAGATCTAGACCCTCAGTTAACAGAAACAGTTTAATACATGCACAGTCAATCTCCCTGATCAGAGCACGGTACTTGGTTATCTTCCACTGACCAGCTCTTTACCCAAAAGCCAACTTTATTCCAAGATTGAAGTGCTTTCATCTTTGTCATGTGCAAAATTAACATACTGGCAGGAAGAACTGACCTCCTACACCTGCACTCTTGGCCTAATCTCAGAAGTTTCACAGTAATGCACTCCAGACAGGCAGAAATACCACTGACCATTGTAAACTGATGGAGAAGCCAATCACTGCCTGAACCCAGAGCTGGGCAACTATTCACCAGTTTAAAAAAGAAAAAGCAAACAAAGCCACACACCAACATAAACACACTTACAGTCTTGGAATGATATTTCCAGCATATTGTACTAGCTCATAAAGGTCTGCCACTTTCCTGCCTTTGGCAAATTCATCTGTCAGGTAGACTTCCAAGTAGTGTAGCTCATCAGAAATTGCCATGTCTTTTCCTCATAGTTAAGGATTTTAAGTTAGAATGTCTACAACATATTTTCATAGTAATTTGCTCATTCACACCCAGGAAGAAAGATGCTGTACAAATACAAATATGCCTAAGCAGGCAGTACTTCTGAACAGTAATCATGATTGGGATAAATGCACAAAATTAACCTCAAATCTTTGATCAATTTTAGCATATTAGAAAAGGGAATAAAATTGGGAATAAAAGAATGTTTTACAGAGCTGATATTGTTTTTAGAACTAGACTCCTGAAACTTCCCAGAGGAAGATAGGAAAGACAATAAAGACCTGTTTTATACCAGAGAGAAAAACTGAACTTAAACAGCGAGCAAAGTGTAAATTCTCCTGCAATATATACACATAATTGAATTCTGAGGAGAAAAGTGCTAATAAGTACCTAACACCAGATACAATTGTACAAAAAAAACCAGATGAATATCCCAATTCCAAATACATTTCAACTGTTAGTTTCCTCTTGAAAGGATACAGAGCTCATAATAGCTCTTTGGAGATAACATAGAAGTCCGCAGCTCCCCAAGCATGTTGGAAGCATGTTTCAGAGCATCCATGAGCTTGTTCTTGTCCTTCAGAGGAGGAAAGGGAAAAGTCTGTTAGAAATTACACTAGGCAACTGCAAGATTTTTTATTTATGAAAAAAAATCTCAAGTGGTTTAATATCAAGCTTATACTACATCACCCATGCTAGCTAAGTGAACATTTCACCTGAGGTGATAACAAGATGCATCTGAAGACACAGCTACAGTAATAAATCACAATGCTAATGGGAGAAAAAACTAAAATCATTCTGCTTATGCAGCAATCTCCACCCAACACTCAGATTCTATCCAGCAAGCAAAACAGAACATGTTCCCCTCCTCCAAATCTGGTCTGTTGTTTTGCTCATATCTCACAGATCTCCTAGAAAGCTCTAGGAGACAGACAATACACACTGCCATCATCACCTTCCCCTCCTTCTCACCCACAAAAAACACCTCACTGAAAGCCAACCCTTACTAGTCTGCATATAACTTACACTTCTGGGGCATTTAACCACCTGGCATCAAAGGATACAACCACAACCCTCTAATCTACCACTTATACAGACTTGAGCAACCCATCATAAGCAGCAGTAGTAAGTTTTGAGGGAGAACAAAAAGAATTGCTAGTGTGATCCACTTAGTGTATTTATACTTCCCTTAATCACAGATAGCAGTGAAAAGCACAGCTGCAGCTACTTGAAGATTTCCAAAGCATTCCACTGAGCACAAAACTGGAAGAGGTGTTACACTTCTTGCTACTGTCATTTGGCTGCAAACAAACTTAGCTTGGCTAACCACATGAAAACATATGGGAATATTTAAGTTTTCATTGCAACTTTAAGCAGTTTCTCCAAATAAAAGCTGAGGCTTCTCAAACCCGAGAAAGCTACGTGTGATTACATAATGTGCCTGAATTGGCTACAATTCCCAGACAAAAAGCTCAGCACAACACTAGCCCGTGGTGTTTTCCAGTCACAGAAGAATTCACACATATGTCTACAGTTCATCAGTACAGAATTGATCCTATGCAGCAGGTAATTCATCAGCAGCCTCTCAGTCTGACAGTCACACCAAGAAAAGGCTACATGAAAAAATCCAACAGAATGGTGGACATAAACAATCTCACAACAAACTTCATCTTAGGTTTATTTAAATACAAGCATGTAAATTATAAAGGTACATCTTTAACTTATCTTGTCAAATACTGAAGCAAAATCAGGAAGGCACATTCAAAGAATACCCAAGGCTCACTCTCAATGAGCAGTTGCCTCATTTATTGGCAAAACCTCTGGCACAAAGATACATAAAGGGTTAATTTTTCTCACAGCACTAGAGATTGGTATTGATTTACTGTTTCATTCCTAGCAGACAAGAAGCTTCATTGCCTTTTAAAGTCACATCCTTACCAAGCATCTCTTCATCTGGAACGACTGCACCTTCACAGCCTGAATGGCTTCGTCCAGGAGCTTTTCCTGCTCATCCTGAGGAGATTGCTGTGTTGTTGGCTGGAGGAAAAAAGAAACCAAACAAAACAGAATTCAATGAAACTGCTTATGACTTGATGAAAATTAAGATTCCCACAGTTCAGAATGCACTGCAAGTGACACTGCAGTGTGAGCACTCAAGGGATTGTCAGAAATAGTTGTGTGACATGTAATGGAGAAAGTTCAAGTGCCCGGTAAAAACCTGAGGAGGTTACAAGTAGCCTGCAAGCACCACTGCTTCTTGGACAGCAAAGCCACAGGGGCAGAGCAGGGCCAACTTTTCCCTTCCAACATTTAGAGGTCAAGAACCCAGTGCAAGTATCTGGGAAGAAAAGGTCCAAGAGAATGCAGAGACACGACTGTGCTGAGAGGAAGCACTGTTGTTACTTCTGTCCACAGAGCTTCAAAGCAGCGCCCAGACCACACACTGCAACTGCACAGATGCTTTCTGTGCTCACAAGTCACAAGTTCTCAACTGCTATCTGAGCTACGCCGTTCCATTCAGGACAAGTTTCTGATAAGCAAAGGATAAAGTACAGTTAGTGCATTCCAGAAGGTAGAAGCTACTTGCAGATCGGATCAGAAAGCTGAAGGGAAACAACAACTCTTCATGTGTCCTTGTCCCAGTCACACTGTCAGAGTAACACTCTTGTCTCCCCTCAGAGAGGCACATTCTATGCCTTCAACTGAAACCTCCACTATCTTTTGACTTTCCAAGATTCATACTATATTTTCTTAAAATATTAAATAAACCCATTGCTTACATCCTTGTATTTCCCCTCAATCCAGCTATGACAGGCCTTCTCCTGCTGCAGCTGCTACCCTCCCTCTACCAGAATAATGAGATCTGTTTCTACAAGCATCTTTAGGTTATTTGCTATGATTCCAAACTTACACCAGAACCACTACTGCTGTCCCCACCTGCACCCAGCCTTCCTCCTAAAGCTTTACAAGGAAACACTGCCATCCACCTCTTGTTCAGGATCACCCTTCAACACCTCATTAGAGCATCTCCACTTCTCTCAATCTTGCAGCTTGTTTTCAGATGGCCTCTCTGAAATACTGCAGAGGACAAAAGCACTGATGCGGTATTTCAGCTACATCTTCTCCAGCCATGACAAATACCAAGCACAGTCATTTGCACAGCAGGTTCTCTGAGTCTTCACCTTCAATAAATTCTCAGCTATTTATACTTGTTCCCTTCATCCACTGTGCTCAGAAGGTCCCTGGTCTGCTACTTTTAACTGCATTTCAGAAACAAGCTGTAAGGCCATGAATTACATCACCCTAATGTTTTTAAAAACTCTGTCTTCAGTACCAACTCCCACATGTCCCGTGTGAGGAGTCCCAGAAATAGCTGTTGAGGACTGAGATTAAAATTGAGGCCTTAATTAAAGTAGGGAAGTTTTAGTTTAACACCAATTTAATGGTGATAGAGCATTTCACACCCCTGTATTTCCCATATTTAATTGGGTTCTTTTCCTGCAGTTGAAATCTCCCCACTATCCTTTTCCACATACAGAAAACAGAGTGCTCTGCAATTCTGTTCCTGCCTTGATCACACCCTAATGAAACTCTGCTCTTAAAGCTCCTCAATCACCCAGCTGGACAAAACCAAGGCTGATCTGATCCAACACTGGTGACAAACCTGCTTCAAGGAGGTTATATGAGAAAAAGGTTCCTTCCAACCAACACTTCTGTGAGTCAGTGTGCCTCAGTAATACTCCAACTATGCAATAACTAATTAAGAAAAGTATTTAGTCAACGAAAAAGCCATCTCTGCTAATTAGAGTGACTCCACCTCTTACAAAGCTCTCTCTATATATAATTAATCAATACACAGGTCTTCCAAAAGTGATTTAAGCATAAGGAAAAAGCAGCAACAGTGGTTAGATGATCCTATTTCCCAGGCAACCCGATAGCTACAAGCCCTTAGACAACCTCAAACTGTGAAACAAGTATGTTCTGCCAGCAGAAGTTTGCTGTAATTGCTAAGCTTTAATTATTCAATGGCAGATCAGACTTTTAAGGAACACAAAATGACAATGCAGGGACTAGTGTGCAGTAATCAATATCAGAACATCACATAACAGACTTGCTGAATGATGTCTATGCCAGAACATTGGTTACAATCCACAGCCCCCTGAATCCATACCAGTGCTTTAGAGAAAATAAATCACTACTGAGCTGAATGCCATATGCTCTGACCACATCAAATCTCTATTAAAACACAGCTAGGAACAATGCAGCAATGCTGACGGTGACCACAACTTCCCAAGCCCCCTTGTCCTGATGGGCATTAGGTTTACACAGCCACCAGCCCTGCTCTTCCATCCCCAGCTGTTCATGGGGCTAGACACTGCTGGGAGAGCAGTTTAGGCTGGAAACCACCAAAAAAGCTGTAAGACAAGGCCAGTTAACAGATTACCATTTGCCCAGTTCAGCCTAAAGCCACAAAACACCACAAGCAGGGCTATGAAAAGAAGGCTTTTTAACAGCAACACCAAGCCAAAGCATTAGTGAAACATACACGTATTTGCTACAACTCCGGGAAGTATTTGGCCAAGTCTGTGTACACTGGTTTCCTTACTGCTGGTGTGCAAACACATTGGTTAAAGAATCATGGCTACAAGTTCAGAACTATCCTTTTCATGATACCAGCTATGAGCCCAGCAGATGCATTTGTATCTTCTTAGAGAACTTTAGCCACTGTAGTTCAGAGCAGTTGGGGAAAAATTGGAGTTTCATTCATTTATAGTGTCAGCTTTACATCAACCTCTGTCTGCATTAACAGAAGACAGAGTACTTCCACTTCTGCTCTAAATTTGAACAGCCAGGTCTCACACTGTATTCAACACTGGGACTAAGTACTGAATTCATCAACAGAAGCATTTTCATATCAACACAAGATATGAATTTATTTCTTCAGTATCTCCCCCAGATGGAGAATTAAGAAAGAGGAAGACTCAATTTGTATGCGTGTTGATTTGAAGACTGAGAAGGTATCAGACCAAATTACTACAAGGGCACTACACTTCATGTCTGAAGAAAAGACAACTGCAGCATTTTTGAGTGGCACAGTAGCACAATAACCTACACTGCTGTCAAAAGCATACCACAGGAGCAGTGGTGTCACTTGAGGGGTTGTTTGTAGCAGCTTTATTTCTGTAGGAATAGAAAACATCTTAACAGCAGCAGTAGTGAACAAGTTCCAACTTTTACTTTTCCAAGTCTGAATATGTATCAGCTTTCCCTTTTCTTCCAACTTCAGAATGCAAGCTACTTTCAGCTTCAGAACTGCAGGGGTTCCCAAACTTAACCTGGTTATTATCAAATGATACGCAAGATCACATCAAGACACACACATGCTACTGACACATGCCTGAAGTTTGAGGATGCGATGAAAAAAGGCAAATTAAGGAAAGAGAATATATAGCAAAAGCCTACCAGTGAGATCCAGCAGGGCACACACAATCAGAACACAGTTCTGTCAGACTCCATATTGAAAAAAAGCTCTTTATGTTCTTATCTTACACTTAAATTACCAACCTAGTAACATAAGATGGTATTTTCAAGTGTCATTTTATCAAAAAAGCAACTGTGGAGTCCTAGGTCCATCTTCAAAAACAATGTTGAACATCAGCTTTTGAAGTGGAAGATACTTTGACCCTGGGCAAAAGCAGCAGTACAGAAGACCCTGCCTTGTCCACTACATGTACAATAAGGTACAAACCCCTGCCTGAGCACAAGAGAAGCAATTTACAGCTTCAATTATGCAGCTATTTAGGCTTTAGAAATGTCTGAGCTATACCCACACTAGATACACTGCCAATGTTGTAGAAGAACCAGACTGTTGATGGGAAGAGTTTTGCTTTACTCATTCTTTCCTCGGAAGCAAGTGAGCAGGGGAGAAGGGCCAGAGAACGGCCTCCCCCAGGCGCACCAGCAGCTTCTGCACAAGAGACAGAAGCCTTTTGGCAGCTTTGAACACAGGGGTAGCATAAGTTACCACATGCAAGTTATGGAAGGCAGAACTCACAGCAGATAAATTTGGAAGGGGGGTGAGGAAAGCTAGCTTTTGGGGTGGGGTTTTTTGGCGTACTTTTCGTTCCTTTTAGGTTTTGTTTCTTTGGTTGGGTTGCTTTTTTTAATAAAGGCTGCTAAACTAAACTGTAAGTTGCCTTGGAAAACAATTTTTTTTAAACCCAAACCAGCTGACCAGAATAGTTACACAAGTTATCCTGCAGATAACTATTAGGGAAGTGTATTACTGCAGCCACAAACATCATTCTGGATCACGACTATCTTCATAACAGCAATTTCTCCTGAACATACAAACCAAACATTGCACCTATTGTGTAAATTTACTGATTTTCTAACACTCAGTTCCAAGAGATTCATTTTTAGCTCCATATTTGACACTGAGCTGCACTCCAGAGAGGGCCCAAAATAATACCCAATGTGCTGACTTATTTCACTTAAAAATCTGGTACCTTGGAGTACTCAAGAATGACACAGTACTGAAAGAGAGCAGAGTTCCAGGGAGCTTGTCAAGCCTTAAAAGCTCAAGTTCTGACACACAGGTGCCTCAAGCTGCATGCAGAGTATAAATAATAATGAGTAAAAGGCTGTGCTTCCATTCCATTCTAAAGTGCATTTTCACCTAATCTCCAGAAGTCCTTTTCTTTAGTTAACTGATGTGCTTACAGCCTTTCCACAGGGCAGCTCCTTCTGTTTGCTCACCCCCCTGCACTGAACACCACAACAAATGCCAGGTACCCAGGGAGGCTTTCCTGCCTCCTCCCACCGTCAGTGAGACTGCACACCACTGCTGAGACACTTCACGTGGCGCTGCCCGAGAGAGGAGCTGAGCTACAGCAGCACATCAGGACACTGCCAGCCCACAGCACACTGCTGGGTAACACACTGAGGAAATGACCAAAAGAACCAAAAACTAAAGCATAAGCATTTTATACCATACAGGAAGCGTTTCTCTGCAACACTGTAGGCTCCAGAACTTCTATCACATCTCACAGTACAGGAGCTCAGAGATAAATCAGAGAGATGAAAGCATTTTTCACGTGTTGAAACTGGTACTTACTGCTACAGGAAGCCACAAGACACTATTAAGTATTAAAGAGATGGACTTTTTATTCAGGGTATGATCAAAAGCAGCCAGAGCCCTCTTAAAACAACTCATGTTAATGGTACTTAAGCATTCAGCTTCAAGGTTTAAACCAAGCTCAGCCACAGGAAATCACAGGGGAGCCTAATTTGGTAGATGGAATTATCCCATGTTCAACATCTGCAACTTTATTTTTCCTGAATCACCTGACAACAGCTATTCTTAGAAAGAAGCCACGAGACCAGACAAGTGTCTGGCCAGTTCCCATGGAAATGACAGGCAAAGAAAAGTAGTTGCATTGCTGAGTAACCGACTATCACAAAATATTTGTGTGGGGGACAGAGACTGGTGGCTATATAGATTTAGCATTTCTCATTCACCCCATCAGTGTTTAACATTCCTCTTTCGAGTAACAGTACAGGTTTTGCCCAGCCCCAGAGATACAGAGATCAACATACATATAATTTTTTTTAAAAGTCTGTTCCAAAAGCCTAAGAACTGAGCAATCCCCTGTTTATAAAGCATTCAGTTATTTTCTGCCCCACTATCTATATACTGTTAGTACTGTTCACATGCCACAATTAGGCTAATTACACTTTGTGTTGGTTACAGCAAGTGCTGCTTAAAATTTTATTGAATATTACATACCACTGAAGGTACATTAAAGAGACTTGTATTTTACTAGGAAATTTAACTGTCCTCTTGTTTTCATTGAGGACTGAAAAGTATTTCTCAATATGCATTATTTCCACGTGGAAATTTCAGGTTTCACAGAATGAATGAGGTTGGAAAGATCAAACACCACCTTGTCAGCCAGACCATGGCACTGAGTACCATGTCCAGTGTCCAGTCTTTCCTTAAACACCTCCAGGGACCGCGACTCCACCACCTCTGTGGGCAGTCCATTCCAATGTCTAATCACCCGTTTTGGGAACAAATGCCTCCAAATGTCCCGCTTGAACCTCCCCCGGCACATGTTAAGACTGCGCCCTCCTGTCCCACCGCTAACTGCCCGGGAGAACAGGCTGAGCCTCACCCCGCTGCCTCCCTGCCTAACCCACACCAGCATCTGCGGCAAAGAGCGCCAAGGAGCTGCGCCCACCAATGCACGACACCTCTTCTGCCGGAAAAGAAAGGAAGTTTACTCGGGAAGCCTACGACAGCAGTTTTGGAGGGTCAGGACGGACTGGAGAGCAGGCTGCAAGGCGGACAACCACGGCACACGTGCACAGAACGGGCAATGACACCAGCCCGGGTTTAACACAGGGGCAGCACGGCCAGAGAGAGCGAAACTGACCGCCCGTACGGCCGCGATTCCCCGGTAAAACACCGCCTTTTCCTGCGCCCTACGAGCAAATGGGCAGAAGCCAGCGAGGCGGTGACCCGGCCCAGGCCGCGGGCAGCGTTACCGCCGACACAGCGGGCCCGGCCCGCACCTCCGCCCCGCCCGGCCCGGACCGTGCGGCCTCCGCGCCCGCTGCAACCCCGCACCCGGCCGGGCC
>NW_024499017.1:556361-671892 GCF_017590055.1 Onychostruthus taczanowskii
GCAGCCCCGCCCGCGGCAGGCGCTCCCAGCACCCCACGGCCCCTCAGCCGCTGCCCCTCACCATGGTCGCGCCGCCGCCGCCCCCGCCAGCGCCGCCCCGTCATGTGACTGCGCCGCGCGCACCGCCCCGCCCCGCCGCCGCGCGTCGCCCATTGGCTCGCTCCGAGGAAGGGCCGCGCCGCGCGCCCATTGGCGGACCTGGCGGTGACTGGCGGCGCGGAACGCCAATGGGCTGCGAGCGCGCCAGGCGCGGCGGGCGATGGAGCGCGGGGCCGTGCGGGCCATGGCGGCCCGGCTGGGCCTGGCCGAGCCCGCCCTGCTCAGGTACCGCCGCTCGCCCCGCGCCGCCCTGCCCGCGGCCGGCTCCGGCACCGCGGCAGCGCCCGCCTGGGCTGTGGTGGGTGTGCTGGAAGTAGCAGAGCCGCGGGCTCAGGGACGCATCGCCGGCCCTGCGGTGCAGAGCTGCTGCTGCTCAGCATCAGAGAAGGGCGGCGGTGCCCTCAGCACCCCGGGCCCTGCGGCCGTGCTGCAGCCCGACTGCCGAGCCTTGGGTCGGGGCCTCTGGGACATTCTGCCTTGTAGCTGCGGATTTGACGAGGGCTTTGCGTTCTGGGTGTTTTGCAGAAAAGCTGAGGAGTATCTGCGGCTGTCCCAGGTGAAGTGCACGGGGTTAATGGCTCAAATGACGGCGACCAGCAGTGCTGTGATGTGCCTGGACCTGGCGGCGAGTTTCATGAAACAACCGGTTGACAAAGTAAGATAGAGCGTGTGACTTGGCTGCCTGGTGCATTCCGCCTGACTCCACAAAACCACTGTTCTGAGTGTTGGGAGCAGGAATGGGAAATAATAACTAACTTTCCCCTAAATCCCGCAGTTTGCTGTGTTAGAGCTGTCACTGTTCAGTTTGAAACAGTGAAAATTGAGATCACCATCATAGTCCCTTCACAAATTGAGCTTGCTTTGGTATAGTGTCAACTTTCAGCTCTCATAGTAACAAACAGATTACCAATAAGGATGTTAAATTTAAGATGTCTCTTTTACTGTGGGAAGAAAGCAGCTGCTCTAAGAAATCTCTCACTGCAGGGGTACTTGTAAACCTCCATCTGTAAATCTACCAGGTGAATAGCACTAAGCTGTCAAAATAATGCCTGGTACAACCTATTAATGATTGTCCAATTACAGCAGAGGAGAATTTAATTGGACCTGATTCCACAAAGGTGTTGCTCATGTCTTCAACCCAGACTTTAGTAATTTTGTCACTAATTACCTTGTGATAAAGGGGCCATGTCATGTATGGAAATGTCAAACCTCACCTCCAGTGAAACGGCCTAAAAATATCACTGCATTAAAAGATGTGGCATTCCTAGGTGGTTAATCTTTCTGTGTGCAGTCAAAACATACATAATCCATTGCACAAATTTGTTTAATGTAGCAACTGAACTTAATGGTTGTGTTGGTTGCCTGATTAAGATGCCAGAAAGGTCTCTTGCTAATTCTTGGGTTTGTGTTTGTCTTCTTGACAGAGCTATTGTGTTAAACTCTCTGGTTTGAACAAGACCACCTACCAGAGCTCCATGAAGTCTTTGGAGTGTTTGCTAGGGGTGAACCAGAGGCTGGGGATGAGAGACTTGGCTGTGCAGTTCTGCTGCTCAGAGGCAGTGAACACGGCTTCAGAGATCCTGCAGAGGTGAGGAAGCTCCTGTGGGCACACTGGGAACCACAAGTAGGGTTCTTAGCTCTTCAGGTGTGTAAAGAACTTGATGAGTAGAAGAGTATCTCCTACTGACTGGAGCACTGAGGTGAGTTCTTAGCACTGAAAATCCAGCCATGAGCTGGGCTACTTTTTAGAGTACCTGTTAGAAAGATTTAGTCTGTGAATCTCAGTAACTGATTGTCCAACTAGGAATTTTTCAGCTGGGAATAGTGTAAAAAATATAGGACTCTTAATCCCATAGCATGACACCATCATCCATTTAACTGCTGATCATGGCACAGTTCAGAAGTTATGCTCAGTAGAAATAAATCCTCCCTTTTGGGGATAGAGATCCCTTAAAATGCATGTGACTCTACCTGTAAAACCAATAGGTAGAACACTTCGGTGGAGATTCAGCAGAGTTGAGTAAAGGTTCCCATTCTGTATGAGCTGCTTTAAGCAGAGAGCTCTCCCTGAGAGCTCAGTGCTGTCAGCCTGAAAGCACATGTTTAATGCTGTTAGGGCAGTGCACAAAGGCTGTGCTTGCTTGGTGGCACTTAATACAAACTGGAAAAAAATAGCCTGGGGCAGGTGGACAGTAAAAAATGACATTTTTCAGTGCTGCACATCCATTTTGTCCTTTTCCATTTATAAGCCTCCCTCTCTGTAACATACATATTCCAGGGAACAAAGAAACTGTATTGCTGCCTTCTGCTGTAGGATGGATTTATGGAAAGCCTCTCACTGTAAATGTTAAGATGTTAGGGAGAGCTAAAAGTGCTGTGTGGATCGGGAGAACAAGAAGTAGATTTTAGTGACTGCCTTGATCCAGATCCCCAGTTTAAAATGCCTCTAATTCCAGAAGAGGAGGTCGTCCCAACCCCCTTCTTTCCCTCATCTGTTTTGCTCTTCTCGGGCAGTAGCAGCTGTTTCTGCTTGACTGGGTTGCAGAAGCCCAGGTGGTCCAGCAGACCTGTTCAAGGTCTCAGTGGCAGATGGATTTGTCCTTCACGTGAGGCAAATGCCCAAGTGTCGCTTGCTGTTCCCCAGGTACGAGTGCAGCCTCTCGGAAGCACAGCGAGTGGACCTGGACTTCTCCAAACCCCTGTTCATAACAGCTGCTCTGTGCACTGCATGCAGGTGAGTGCAGCCTGGGAGACCTTCTGCAGGCTGAAATGAAATGCCTGCTGACACACCAGCCAGTGCCAGCAGCTCATTCATTCAGGGTCTTGCTTAGCATATCCTGCTGCCCTGCTCCTGCAAAGGAGACAGCTGGAGCAAACCAGGCCTTTCCTCATAGTGAAGTGCACTGCACAAAGCAAACACTTACATGGCTTCTGGTGAAATGCTGCTCAAGCTGCAAGAAGGGCTTCTGAGCACCAAGAACCAGCCATTCTGAGGAAGGAAAAAACCCAAGAGCTAGACCATCACATCCTGAGGATGCTGTAGCATTTGGGAGATGGCTCTGATAGCTGCAGGCCCATGTCAGCTAAGAGAGGTGTGTGACTCAGCCAGCACTTGGGAGGAATTTGCTTGTATGCAAAGATCTTCCTCCCTCAGCATTACACCCTGTGACAGTCACATTCAGCAGTACAGGTGCTGTGTGGTTGCACAGCTCCTGACAAGGGCTCTGTTGACACATGCACTCACATTCAGCTCTTTGTTGTAGTGGCACTTTGTCCTGGTTTCCCTGAAAATCTGAAAAGTTACCTTTTCCTGAAACAATTCCTTATGTAAGTAAGTTGAACTCACCCTGAGTTTCAGTTGAGCTGTATTGACTGAGTAGTGTCATCTTGTTTTTTAACCAGATTTATTTCTGAGTAACACAAGTAGACATGGGACAAAAGGTCAGGCCTGTCTTCCTCATTCTCACAGGCAGTGTTGGTACAGTAATTATCACCTAACCTAAACGATAGTTGCTGGAGTGTTACTTTGTACAGAGATAACTTTCTCTTGTAGGTGTTTGAAGCTAAAAGTGGACAAAACTAAAATGGTGGCTACATCTGGAGTGAAAAAAGCAATATTTGACCGGCTGTGCAGTCAGCTGGAGAAGATAAGCCAGCAACTCAGCAGTAAGTTTTTGGCTTTGTCCGTGTAAGACAGCACACCCATCCCATGGCCTCACAGTGCCCCATCCTGTTCCACTGGTGATTTCAGTCTGATCACTTTCAGCTGTCCCCTTCCAGCCAAATCTGCTCATCTATTCCATTCCAACATGTTTCCTGCAGCCCAGTTCCACTCCCAGTCCTTGATTCTGGACAAGTTGCAGTAGCTTAGCAAGAACAAAAATAGGGAAAAAGTGGCAAGGACAAAAATAATATTTTCCTCTCTTCTCAAATGCTCATTGCTCTTTACAGTCTCTGCTGCTGCAATTTATTTCTTGCTTCTCCCATACTACCTGACCTATCTTGGATTCCTCCCTCTTGCCGGGTTTCTGCATCCTGTTAACATGGCAACCTGGCACACAAATGATCACTAACATCTTCTCAGGCTGACTCACTCATGTGCTTTCCTTTCCCCCACTGCAAGATTAACAGCATAAGCCTTGCTGTTCTGCTCAACTCAGCCATTCCCTGGCACCACCCCTCCTCATACACTGGGGAGGGAGATGTCAGAAATATTTCTTGCCCATTGTTGAGCCTGCAGCTCTCTCTGCTTTTTGTGGGGGAGAAACCCTGAAATACAATATGTGCCTAATGTCCTTGTATTTCTGCTGCCTCTTCTTTCTCCTTTTTCTTTTCCCAGGCTTTCTTTTTTTTTACTTTCTCACTGAAAGTTATCCTCTCTCACTGTGTCTTCATACCCTGATGTTTTCTGCAACATGCTGCCTGAGTCTACCCTAAAAGCTGCTACTTTCTCCTAGGCATGTACCCTATAAAAACACAAACATTACCCCAGCACTAAAGCAACTAAAAACAACTGGGAATTTCCAGAATTCAGGGAAGAGTGTGCATCTGTCTACCTGCACAGCTCCCTGCCTGTGGTGGGTATCTATGAAAATAATGGGAATGAAATAGAAGGGAAAGAAATAATTGATAATCCTGCCTGAGTGACCTAGAAGGGTAGCAGTGTGGTTTGGGGCAATCAACATGGTGGATCATTGTGTGTACCAATGCAGCAGGCTGCTAATTAAAGCAGCCAGTCAGTTGAAGTGCTGGCATCTCTTGTAGAGCTTGAGCATCAGTCTGGACCAGGGAAGAGCTCTGACTGGACAACAGTACTTGTGGAAGTGGCTCTGTTGTTAAAGAATTACATTTAGGCCACCCTTGGAGCACCAAATATCATTCAAAAGCAAAGCAACTTACTTGTTTTTTTAGAAGATGTTCCACTGGCTGCAGAGACGCCTGACAGCTTGCAAAGCACCCTGGAGCAGTGTGAGCAGGAAGATGGTAAGTTGTGTTCAGCTGTGAGTGAAAATCACCTCACTGGAGTAGTTCTGAGCTTTCTTGCTCATGTTTGAGTTGTGTGATGGGCCATGATGCTCCAGCACACAGCAGCTCTCAATCCTGCAAACCTTTGTGGAAGCACAACGAGCCTGGCAGCAGGACAGAGGAGCTCATACTGAGTAGTCCCAGTAGAATGAAGGACATCTGCTCTGTTCAGACAGAGGGACACAGGTGACTGTCCCAGCAGGTGAGGGGAGCAGCACCACAGGATTAGACAGCACAGGGACAGCCCCCTCCTGCTGTCTGTACATTGCTCACTGCCTGTTAGCCCCAGCAGCATGCTGCCATGATGGCCTCTCATGGGCTTTCTTTTTTCCTCACAGGCTCTGAAGAGGATGAGGAACTGCCATGTAAACGGCCAAAGACTGAAACAAATCAGGACTATGAGGAGTGGAAAAAGAAAATCCTGGAAAATGCTGCTAAGGCACAAGAGACAAGGAGTAGTGACTCTGTAATGCCACCCAGTAATGGAACTGCTGCTTGCTCTTGATTTTAACTCTCCCTCTGCTCTAACAAGAGATTCAGTAGCATGTGAATGATGGCTGCCTGGCAGACAGCTGATTTTATTTAGGTTTTAAGTATTTAAGAATGTTATTTTTAATAAATGACACCACAGAGTGATGGGATTTTACAGGAAGTGTGTGTGACTGCTCACCAGGCTGTGGCAGTAGGAGTAGAATAGCTTCATCCTCTTCTGCAAGAAGCAGATAACATTCTAATGCTACTTTAAGTGTAAATAAGTTATAAGTTACAGGCCCTTGGGCCCCTGGCTGTATAGGAGCTATACACAAGAGCTGATCCTGCAGCACCCCTGTTTCCTAGGACACAGACCTTGGATATTCAGGGGTAATTCAGAACTAAAATGTCAGTGAAATAATAAGAAGGG
Organism: Onychostruthus taczanowskii; assembly: GCF_017590055.1. Taxonomy (NCBI): domain Eukaryota; kingdom Metazoa; phylum Chordata; class Aves; order Passeriformes; family Passeridae; genus Onychostruthus; species Onychostruthus taczanowskii. The sequence continues at coordinate 562,387 of NW_024499017.1, forward strand.
GACTAACAGTGCCTTGTTAAACTGCAAAGCCAGCAGAAAAATAAAGCCTTGTTTGTTTAGTTTTTTTGGGGTTTTTTAATAAATATTTTTTAGTCAATGAATTTGACTTATTTTTTTGTGTATAGGAATGAAATCTCTTGTGCTTTTGTAAGGAGTCCCAAATATTCCAAGAAACAACAAAAGTACTGGAAAGACAAGCTTTGTATTATGACATCTTCTTGGCACAGGTACTTGGAATGCAAAATAAAAAACATGGAGGAGATGTCTGTGCCTTAAGAATGAAGATATCCAGAGGAAAAGGATGTTGACTGGGCAACAGATATTTTGTGTCTCACAGTCAAGCTTAGAGAAGAGGTCTTCCATTTCTTTTGCAGTTTTCTGCCTGGCCTGTATCTCTGGACCCACTCAGAAATACTTGCAGGTTTGTTTGGCAGTAGGGCTTAAAACAATGTTGATGAATATTCTTGTTCCACTTTCATGAAATTTATTAGTATTAATTCAGAAATATACAGATCCAATGAATACAATGACATTCAGCATGCAGAAGCACTGTGGAAGGAAAACATGAACAAAAGTGGGCCTTCATAGAAGGTGATAAATGATCAAGATTCTTCTCTGTCCCAATTCTGGAAATGCTGCAAAGTCAGGACTATGCAAAGTGAGAAGCACTTGAGTGGAAAAGATAGCTAGACCAGAGTAAGGCAGTCTTACAAACCTCATCATTAGCAACCAACACTTCTGCAAATTCAAGGGGTGTGAAAGTCCACAAAGTTCAAAGGAACTTTACAGGTGCCTTTGCTGGAAAGCTATTTTTAGTAATACTAGTTTTCATTTTTCCTAAGAGTCCATCCAGTTCACACTGAATTTTGCAGAATCCAGAAGAGGAAACCACAGGTTTAATAAATAATATTGTACTTTTAGCTGAGACATTGTAAGTGGCTCCCACTCTATGCATAAGAAAAGAATTTAAAATCCAAAATAAGTTTAATATTGTGAAGAAAAGGTTTAATGTTCAAGAGCTAAGTGAGGGGGAAAAAAGGGCTTCAATCTCCTAACTGGACTAAAGGCAGAGTCTGGCAACATGCTGTTTCCCTGGCACTGAACCTATTAGAAATGAAACCTGTTTTGCATGTCACACCATACCAGCTCCTCATACTGCAGTAAAATTTCCAGAGAGGAGAAAAAATCCTCAAACTAAAACTTGACAACTTAAGTGCTGCAGTCATGGACAATGAAAAGCACTTACAAGTTTTAAAAACATAAAATGTCTGGAACTCTCCTCTTTTCTCTACAACATGAGATCTTTTTGCATAGATCCAACAGTCATTAGGTGATTTGTATGCATGGCAGTTTCACACATCTCCTTCCAGAAGTTCAGTCAGTTCAGCTCAATTCAACTTGCCGTAAGAAACAGCAGCAATGGACTGACTGAAGTTACCTCAAACCAGGGTTCCTCATAGTTCTTAACTATACAGTGACTATTTTTTAAAGGAGAGAATAGAGTAATAAAAAAAAACAAAACAACAAACCAAAACCATCCAAGCTGGAGTTGCACTGAAGCATCTTCATATTGTGGGGAAATTACCTTTTGGAAAGAAATATAGAAGAAAACAATGTCTGTGTCTTTTAAGTAACAAACACCTGAGGGACAAGTTGTGCCACTGTGTGGCAGTTCTCTAAAGCTGGCAACACACAAACATCAGTCAGGAAAAAGTCTACACATCCCATACTTGGTGTGAGAGACCAGAAAACTGCCAGGGGTTTTCTGCTAGAAACACACCAACAATACTCTGCAGAATCAAAGCCTTCAGCAAGAAGTCAGCCCCAGTAACAGCCACGTTTTTCCACCACTGTATAGAACAATTAAAAACTTGTAAAAACAAACAAAGTAGCTTCTGTTTTTAGAAATCTTGTGTTTCTTCCTTATGGTTCTTCTGGAACCACAACACTAACACACACAATAATTGAGGGAGACAGTCCCAAAACCTTATAAAACAGGGATAGAAACACTGAGTCCTCCTTCCATGGCCTCATGTCCATCTCCAGGAGTGGAGGAGGTTTCACACAAGCTCACGCAAGCTTGACAGACATACTCTGAAATCTCTTCAGCCTGTTAGCAGCAGCCACCACATAAAAATGTTTCTGTGAACAGAACAGAACAGTCCAAGTGTGAATGAAACCGAGGCAAAGGAACTTCTCTGCAGCTGGCAGGGATTTCTCTATCTAGTAAAACCATTTCCCCCAGCTTGTGTGGGTTGCAGTGGTTCTTGCACAGCACTGTGAGGTTCTTCCGTGTTTTTATGAAATGTACAGTGATAGGTCTTTAGATTGTGTCATCTTTAAAATGCAAGTGCAGAAGTTTGCCACCAAGCAGTTGCAGCGCAGGACTGAAAAAAGTGTAAGCCTCTTTTAACTCTTTTTCAAGGAAATGCAACTCCCCAGTGACAGAAGGGAAGGAAATGGTCCTCACTGAGTTTGCCTCACAATTCCACAGGCTTCTTTCTAACAAGATTGCCGTGTTCACCTTTTAGGTGAACTATCTAGAACCAAATAGAGACTCAAAACCAAATTATTACCTATCACTTCATAAACACTTAGTTGAGAAGGAGCCTGGGGTTATCAGTAAGATCCTGAAGAGTTCTCTTGATGGGTTTAAGCCTAGGTTTTTTCCGCTCTCCCACACTCCCATTCTGCAGTGGGAGGCACAAACTGCCTTAAGTTATATCCCTAGTCCTTAGTGACAACAGATCAATGCAACTGCTAGCAATGGAAAAAGTATAAAGAGAAGGAACTTCTAATATAAAGTAGCATCTGAAGCCTCTGAACATGTAGAAAGAAGGGTGTAAGAAACTTGTTAAGCACCAATCAGCGTGAAAATTGAAACCAAACTTGCAGAGAAATAGAAGCAGGACAAAACACTTCCTTTGCAGGTAAAAACAGACTTCTGATATCCAACTGATACTTACAACCAAGAAGCCTGCGGGCACCAGTGCCCACCAGCCAGAGGAGGGAATGGCTGTGCCTGTTGTGTGATTTCCCCGCGGAAGCAGATTTATTTACCTTCCATTTCCTGTGGGCCATGTAGCTCTGCAGCAGCAGCTGGGACTTCAGGCGCCGCTTGCACTTCTGGGCCTTGGCAGGGAGCTCGCTGAGCCACGGGTGCTTCAGGCACTGCGTGGCGCTCATCCGGCAGCTGCAGGGAGGGATCTGCGTGAAAACCCAGCCCCTCTGCTCCCCTCTCCTTGGGAGGGATAAAGAAACTGCCCAAATGAACGCGCCGTGCGTGGGATGCCAACAGCATCCTGCAGTCTCCAGCAGGAGGGGTGAGTGGGATGAAGGACTGCTGCTGGCTCTGCAGTGCCCTGGTTGAGCTGTGCTTAAGGTAATGTATCACTTCATTATGCAAATACAGAACTTTGCTAATGGAAAAGTAACATTTGCGGTGTTATCTGTCTGTCCTGACAGCACAAGCTGTGCCACATATTTATAAAGGATATTCTGTGCCTCATATTTAAAAAGCACCATTGTCTATTCGCCCTAAACTTGGATCAAGCTAAGCATACTTAATATCCTGACATCCAACAATAGGCTCAAATGCCACAACCTATCCTAAAAGGTTTGGGAAATATATGGTAATAGAGGAAATCTTCAGGTAGAGGTGTTGAGAACAAAGTTCAATTTGCCTTTTTTCAAATTAAAAGCCTATGTCTAACTCCTGAGCTCCGTGTGAGCTGTCACTGAGCTGATGAAAAGACAGCTCCTGCCTGCCCAGCCCGATTTCAGCAGGGAGGGAGGGGGCTGCAGATCCTGCCAGGGCCAGACCCACTGTCCCAGCAGGGCAAAGGTGCCTGGGCTGCAGGAGAGCAGAGGCTGCCACACACCTTGGGAGCAACTGGGCCAGCTAATCACTGCTCTCTGCAACTCACTGCCAACACTCTTCTCTCACATACTCATTTCATTCACAGCTCCTAACCAGACTTTGAGAGGGTGCCTCTGGACACCCTAATCCCATTGCACAGAAAAATTGAAGACTCCAAACTTTACAGTCTCACAGCAAATCATCACTAGAGTCTAAGAAAAAATCATTAGATCTCTCCTGTTGGCAATATGCTAAATTTCAGTTAGTTCTTTGTTTTTCATAGCAACCTATTGTTCAGAATGGAATTAGTACTAGAACTGATTTGTCTGATTTAGGTAATGATCTGGAAGTTGTTAATATTCTAAGCACTCCTTTGAATTCCCCTCAAACACACAATCTGTTTTACTGTATGCATCATTTCCTGATTTGATTAGTTTTGTATCACTACTCAGCAAGAGAAAAATTTCTGTACCCGGCCAATCCCCCAGCCATGGTCTGACATCAATATGATCCTCATTCTCTGTATTGTTTCATATGTGCAATCACTTTGTATCTCAGTGGAGCCAAGAATGAGAAGCCACAAGCAGAGTGGCTCCCAAATGCTCCCTAATATCTCCCAAAAGCCTGTAGACCACTTTAGAAGAGAACAATGCACATTTTCACAGCTGCAGCTTCCATTTATCCTCCATGGCATTCAAGAGGCATTTTTGCAATTTCTGTCAAGGCTTGTGCCAGTCCAAACTAACAATAGAAATAGTTTTTGCTCAGAGAAGCAAAAGCTTTAGAGACAGATTCCTGTACTGCAAATCCTTCCAGATTTCCTGTGTTCTGCCTGTATTGATGCTACTGTGAAAAGCAAATTTCCTCAGTCAGGGTACACAGACACTTGCCTTTAAAATGGGCTTCTGAATCACTGAGGAACTGCCCAGCAAGCCCAGAGCCAGCACACAAAAATGTCACACAGTAAGTTCTCATTGTTGGCTGCAATCCAAACAATTGGCTGGTAAGAATTTCATACCATTGGTGCCACTGCTCACAATCAGACCCAGGTACCTTTTCTCCTTCACAAGCAGTCTGGAAATAAAGTCTTTGGCGTCCTCTGAGAGCTGTTCAAATGCTTCTGCATCAAAATCCCAGCTGCAATTGACTACATAATTCATTGTCTCTGCATCAGTCTCTCCCAGGAATGGGGACAGGCCACTAAGCCTTAAAAAAAGAAAGATGGGGTGGGGAAAGAAGAGCAGTTATCATATGCAAGGTGTGGTTTTCCTTCTGTGAATCTTCTGCTTTGTAACTGTTGTTATTTTATGAAGAGAAAAGGCTCTCAGCTACGGAGGGTTCCACTTCTCAGTCCCTGCCAGGACAAGGCAATAGTTTGGGGCAATTAAGTGTTGTAATTTAGTGTTACCCCCTAGCAGCTCACTCAGGTCAGGGAGCACCATTAATAGATCCCCAAGGAATGGATTCAGTGAGGATTTAGGTTCATCCTTCAGTGCTTTCCCAGCTAGGAAAGCTAGAGGGACTCATGAGCTTTCCCAAATTGGGGCCCATATCCTTATGTGGCTTGAATTAAACAGAATTCTGAGCAATAAATTACTTTTTACAGTTAGTGTCTAAGCCCAGATTTATTGCTTCCATCATTTATTACTTCACTCAGCTGGGTTTTGGCTAACATACAAATTTAAACCAGAAATTTATCCAGTTCACAGAAAATGTCTGTGAAAGATTCTGGGATGCAAAACGAGCTCATGAGGAGGTTGCCATGGTTGCCATCCAGATATCAGAGAAAAGTTTTAGCCCTATTCATGACAGGTCATTTCTTAGACCCATGGCCCAACACAGATCATATAAATTCTCCTGAGCAGATGCACACCAAGTCTAAGATTATAAAATTATCAGATTACAAATTAAAAAATTAATTCAAGTCCTCAAAAACACAATCAAAATTAAAATTCTCACATATTTTGGGCAACTTTTCAGAGTTAAAAAAAAGACCTGACCCATTTAACTTTGCTAAGTAAGGTGATAAGGGAGAACCATATTTACATATTTATCAAAAGGCTCATTTGTTGTTTAGACACTTTGGACACACAGCGAGGTGCCCCTGTATGGAAAGCTGGGGGTTTGACAGAATTCCTTAGGAGTGGTGACAGCCAGCTGTCACCAATCCTGAAGAGGATTATTTGGGCTCGGCTCAGGGCTGCTGCAGCCCTGCAGGGCCTGGGGCACTCACAGCATGTATGTGATGACACCCACGCTCCACATGTCCGTGGGGAAGGAAACAAAGTCGTAGTTCACCACCTCGGGAGCCAGGAACTCCGGAGTCCCAAAATTCACCTTCAGCTTCTCACAGGGTTTGTACCTGCACCAGGAGAAGAGCCACGAGTCAGGAGCTGAGGAGCTCATCCCACCAAGGGAAGAGCAAGGCAAGGCTTTTGGGAGCATGGCAGGGGAGCAGAGGCCAGTGCCCTGCAGCCAGGGCAGCTCTGGGGTGACCCCAGGGGAATATTCCATCATTGTCCCTCTGCCAGAGCAAAGCCAGGAGGAAGAACCAGGACACTAAACCCTGCAAAGGGCTCCCCCAAAGAGTGGTAGCAGCTTTACCAAAGAGTGGTAGCCACACACCACAGGATGCTTTCCAGATGTTGTCCAAAATCCATAAAACAAAGGAAGCAGTTTTGACTGTACAAGATCTGGAGAGCACTGGATTAGTGGGATGTCCTCAGCTACAGCTCAGGGTGAACATCTGCATCACAGATATGAACTCAGTGTAACTGAGGTGGGGCTGAAGAGGATTATTTGGGCTTGGGAACAAGTAACAGTGACCCCATGTAGGGGAAAATTATCCTATTCTTTTTGCTACTGCTAAACAGGGAAAGGTTACAAAACTGAAGCAGTACCAATTGCCACTGAGGGCAGCTGGATCACATCTGTGTTCAGACAGAACAAACCACTACAGCACTGCTTGGAAATCTCTTTCTCCTGCATGATCTTGTTGCAAAACTGCCCTTCCAATTTAAAAACCAAACAAACAAAACCCCAAACTCAATGTACATTTTTTTAAATTTCACTAGTATTTTATGGAAACAAAGTCCTTGAACAGACACTTATATACAAGAACACATATGTACACAAATATGCATGAATGTACCAGCTTGTAGCTGAAGAAAAATCTCAAAGGATTTGGAAAATAATTAGAGAAATATTATTGTTCTTACTGTCATAATAGTAGAAATAATTCCTCTTTATTCTAGGGCAATTGACCTATGCTCTCACTGCCTTTCTTTAAACTGATGCAAGCAAAATAAAAGAATTGAGAAAAGTCCCTATTTTTCGGAGGGTTTCCTGTTTCACATGGGATGGCTCAAACATGCTTTTTTTTTTTACTTTTTTTCCCTTCAATCAACTTAACTACTTAAAGAGTTTAGCAGATAATTTCTACAATTAGAACCTGCACCATGAAACCCTGCAGTCAAGAAGTCTCTGGGAGCTTTCACAGAGTCCCTAGAGTAAAAGTTCTACATGGGGAATAATTTTGAGATAATTAGAACAGTAGTAAAGCTTTATCCAAGAGAAATGTTATTTGAAAAAGTAATTAGATAATTAATGCACACAGCAGAAAACTCATGCCTGCAAAAGCATAATGCTTAGCTCACTCACACAGAATTATTACAGAGCCATCAAAACACAACCCCCCACCAAAGAACTACCAGAAACATGTCAGAGGTTTGTGAGTTTGATTTGGTTTTGTTTTTAAAATAATTCACAAGTGAACTTTCTTACCTCCTTGCTAATCCAAAGTCAATAATTTTAATCTGGTTTCCTGTGTGATTTACACATAGGATGTTTTCAGGCTACAAAAAGAGAAGAGGGCATTTTGAGTTAAATGTTTGAGAGAGATACCTAGCAAAAGATAGTATAAAATTCCCTCCATAAAAAAAACACAAAAATCAGATCAAATGCACCCAATTTTTTTTTTTTTTTTCCCAGTGAGAATGTTTTTTATGGTGGGGATGGTGGGGAGATGGGATCTAGCTGCAGAACTGTCTATGAGCCAGCCTGGTTTAATGTCATTTGTGTAAGGTGCTCTATAAACAGGCAGGAAAAAAACAGTTTGTATTTCTGTTTAAAAATATCCATTATAAAGGGACCATTAGCAAAACTTTGCAATTTTCCTGCAGGTTGGTTCCAGGCAGTAAAAGGTACAAACAATAGAAGATGATTGAACAGGTATTTGTACACTGTTAAAAAAGGGTAGGGGAAATAGAGGGAAGACTGTGGGCATTTCTAGCCAAGGAAGTTTTGGGTTGGGTGTTTTTATCCATGATAAAAGGGAATTATTTAATGCTACAGAGAATGAAAAGCTTCTGATTTAAGAAAGGCAAAAGCCCAGAATCCTGATGATTCCAAGAAAGCTACTGAAATAGGAACATAGGCATAGGGAAAAAGTAATCAATCTCTAAAGCTCTATTCATTGCAGCAATTAATTCTATTCCTTTATGACGTGAGTCCATGAAATGAGAAATTACTCCTCAGTAATCAGAGACTCTGGGGTGCCTAAAGCAGCACCACTAAAGCACAGAGAGCACAACCAACTGACCTTCAGGTCTAAGTGGAGAATGTAATGCTGGTGCAAGTAGTGGACTCCTTCACAAATCTGTTTGGTGAACAGGATGGCATCCAGCTCTGTCAGATGGTAGTTTTCATCTGTGATCCGGTCAAACAATTCCCCACCATCAAGACTAAAATTTTCACACAGAAAAGCATTAAAACCCCTGAAATCTTGCATTCGCCCAAATTATTTCCAGGTTGGGAATTAGGCTCTGTAATTGAGGGTCCTAACAAATCATCCAGTATAAAGTGTATCAGCAGCCTCAATGACTTCAAGAGACTTATTTCTCTTGAAATTAAGTATCAGTCTAAACTCAAGAATGGCAAAGTTGGCACTAGTATTTGAGGGGATACATGTCAAACCCAAATCCACATGACCTGGTGATCCTATGGGACCTGGAGAACCTACAGGGAGTACTAAAGTGTCTGTTATTCACTCATCTTACTAGTCACAGGAAAAAAAGTCTTCAACCTGCAAAATTTACTAAATGGAACTTCTCAAACTGAAAGCTGTTTCACATGAGCTGGCAACTGAACTTAATTCTACACAGAAGAGAAAATTACTCAGAGATAAAGCTCTGACAAGCTTTTAACCTGAAGAAATTACCTTGAAAACATTGGTTTTTTCCTTCTGAAAGTGAGATCAACTCTCTCTTAGGCTGAGAAACCACTCCCTTCTTCACAGCTCAGAATTATCATTCCCTATTTGCTTTAGTGACCTGAGAAAAACCAGATATCTGACAATTCCTGAGATCATTTAAACTTACTATTCCATTATCAAAGTGATATTATTTTTGGCTTCAAAAGCATCATAAAGCTGGATCAGATTCACGTGATTTAACTGGTTCATGATGTTAATTTCATTTTTTACTTCCTCCTGAAAAAAATAACAAAGTAACAAAAAATGAGCAAACTACACTCCTTAAATTCCAACATACCAAACAGAACTATTTATAAAGTCCAACAACAGCTACAGCACAGATCTCAAAGGGATTGGGGGTTTAATCAAGAATACAGGAGATGATGAAGAGTCACAGCAAGCCCAAGATTTTGCAGTATTTGATGGTACCCAAGGATGAGCTGCCCCTCATGGGGCAGCTCCAGGCAGTGGTGCTGGCCCTGGCAGGGAGGGCAGGGCCAGAGCTCCCAGCAGTGGGGTTACCTTCTCTTTGGCTCCTTTCACTTTTATGATTTTGGCTGCCAGGTTGAGCCCCGTCGATATTTCCGTGCACTTGTGGACTTGCCCAAAACGCCCCCTGTGGATGCCAAGGAAAAGATGATGGGAAAGATGGGAAAGATGATGGGAAAGAAACTCAGCACAGAAACCTCTCCTGGAACTATTCTTATCATGAGCAAAAATAGCCCAGTACAAAGTGAACGGAGTCGGGTGGCCAGCAGCATGGAGCTCCTCTTTCTCTCAGCTTATGAAGGATTAGGTTTATCTTTCCAGCCAGTTGTTCAGTGCTTACATTAAAATATTAAGCCCCGTTGGTCCTGCTGAGCTATGATGGCCTGGCCACACTCTGGCTCCCTTCTGTAACTGGACACCCTCGCTGTCCTTCAGGGATATGTTAGTGGGTCTATTAACAAGGATATTTCTGTCCTGATCCCAGAATTTTTAAATGACCATAAGAGCAGTAACTGTAGCCACTCACAGCCTGCATTTCTGGCATGCTGTAAATTCTCGCCCATGTCACGCAGATATGTTAATGCCCCTTGGGATGATTCCTAAACACCATCTTCCCTGCTCTTGCATCACATTGCTTACACTTATTAAGCCATATTTGTATGTGGATCAATGTGTAAATCAAGCCTTCTTGTCACATAAGTAAGGATACAAGAATACAAAAACTGAAGCAGCTGCAGACTTCCTATGAGTGAAAACTAAACATAAGGTCAAAATAATTATAACTCTTCCTCCATTTTCTTTAATGTGCAGCTCAGCACAGAAAAAAGAAAAAGATTTTGGAAGCTGCCTGACCTAATGGGCTTCATTGACTTTTCAACTGCTCTGAATCTGTCTGCCATAAGGGTACAGGTTCCTTCCACAACACTGAGGCCAGGATTATCAAAACAAATGAAAAGAAGTCACCAGGATGGCAGTGAGGCATCTGAAAATGGGGCTGGGGCAGAAACCAGCCATCTAAGGGACACCCTTGATGTAGGAGCAGCTGTGATCACCCAAAGGGCTCCGGGATGAACCCACCCTCTGGCAGCAGAGAGCTTGTCTGTCCCTCACACACACACTGCAGGGCTCAGCAGAGCACAGGACAGACACACTTACCCCCCCAGCACCTCGTGCCGACACACCGAGTAGCTCATGGTCACCTCCGCTTGCCTGACGCTCACCAGGCGGTGCTCGAACGGAGCTGGGGGAGAGGGGCTGTCATCTGCAGGGGAGACAGGCTGCTCACTGCCACCATCACTGACATCATCCCTGCCCTGTTCCACCTCCTCACACCGTGCATCTCACCCCACAGCATGAGGGGCTCTCGCCGCTAAATCCCTTTTACAGCCCCAGAACGGAGATCAGCATCCCACCTCCTGAAACTCCACTCTGTTTTTTTAACCCACTGGACACCTTTAGGAGACCAATATTTTAGTTTATGCATTAACAGAAAGGGCCACCAGAAAATACTACCTGAAAGTTTGAAAAAAATTACACTTATCTTTTAATTGTTATGTGGCAGCCAGAAAAACCAGCAGAAATACACAGCACTGAGGAATGAGGACAGTGATTGATAAAATCACAGGGTTCCTCTCAGCAGCAAGAATTTTGCAGACAGTTTCCAAATTAAAGCTTCAATTATTAGCATTACAACTACTAAGTTTAGTCTGTTTGTAGTAAGCTAAATTAGTTAACTGTGATCACTTAATGTCCAAGGTTTTCTAAGGTTTTTCATTAAACCCATTTTTTATGTCTCCCATTGAAAACAATTTTATAGTTAATCTCCAGGTATCTCAGGCTGCAATTTAACATGTATTCAACTCATCTCCAGCCCCTGCTCAGAATGCCAGAGCAGTCAGGTCATCTGCCCATGTCTGTACACTCTGGAACATACACACACATGTGCTGCCAGGAGAGAGCATTCCCTGAGACAAAGCAACCAAGTGTTCCTTCAGGAACCAAGAGATCCATAACCAACAACACAACAGGCCACAACAGGAAACATTTCCTGCAGTACTTTTCAGTGCTCTGGATCTCCATGGTTGCTGAAGTGTGCTTGGTTTGCACCCTCTATCTGAAGGAACAAATGCTTCATCTAAAGAAAATGGGTTTTTTCAAAATTCTCGTACTTCTCATCACACATACACTTCATGCTATTTTATATTTATTTTAAATTATTATTTTTCCCAAAACACACTTTAAAACAAAAGCTACTATTAAAAGAATCTGTGAATTGTTATTCACATAGTCAAAGGTACCCAATGCAAAAAGGCCTTAAAATATAAGACATGGGTGTTCTACTGAGCACTGCTCCTGCTCTTGTTGTCTACACAACAGGCAGGAATAGCACAAATCCTCCATGTACAAGTTTCAAGAGTAACTATGAGCAACTTACCAATGATTTCTCCTTGAGTGGGAAGAGCTCTGCCAGCTGCCAAAGACTTTGTCTTCTCTGGTGCCTCTCCTGTACACTGCTGAGCATCGTGTTTGCTTCCCCCTGCAGTCTCAGATTCCCTCCTCTCAGACTTGGTATCTGCTGGGGATTTTTCTGCTTTTGCTGTTTCCTGATGGATTTTCACTTTTACCCCTGCATCTTTCACAGGCTCCTTTGCAGAGGTATTCTGTGAGGTTATGGGCTCACATTTTAATTCTGATTTCTCTTCAGCTTTTTCACCTGGTTTGGGCTTGCTCAGGAATGGCTTTTGCTTGCCTGTTTGAGGTGCAAGTTCATTTTGTTTATTGTCCCCTTTAACTTCTGCATCTGGCTTGGAGCTGATGTTTTTAGGACTCTGTTGAAGTTTTATTTTGTCAGGCAGCTGTTTGACTCCTTTCAAGTCTGCTGGTGTGGATTTCACTTTGGAACTTTTACCTCTGCTGTCACTTACATTTCCCTCCTTGGCCATCTCAATCTTTTCTTTCACGTCAGTCATATGTACACTGATGGATATCCTGCAGAGCAAACAGGAGGCGTTTGATATTGATGCAGGTGGCCAGCCTGGGTTTTGTAACTTTGTGGGGGGAAGAAAAATCTGTTTCCAAACCCATACATTTCTATACTGTACCAATTTCTAACTGTACCAATTTTGCTGGGAACAACCCACAAACACTAAGGAGAGAGCACCAAAAAGCATGCTGGCTCTTTCTGTGTCCTCCTCTCTCTACATGTCTGCCCTTCTGCTGAACAAAATGTCTCACCCTGCAAAGAGTTAATCCCACATTTGAAAACTTACCCACTTTTTGCAATTACTATAGTTGGTCTAATAAAGCACCACTCATCTGGGCAGAGAGAGGACAGTGATTGCCTTCACAAATTACAGGCTGATTAGCTAAATGGCTGGCTGCTCATATGGCTCTACACATCTGATGGTTTGTGTCCTCTTCCAGCTGGCTGACCTGCACACTCAGCCATCTGTGTTGGGGTCTTCTGATGGGATAGCATTCTTTCCACAGCTTTCTCTTAAAAATCTAACTTTGATAAACTCTCTCACTCCAGCAATACTATTTTCCTTGGCATTTTAACCACTGGAAAAGTCTAATGTTTTTTTTCCCCTCTTGTGTTGCCTAAAAAGAATACAGATTAGAACAAATTCTCTGTGTTTTTTTTCCCCTCGTGTTGCCTAAAAAGAATACAGATTAGAACAAATTCTCTGTGCTCCTAAACTCCGTCAAAGACATTTGAGTGATAATGTTTGAGTCAACTGTTACTGTCATGAGCAGTCTGATTTTACTGAGGCTGAATTGAAACTTGTGAAGTTGTAAAGTAGTTTTTCTACAATGGCAAATGAAGACAGCTTCTGATGTCTGGGAGAAGCTGAATTGAAACTTGTGAAGTTGTAGTTTTTCTACAATGGCAAATGAAGACAGCTTCTGATGTCTGGGAGAGAACATAGCTCATTTTCACAGAGGTAACTGCCTCTTTCAACAACCTCATTACAAAAGATGTTACAAAAGAAAATGTTTCTGCTTTCTTAAAGTAAGAGTCTGAAATGTCTCATTTTCTGCACCTTTAGCACCCTGGTGCTGTGCTGCGGATCTGTGCTGCTCTGGTGGGAGCTGTGAGAGCAGCTGAAGGCAGCTCTGAGCAAACACTTCCTCTGCTATCTAGACAAGCCTGAGCTCAGTGGGACTTGGGCACCTCTCCAAGCTGGGGAACACAATGTTCCTCTGATGCCTCTGTGTGGGCTTACAAACTTCATTAAAGTTGCATCCATTTTAGAGAGGCATTTACCACCCTCATGTGACTTCACACTCCAAACCATGACAATGCCTGGGCTGCAGCTGCCCCTGGGCCTTACTCCAGCTTCTGCCTTCCACTTACCTGTTGGCCTCCCTCATACCCAAACCAAACCTGGGGCTCAGACACCAAATTTGTACCCATGAAAAATGGTGAAATTCCCCACCCAAAGTCATACATGCATTTGTGGGTGTGTATGGCACCCCCACATACACATATAAACCACCCAGACAGAGAAGGCATTGGCAATTAAAATCTGCCACAAGTTCCATTTTTTCAGGTTTAGTTGGGAGGTGTCTTTTGGTTGTGGGACTTTGTTGGTTTTTGTTGTGCAGGCTTTTAAAATTTTAAATAAAAGGGATTAAAATAAAATCCTAGATAAATAAATCAAAGGAAAATAAACTATGAAACACCTATATGAGGAACATATTAGCCTGATAGAGATGAATAAATGAACAATCTTTAGGTGACCAAAACACTGAAAACACTGAGAACAAACACAAGTTATTTGGTTTTGTCATACACTAACAAATATCTCAAATTCCTTTCACCCCCATGGCTATAGAAACCAAGGAGCTGGGAGGGAGGGAGTGGTTTGAGTGAGTGGTTTATAAGCACCTGAGCTCCCCTGTGGTGGTCACCTTGGTATGTCAGCACACAGAAGTGCTGACACCTCAAACCCCTCTGTCCCACCGGAGCCCTGGGCTGCACAGGATTTACCCAGAGCCCCCTGAGCCCTCTGCCTTAACCCTTGTAAGGTCTCCTGCTATCCCACCGCACAGGACCTGCCTTCTTTAATGGCCTGGCTTTCCTTTTCTCCCTTCTAACGCATGGAAAGCCATTACCTGGTGTGTGTCACTTCACAGCCCGTGTCAGATATGGCCCGGGATGTGGAGGGCACAGCTTCCCGGGATGCCGCCCCCGCCGCTGCAGCTTTGTTTTCATTCTTCCCAGGTTTCTGATGAGCAAGCTGCCTGTGGCACTCAGCAAGGCCTGGGGCTCTGTCCACACTCTGTGCTTTAGCAGGAGCATTTTGGTTGCCTGCACGATCTTGATGTAGGAAGGGAAGACCGTTGTGTTGAGTCACGGCTTTGACATCGATGTCCTTTTGCTGTGGACAGCTCTTAGAGCTCTGTGTTTTGCCAGCACCTTCTGCCCCTTGCTGCTGTGCTGTCCTGTCTTTAAGCTGGGGTTTGGAGTCAGCTTTGTGGGCTACAGCACTGGAAGTGTTCACCTTCTCACATGCTCCCTTGTTTTCATCCAGCTTTTTCACGCTTTTTGTCTCTGAATAAAATAATCCATTAATAAACTATCCTTGGCAAAAGTCATGGCAAAACAGAGGAGGAATAAAGTAACAAACCTCTCAAAATAACCTACAGAGTTACACCTGAAAAGATAGCAAGAATTCCCCAGAAAGTTTAAAACCCTTACACCATCAGGCTCGAGATACTCCTGGTGCTCATGGCTTAAAACCAGTGATTCACCTGCTCTGGTGCCTTTCCAGCAGTGCCACAGATTGGACATGGATTCCTTAAAGCAAACAAAAAACCTGCAAGGCTCAAGTTCATCACATCTAAAATCTGAAATCACTGTGGGCAAACATAACAGGTAGTTTAAGGCACTGCAGATCCTGCAGGCCCCTCCTGATCCACACCCTTCTCCCCAGTTAGGGGGGTAGGGACACACCCAGCAGGACTCCAAGGGACACCGAGGCACAGGACAGAGCCCACTTGCAGTTTGCACAAAAGGATTAAAAGGTTCTTCATCGCCTTCCCATGACAATGGCTGTGATTATTAACGTTCAGCATGCCCAGACCACCAGCAACCAAGGCTTGCTCACAACTCTGTGTAGCTTTTGGGTCAGAATTGTGACCATTGCTTTGTTTTTGTCACTTCCAAAGCGACAAAGCTAAAAAGGGGACTGCCCATAAGGCAAAGGATTCACTGACAATTTGTGAAGACAGCAGCATGACAGGGCCTGCTCAACATCACGTTCACCCCTGCTGCAGCTCCACGGGCACTGACAGGGGATGCAACAGGGCAGTGCCCTGACAGATGCACCCTAAATAGGAACCTGGCCCTGACACACCAGTGAAACTTGCTGATCAAAAAAAGATATTCCAGTGTCAACACATCCCTTTTTCAGAGAGGGGGAAGAGGGAGGGCTGCTTCAGAGGTATTAATGGAAAAGAATTTATTTGGTTTGCTATGTGAGAGGGTCACTATCTTCACAGTATTTCCAAACAAGCTCTGCTCTCTGAATTCAGCTCACTGAAACCCAATTCAAAAAACCCAGCTCTTCAGCTATACAAAAGTGCTCCTTTTAATTTCTGTATCTTCTAGCTTTTTGTGGTGTTTGATCCTGGGGATAAATCATTGTGTGAAGGTGGTGAGAACAATTCTATTCTGCCAGTACTGAGGGGCAAAGTTACTCAGTTACATCTGAGTAATTCAGGTAGTGGGAAATAGCAGGCTATTAATTTCCAGTTTGTCTGCTGCACATTCTGGAGTCAAAGCTTGCAGCATGCCTGGAGTGATACATACCTTCCAGAGGCTTCTTGCTTTCAGTCTGGGTTCCTCTGTTACTAAGCACATGCTTAGGTTTTGCACCACTCTCCTCAGATTTATCTTTGGCCTAAAAATGACAGGGGAACACAGAAATTACAGTTACAGCCAAGAGTGTCTATTTCCCACTAGGTTCCTGCAACTATGTAGGCATTCAGACTCTGAAAAATGGACAGTTACACCTCTTCTGAACTAGTCAGTGCTGTGTTTACTTCCTTCCTCCAGTCTCTCCCTGCCTTTGCAGGCAGGCATCCTTTTAAAACAACATAACAAATTAAAACATTAGCTCACTGCTTTCCAAAATTTTCACTATCAGGGTTTTTGCTTCCTGTTATCTTTACTCACACATTGATTAAAAAGTATGACATGTGAAACATGAGACAGTAGAAAAAGAAATGATGCTGTATTTCTTTTGGCTGGTGACAGAATGAAAAGTAATGTTTCTGAATATATTTGTCAAAGCATATTTGCCTCAAGGTACCTAAAAATTCATTACTTGACCTGATAAGAGGTAATATCAAAAAAGAACCTCTAGTTTTAGATCAACTCTTGTGTATGTACTTGACATTTCACATGTCACCTTTAGAATGATTAAAAACAGCAGTTTTATCTTTAAGCAGTGGTTTTCCCCCAATTAATTTGAGAGGAGGGATATTTTGTAACAGGACCACTAAAGACTTCACACAGCAGTACATGTGAAATCAGATTACAACTGACTTCTGTGTAGCAAAAAGCATTATACAAAATTAGGGAAAGGCATAATATTTCCTGTGGTTGACATACAGTTAAAAATCTAGTGATGATCTAGCATCCTATCCTGATCTGTACAAGCAAATAAGCAACACAAAGTATTTCTGCAGGTAACTGATTACAGCTGCACATCAGCCCTTCACCTGTTAGTAAAAGCAGTTAAGGACTTCATGCACCAACTCTACAGACTGAACAGAGCCTCCCCACCTCCCCATTCAAAAAAACCAAAACACCCACAGAATAAAAGTAGGAAAAAATCATTACCCTTTTTATTACAGCTCTAAGCAAACCTGCAACAATGACCAGGGTGAACATTATTCTGGCACAATCCTACATGCAAAGAAAGCCTTGGGTAAGTGACAGTTTAAGGCTGGTGCGTTTGTTTTCTGGTTTTTAAGTAAGAAGTTAGAGGTTTGGAACCTAGGAAGCTCAATTCATAGTCTTTGTTGACTCCAACCCCACTAAACTTCTTCCACAAACATTCCCAAGGCATCCCTGGAATGCTGTCACAAACAGCTTCACCCAGAAATGCAAACAGGACCTCCCCACTCCCAGCCCAGCCCGTGATAAGCAGAGCCCTGGTACAAACAGCAAAGGCTGGAAAACAGGAACAAGCAGGCAGCAAGTTCTTTTTCTGTGCTCCCCCTGCAACTGTGCAGCTCTTTGGACATGTCTGTGCTGCTGTCACAGAACAGGCTGCAAAACCCAGACCCAAGTTAGCACATGGCTCAGCACAAGGTAATTGTTCACCTGCGCTGTGCTCCACGTTTCCCAGCAAGGTCACGTACACACACAGCCTCACTAACTCCAGCCTGGTTCAGATATCACTCAGCAGTCCGTGATCAAAGCACAGACTTAAGGTTTTATAACTGACCTCATGCTCCAATTTCAAAAAGTGTTTATGACCACAAACAAAAAAGGAGGACAATGATGGTCATATTGCAAAACTGGAGTTTGAGTGCTCGCCCACTACACCCTGAGTGCTCTCCAGCCAAGGCACAGGTCAGAGCCTGGGACAGAGACCTCCACCCCCTCCCAGTCCACCAGGCTGTCACCAGCAGCTCATTCCATCTCCATCTCTACCTGCCTATCCACAAAATCAAGCAAAGGACAGTATCTGTCTCCAGGCATTTTGCAGTGACCGTAATAACACAGCTCTACCCAAAACACATCAGACTTTCCCATTTCTCCAAAAACCTGCAGAACTGGAGCTGGAACTGACCTTTATCTCTATACAGATTTAAGGTTAATAACTAATGCATGATTTATTGTTCTCAACACTAATGGAAGCACTTTGTAAATTCTTCTGTCTCCTAACAGGCCAGCTCACTTGTCAGCCTCTGGCACTTAAAAAGGGAGATCAGGAGAGCACTGAAAGCTTGGAAAGGTACATTGCCATCAAGCACTGCCCTGTTCTTCTAATGGGTTAGATGTACCTCCCCATCAAAGGATTTTACAGCTTTGGTGAAAAATATTTGCATCAGATACCAATGGACACTGTCATTTGAGCTAAATTCTCCTTACTGTAATCACATCTCCACAGAGATGGAGATTTGGAATGCATAAACATATTCCAGCTCTTGCAGTTTTCCTCTCTTTGTTCCCATGGTGGAGTAGAAGCCATAGTGAAAAATGGAAACTCCCATTACCTAGAACTAATTCCAGATGCCTGTAACTGTTTAAAAACAAGGTTGATCTATTTTAAAACACCATATAAACTAATTACTGGTCTTGCCTGTTCCTCGCCCACTGTCCTCAATAATTAAGAAATGCTTGGGAACTGATGTCTGGGAACTTGCAAACACAAGAACTACTTGATTTCAGGAGTGAACGATGTCAATGGAGTCGATGAAGTCACAGCTGCATCACAAAAATGTAGCTAAAGACAGCTAAGATGTCTAAGGAGGTGTAAATCTGCCCAGCAACATGACCCTAAGTCAGCACAGGTCTCAGGAACTGGTGCTGTGTTCAGAATTTGTGAACAAACAAGGAAATAGAAGCTTCTCTCAAAAAACCCCAAAAGCTTCTAGTATGTTACTCATACTTTTCACTGGGGCCTCAATTCAGTCACTGAATTAGGTGACATTGCTGAGCTTTGAGCACTGGTAGAAGATGAATTTTCCTTTCCAGTAGCAATCTCCTTCTCACAGCCATTCCAGGACTGCCCAGCACCCTTCAGGAACCTCAGACACTGTTTTGAGCTTGCTCCCTGCCTTAAGAGCCTTGCAATTCAAAGGTCCCAGCAGTAACCTGTACCAGCAGTACAGAAAGGAAAACTCGAATTCAACATCATGCAAGAGATTGACAGGAGAGCCTAAAGCCCTGCTATGTCATAAAGTGAAATGAAAAACAGTAAAACTAAACCAACCTCCTCAAGAGGGATTTCCAGCAGACTCCCCTTCTTCCAGGGCACAATGCCTTTGAGAATGAAATCCACTACTTTAGAATTTTTTAATACTTCTCCCACAAATGTAATAACTTTATCCAGGGTATCAACCCTTTTCTCTATCTTTGCCAGCCTCTCCTTATGCTTGGAGGCATCTAGCTGGGCAGCTTTCATCAAATTCAACACTTCTGAGCACATGCTCTGGACATCAGCCTGGGCAGCGCTGTCCGGTTCCTCCAGGCCTTGCTGCACGGCATCTGTGCCATCAGGAGCTGCTGGGGACACTGTGAGCCTGTTAATGCCATCTCCCACATCAGCAACGCCTCTGTCCACTCGCTGTAGTTTGCCTGTCAGGTCTTCTTGGAAATGCAGCAGTCTGTCCATCTTTTCATTCAGGAGATACAGTTTTTTGTCCACCGTACTTAAACTGTTCACTTTTGCAGGCTGAAACCTTGTCAGGGCGTTTCCCTGTGCGAGGTCCAAGCTCCCCGCAGACATTGTGTCCAGACAGCAGGAAGTCAGACAGATTAGGCTGCCTTTGCATTAATCATAAATTAGAAAACGAGGCTCTGAAAGTTCATCTTCTTCGGCTATTCCTACCCCAGACAAGCTCACTTACTGGAGTCGCTAGAGCGTATCGTGAGATAGCTACTGCACAAAAGATTTATTTCTGTGTTATCTGTTTCTTACTGTGTGCTTTCAATGATGGAGGCAATTTGGCACCAGACTATGTTTTCTTGTGCCTCCTTGACGTCACAAAACCATTTAAAATTCTTTCTCGAGTGGCTGTTGATAGGCAAGCATCTTAACAATGGCCAATGCCTGCGCAGGCCTCTGGAGGGAGGGGGATTGTTTTCATGACCAGTTTTAGTTCTGTGATAATGAAAAGGTGCTAGAACATTTCCCTTCATTAAACAGGAAAAAAAAATAGAAGTAAACTGGCTGGCCTTGTGCTGAAGCTTGGAAGAATTCAGCTGTGTAGCACGGATGCAGAACACCCAGCATAGACACAGGGTGCTCTTTCAGTTGGCTGGCACTTGAATTTAAAAATAGAGTACAATGACAATGACCTGAAATACGTATCTAGCACCAGCATGTCTCTGTCAACTGAAACTTCTAAAATTAAATCTTTCTACCAAGTTATAAAAATGAAGCAAGTAAAAACAAAACAAAACCATAATGAAGGCACAGCAGAATTAGTTTAACTATTAGCAATTAAATTATTAAATCATAAATCTTAAAGGATTTGTTATTGACTGGTTTTCACTTCTGAATCACAGCATATTTACTATACAAATTACAGTCACTAGAGAACAGAAGAAGTCACTTCACACTGCACAGGCTCCACTGCCACAGCTCTGAATGCTTTAGAAACATTAATGAATGCACCCTTACAACAGCACACAGAAGGGGAGTCAGTTCTCTGCCACAGAGGATGAACTGTGGCATCAAGAGAGAGCAGTTTGTCTCATGGCAGATGTGACACTGTCACACAGCTGTGTCTGGTTCTCCCGGGTCCCAAAGGGGTGTAGAGCAGGGAGGAGAAACAATGGAACCACAGCAAAGCCTTTGGGATACTCAGCACCCCTCTGCCTCCAGTCCCTTCCTCATTTTTTTTAAGGGCATATGGAAAGAAAATGTCATCCCTTAAAGTGGATTTCCTATATGACATGGGACATTCTAGACATTAAAACCCTTCCCACAGAGAAGTAGCAGCATTAAAATTACCCTCTCAAGACAACATTGAATCCTTGCCACTTCTGTAAGATGCGAATTTTTATTCACCTTAAAAAAAGTGTTACATCTACCAAGGCCATCACGTAATTATAGCCAGCCTGGTGACATTTAGAGGCAAATAACCAGCTTTACCAAACACAGCCAAAGCTGTGACACTTGGATTGTTCATCACCTTCACAGAAGAGTTTGAATACCAAGCAATGACTTTAGAAGAAAACCTGGCACTTTGTGCCAAGTCACTTCTCCTGACCAAAAGGGTATTTTAAAGTCACTGGTGTTTTCCCAGTGGTCTGGGATAGAATGGTGCAAGTTTTGTGATATCCCATAAAACACAGTAAAATATATAGCTCTGTCTTGAAGGTTTAGGACATGGGCAATAAATGCCTTGCAACTCTACTATTGCAGTTAAAGAATCAAGAGTTTCTAGCCAAATGCTTCCAAAGAAGTAATTCTTTCAAGCCCACAAACATGCTTGATGACAAAGGATAAAAACAACCAACATAATTCATCAAATCAAGAGTAACTGCTGAATATTGTCCTGTTAGGAACAAGAAGAAAGTGGTAGAGTCATTAGAGTGTTGTATTTAAAGTCAGACAACTTAGAGCAGATACTTCAGCAGGGAAGCTCAGCCACAGAAAGTTATCCCCAGCTGCACACACAGAACTCAAGATGCCACCACCAGTGAGCTATTCCAGGCACAGCACAGGGCCAGGAAACAATGCAAGTCCAACCAGGAGCACAACTGGGTGTGCTTGGGGGCAAACAGGAGTCCTGCAAAACCTTGAACTGCTGCCTTAGTTATTTAACAACTGAGAGAAAAAACATGATTGCTGCCCAGTTATTATCTAGAGTTACTATTCATGTAACTGCTGATTTCATCCTCCTCACATGCAGTGGACTGTGGCAAATGCTGTGTAAAGCAAAAAGTGGGGCTTCAAAAAAAAAAAAAAATTCCATCCCTTTCTGCTCTGGATTCAGCCACATGCACTGTGTATTCCAGCCACATGGAAGAGATTTCACCACCCAACTGCTCACACAATGCACTGAGATGTCTGAAATAATGCTCTACAGAGAATTCTTGCTAAAATGTACAGCAAATATTCCTTTCTAGTGTTGTCTGAGGAACAGAGAAGATACAGCCATAACTGCCTCCTACTCTGATACAGCTGTTTTACTTATTATATTACTTACATCAAACTGTGCCTCCATAAACAACTGCAAAATTACAGATGGGACGAAGGACAGAGAAGGAACCTCATTTGGACCAAAGTAAAAGGTTTTAAATATCTGTCACAAAGTTAAGGTCAGCTATTCTTTATTCTTTCCATTTTCTCCTCCACTCTCTCCCCTTTTGTACTGCTGGCAAACACACAACCAGAAAAAAATGGCTCTGGCAAGTCTAACAGTTTGTCTTGCCTTCAGGATGATAATATGCTCAAATACTGGCAAAAACCCTTTTATTCCTTTTGCTTTGAATTACAAAAGCAGGCAATTGTTGTTCAGAACATTGATTCAGTGCCCAGTGTTCAGATCTTGCTTGAGCAGCCTGCAGAGAGTATTCATTTCCACTGCTAGTCCCAAGCCTTTCAATAGTTACCAAAAATAAGGGAAAAATCCTAAAATGCCTGACATCTCAAAAAAGCACAGCTGTTGTGACAAGTGCCACAGCTTATCAAGGTCACTTGTGCTTTGTGAGGAGCTGTTGCTTACAAGGACATTTTGCACTTCGATACCACAACACAGGGTGCTTCATCTTCAGTCCCCAAATTTACAGAGTGCTGTATGAACAGCAAACACCAGGGAATGCTGCAGCACTCCTGCAGAGAGCACAGTTATGTTCAGCCACCCCTGCTGGCATTGCCAAAACTGCTGACCCACAGGACTCCATCACTGTCTGCACGTAACTTGAACAAAGCTTCTGACAACAATTGGTCTCCAATGTCTTGCAGGTAACAAAAAATGAGCGCTGGGATCTGGAGTGTGCAGGCAACTGCCTTGATTCCATTGTCTGCTGGACTGAAATGAACTTTTCTGATCCCTTTAAAACACCTCCAAGGTATCAGATATCTCAGGAATGCAGAGAAAAGGAACACACATGCTGGAGAAACACAATTGCAAGTGACCTTGAACCAATGATGCCAAAGAGACTTCTATTCTCAAGGGGGAGAAGAGTTTATTCCTCTTTGGCTCACACCTCTCACACACACTCCCAGCTGTGAGAGAGAGATGCCAGAAAACAAGAGAAAAATTGAGATTCAACACAGAAAACCTATCATATGGCAGTTTAGTTACAATTCCTCCTTGCTAGGTCTGACCCAAAGGAATGAAAAAATCCTCAAAGATGGAGTGAATAGAAAACAAAACAGAAAAAAAATCTCCACCATGTACTGAGTGACAGCCGAGACTGATACCCCAAATGAGAAATGTCACAGAGGTTAAAACCAGCTGCTCAAACAGATCATCTCATTAGATTGTTGCATTGCTTCCAACAACATTATAAAACTGGAGATGGCTGACAATACATAAGAAAATGAAAAAATAACTTTTTATATGGCCTATAAAAAGCCAAAGCTTAATACAGAACTTAAAGGCTTTGGGAAAAGTTTGCAGCTCAATAGAGTTCCAAAGAGATGGAGAATGCAATGTGGCAAAACATCAGGAGATTACAAAAGGAAAAACCAAAGCCAATAAGCACAAAGCAGCCTGGCTACAGCTGATAAACACTGCTGAGGCAAAATAAAAAAAAGAAAAAAAAAAAGTAAATTTTTACAAATATCTTTTACATATTTAGAAACCAGATGTCACCTTTTTCAAGTTATAATGAAAATCTACTTAATCTACATCTAATTGCTGCAGCTCATTAACATACATTTCCTACTTCTGTCTCCAGCAAATGAAAGGGTAACTGAACCTTTTTAGGGCATCTAAATTTTTGAAATACTAAACCTAGTTTCTCATGAACAGCACAAAAGGTAAATGTATTATATCCACAGGGTAATGCTGCAGCAACAGACCAATTCTAACAACAGCAAGCACAAAGGAGGCACTGGCTCTAAATTCAGAGGAATAACTTCCAAAGGCAAGATATGCCATACAGCCTGGATAAATCCATCTAGTCCCATGGCTGGCTTTCCTGTTGGGACCAGCCCACCCTGGGAACTGGACCACACCTGCTTTAGAAGGCCAAGAACCCCACACTTAATGAATGCATCACTCACGCCTGTTGGTTGAAATCCACCTGCTCAGTAGAAGGACCAGTGGCCCACTGTTGGCATCCCCAGGTGACCCTGGCAAGAACAACTCAATATTGCCTCTGTCACAACATGACTGGTGCCAGGTACTCCCAACAATCACTATGGAAACCTGGGGTTTCTGTGTCTTTAATGAGAGAAGACTGCTAACACACTGAATTAGGAAACACCCTTGCAAGTCCTCACTTCCTTGCCCACTTCCATTTCATTATTTTCCAGACAACTGAATCCAAGGATGTCTCCAGGCAGCAGCAGAGCTAGGGATAGGTTACTGAACCTGATATCCTGTGCACCATTGTAATGCATCTCAGTCAGGCAGCTGACAGCAGAGAGCTGAACAGATCAATTATGACATTTCATTTACATCAAAGTGATGAGATTTCTAGATAACACTGTTTGCCATTTGCCCACAGCCTTCCACCAGGTTACTCTGCCTCTCAGGATGCCAACAGGGCACCTGCTGTCTATCCACATTCACTCACTTGACCCCAGAGCTTATTCCTCACCACCAAGTCTGTTACTCACAGAAACTACATTAGAAAGCTCATTATTTGGAATTTTCATCCTTTCAATTTAATTTATTTTTAAGCAGCTATTAAACTATGGAGCAGAAGAGTGGTAATTGAGAATGTTTCCCCAGTGTGGTGGTAAGGATTCACCCTCCCACTCCTCCACACCCTCCAACAAAGACCTCTCCTCTGGAAACTGAACAAAAAAGTCATGCTCCTGCTTCCCCTGAACTTCAGTGGTTTTATATCTAATGCAGTCAGCTCCTCATAAAGCCTGCTGATTTTCAGGGTCAGCCACAAAAGCTTCCCTCAGATTCAAGAAGTCTCTCACTTACAAGATGCTCTCAGTACTATTGGGAGCTCAGCAGAGAGCCCTGAGGCCCACTTGACACCTGCCAAAAGCTCGTGTCAATGCAGTTTGCTCAGGTACAATTCTGTGTCAGTGGGGATCTGCCACAACAGGAGAGTGGCCCTGGCTCTGCAGTAATGCCAACAGGAATAAAACCAGTAAAAGCAAAGTCTCCTCACTGAAGTGATGAGATAGGGCTCCCAGGATACACACACAGGGAACAGACCTGTTGCATAAGAAAGGGTTATTTCTAGACAGTCAACTTTTCTGAAAAACAAACTTACATAATCCAGAGTTTGCTCCAAAACACATTAAAATCAGCACAATTGTTCTTGCTGACTTGAAATTTGACTGGCTTCAAATCAAATCCCTCAGAAAAGCCTCTACTTTGTCAGTAACATGCTTTTGTTTGAGAAGATGCAAATCCCCTAACTGCACTTTCTGCACTTGCTCCCTTCCCACTTCAGATCTTTTTAGCTTCAAGTCTGAAAAGATACAACAAAAATGCACACTCAGAGCTGTACTAAATTGTTAATTAGTAACCATCATTTCCAACTCCACCTTTCTCACCACCATGACTGACAATTGTAAGAATACATCATACCATTTTCTCTGATTCTCCACTTACATTCCCAAGGTTGAAAGGCAAGAACTGTCCTCCAGCCCCTTCACAGATACTGACTGAGGTATGAGCACCTCGAGCACAATTTTACATTGCAGTGGTCTAGGTCTTTGACAGGTAAAACACACAAGCACCTCAAATCATGCTGGAATTAAGAGACAGAAGTGTTCACAGGCAGCCTTGCAAGAGGCAGCCTCCAAAATCATCCAACTGCACTCCAGCATCCTTTGGCTACTGCCACACACCCTTGGAAACTCCTCCCAGGTGGAGTTTACAGAAGCAGTTCCTGCCATCATGTCAGGCCTGTGTAAGCTGGGGTCTCAGTCCCTGATTTCTTTCTCACTCCCATTCCCACCTGACAGCTCCCAGCTGGGCTACAACAAACACCAAGCACTGTGTTCACTGCTGCTTGCTAATAATGGTCTTTGCAGGAATTTAACAGTAGGGGTTTTTTTTAAGTAAGAACTCTTTGACACTGCTATTTCTCACTAAAACCCAAAAAAACCCCCCATGTTAACAAAATTTTAGATCAAGTAAATACTTATCCGCCCTATAATGAAGTCTGTTATGCTATATTCACCTGCTGATTTAGATCTCTGGTATTTTGCTTTGACATCATTCACAAATACAGGAATAACCATCAGTTCAGGCTTAATAACCATCAATCTCGACACAAACTGCCTTGAAAAAGATTCAGAATAAAAGAGCTTGTGTACAAAAAGCAGTGGGTTTGCAAACTCTTCTTAGTAATCAAAGCTCACATAGAAGCCACTTGCTGTCCTTTACACAAATGTTTCAAAAAGCAGAGAAATTGCTGCATCCATCTCAGCTGTGAAAAACATCTCCAGCTAAACTTAGAACGGTTTTTATCAGGTTGGAAGAAGTATACAGAAAACAAACAAAAGAATGTGATCTACAGAAAAGCTACCCTAAAGGAACATTATACCACATGCCAGTGGAATTGCAGAAGGCAACTAACAACAGGAATCAAGTTTCTCAGAGCAGGGAATGAGAAGGCAAGTTTTTAAGTTTATCTCTCTAAAGCAGATAGCTTAGGGTGTGAATTAGAAGCCTTGAATTAGGGCTCCAGTGGTATGATTAAGCACAGAGATCCATCTTTCCATCTGGGGTTAGTATCTCAGCACAAATATCTAGTAAGAACAGAAATCCAGAGCACATTTGGTACAGCCATTTCCACTCCCCAAACAGCAAATACCCCCCAGTGCTTCCATGCAGGGCTTCTATCAGGACTCAGAAGTTTTGCTTCTGAACCACCTTGCTACCTTTAATCAGCAGCCAACAGACTCCAGAGTATTCATTTTCCTCAACCACACAGACATTTCTCTGCACTCACAGGAGGCTCCTGAATTAAAACAAATAAATCATTGATTTTGGAATTCTTCTGTTAGATCAGTGACAAATTAATCTCCAGCTGCATTGCAGAGACAGCTGTAGTGTAAACAGACACAGTGATTATCAGTGCTGGACTACAAAAACAGCCCCAAGGCCTGGCACCACAAAGCCAAAATCACTCAGAGGAAAGCAAGCAAATAACAGTGCTGATAAAAGATCCAGGATATAAATGGTTTGGATTTCATAATAGCTGATACCAGGAGTATTTGCCACTAATGGGTATAGTAGGGCAGTGCCAGCTAGAAATCCAGTAATAGTGCATCAGGACCTTTTCAGTGCAAGAAATTAGGAGAGGAGTTAAAACACGGGGCTGGATGCTGGAAAATACTGCTGTCATGTTCTGCAGAGAGGTAAGTAAATTACAGCTGGCAAGAGTCCCTGTGTAATATCCCTGAAAATGGTGAAATACAGGGGTTTCATGCTCTTGTTCCACCGCAAAAGGAGAAACAGGAAAATTCTGAGGAAGTTTGTCTAAACTGAATCAGTCCAGTGAAGAGTGGAGTCTGCACCGACCATAAAACAGATGAAAGTGCCCCAAAACAAGCTCAGTGTCCCACAGCAATGACTGGCAGCTTCCTACCTGCCTTGCCAAGACAAGCCATCCCTGCTGGCCGTGGTGACAACTGCCTCACACAGTGGATGACCCACAGCCATTTCATGGCTTGTGCCAATGTTTTCTGGCCCTACACCTGATAATTCTGCATAAAGAACAAGAAACAAGGTCAGTCAGTCATCAAATCTATAGCAAACTATTTTTTTTTATAGCAAGACAGGTCAAGGAAGATGCAAATCAAGCTGTGCTGACTCCTAAAGGGCTGCTGAGAATTAACCAGAACCCTGAAGCTTCCACACTGGGGACTTCAGCTGAAACTGGGAACAGGAACCCACCAAGAAAACATCCAGAACAGAGTTATTGATAGAAAAAATGCATTTCTTTTCAACTCTGCCCAGCCCCAGACCGTATCAGTGAATATGCAGTGAGAGTGCTGGAAGGACTCAGGGAAGCATTCAGGACCTGAAATCAGAAGTATGCCTAAGATAGGTGAGCCAGAAAGCACATGGGCTGCTCAAGTCTGAACAACAAAACAAGGACACAAATGAGAGAGTGAAAGGTGAGCCACAAATATAGAAGACAACAGCAGGAGGACCTGTTAGCTCCTGCTATCTCAATTCAGCCATGGAGAAGGTGAAAACAAACCTGGTTTGTAATGTCACAGACTATATATAGTTTACTGCTTTAGTTTCTGGGATATGAACTGTCTGAAAGGATACTCAATAGAGTATATTTAGACTGCAGACCACTATGGTGCAAAATTTAAATTGAAGCACATGACATCTTCCTCTTGAGTTCCCACAAAGCCTGGGGAGACAGTGTTAACAACTGAGATGCTCAGAAATTTGTCAATCATGTATTTTTCTAGAAATCTAAATCGTTCAGAATGGTTTACCAATTCCATTCATTTCTTTCAGTCTGCCTGTCTCTGTGAGCTCTCCACAGCACTGTGCACACAGCCTGCCAAGAACCTGGACCTCAGGAGGGCTGTTTGGACCCTGCAGTACATGGACTGTCCAGAGCCTGGATCCCAGAGCTGCTGTACTGAGGAGAGAGAAGAGTGACTCCCAGGTAAGCAGGAGCCTGAACTGCAGTGCCAAGAGCTGATCTCCACCAACAGCTCTGCAGTCTCAGCATCAACTCCACAAAACAGGAGACAACTGTTTAAAGAAATTAAAGGTAATTGTTGGGCAGTGCAAGAACATGAAGCTTAGGATGTGAACCAACAGCACCTGAGGAGTTCCAAGTAACTCTACACAAGACGCAGAAAAACACCTCTGAGCAGCAAAAGCAGCAAGATGTTAGCCCTGCAGAAAAACCCCACAGAGACACATAACCCCAATCACAAACATGAATGAGGAGAGGAGCAGAGCATCGAGATTAACTTATGGGAATGACTAGGTGACTTCAAATATCTCACTAAGTGGCTGTGTCCTAAAAGAGAATAAAAAATAAATCAGGTCCAGCGAATCAGAAAAAAGACAGCAGCACCACTAAGGTTAAAAGGATTAATGTAGGTGAACATCAAAGCTGTTCAGCTCCAGAAAGGAAAAGGCTGAAGGACGTATGGGTGCCTTGATCTTCAGGCACATGTTAGAGCTCTCCTGTCACTGCCTCTCCTAAGAGTCCAATTAATTTCAGAGAAAAAAAAATGCCTCATCTTATTGCTTGAGCACCAACTCCCCCCTCCACTGTACCTCTGAGCAATAACAGATTTTCAGTCAATCTGTAAAAACATGCAGGGCACTGCTGCAGAGCTGCCTGGGGTTATGAGTCCTTCCATAGCAGCCCAGTCAGCTGAGCCAGCCCCTTGTCTGAGAGCAGCAGGCAGATGCCCAGGTACTGCACAGGAGGCTCCAGCCCACAACACACAAACAACAGATTCCCCCCTGCAACCACTGACATCAGAACTGTACACACAGCCTCCAGATCCTGCTGGGACAGGCTCAAACCTGACCTGAGGCTGACCCCGGGAAAAGAGAGCTCTCCCTAGGGTTAATATTAAACTTACACATTAGAGCAGTTCTCACCAGCTTTACTAAGAATTGCACATGTGGTCCAAGACTATTCATCCTTATGTGTTCTCTGCCAGTCCCATCCTCCAAAAGCATCCTTCCCTTTGCAATGCTCCATGAATTTGAGTACTAGCTTCGTGAACAAAACAAAGGATGATTTTCCAAGAGATAAACATAATGAGTTTGGTAAACTGGCCAGAGTGATGTAATCCAATGCGACACATCCAAAACAAAGTTGGTTTTGAGTGTTAGTGCATGGAGGACAAGAAAAACCAATAAATCAAAATAAATCTAAGATAACTTTTACCTGTGGACCTTAATGTGTTTCCAGAAGAGAAGCACCATTATCACTAATTTTACAGAAACGGAAATTGAAGTAATGAATATGAAAGAATTACTCAGTCACCCAACAGATCAATTACAGAGAAACAAGATATTCTGAATCTCATTATAGTCTTCATTGCAAAACACTAACTCTGATCTGCACAGAGCCAAGCCACAGAATGCCATGGAGACAGATAACTGCAGTACTGACTTATTTGCCCCAAGACATGACTAGTCCAAAAAACCCTGACTCATTTGTTTTTATGGTTCTGGGGCCACCTTCTGTAATCCTGAAAATATCTTTCATTTGCACTCCTTCAGAAAAAAAGCAAGAGAAAATCTTGCATATTTCAGGTTGTTTATTACCTTTAACAAAAGCTGAAAATGAACAATTTAAACACATCATTACCTCTTCAACAAGAACAACAGATGAGTAGTATATTCAAATGAATAGACCAAAACATTTTTCTGCTATGTTGCCATAAATAGACAACAAAACATGCAGTCACTGGGATATGAAATGTGTCTGGTCAACTGAGCCTATTTCTTATGTAATATATGATGAAAAAAATAATCATACTCTTGCCTATTAAATCCACTACATGTTGTTACATTAGAGGAATTTAAGACTTTGGAACAATATCCTACTTATTGAAATTAGTAAAAATTTTGTCTGTCCTTCAACTGAGCCAGAATTCTGTTTATTGCTGTTGATTTAGTTCATTTACTCCATTGGCTCTGTAAAAAACAAAGATGATTATGAATACAAGCTCTTTAAGAAAAGCCATTACAGCTATTGTTGAACAAAATACATGAGGAAATCCCTTCTTCAAAATTTTGAAAGAGAACAGTTTCAAAATACCCACAACAATCTGATCCATTCTAATTAAAACGCAACTCCTACAATTATTTTTTTTTAATTTTTTGAACATTATTATATGCCCATGGAATTATTTTTGAAGTTGCTTAAGTACATTTTCTGCTACTGGTCTTTTCAGCAGCTCAAAAAGCAGGTAAATGCAAACAGGCTGCTGAAAACAAATACTTTTTCTAGACTTTCTGCCATGGTAGCAACTGAAACTGAACCTCACAGGCAGCTGCTTAAAACCCAGTGGGTTTTAATGAGTAGCTTACAAAGGCAGAAAAGCAGATTCCCATCCTCCCTTCCAGCAGCGGCGTGTCCACGGCTCTCTGCGCTTACAGGGTCCGTGCTCTGTCCATCAGGGCTCCAGCTCTGGGGAGAGCTCTCTTTTGCTCTGCTCCTCAGACCTGTGCACTGAGGGGTTCTGATCTCACAGCTTTCCAGCACGACCCCAGAGCACCCTTTGAGGCACCGAGTGCCACTGCTCAAGGTGATTGCACTGCTTTTACCACAGGTCAGACGGGCTCATGCAGAACTTGGCTGCTCATTAAATCACCTCAGGGTCAGCCTGCCCGACAGAGTAACTGTATAAAACTCACACACATATGGCAAGCAAAGCAAAAAGCACTAACAACCAGCCTCCACATAACTTGAATGTCAGTGTGCCATCCTATACAACAAACATTCCAGCCAGAATAAAAGTTTGAATGTGCCAAGGCTCCCGTGAAAACTAAATTAGTTTACAAAGGCTAAGCTTGCAGTCATCATTTCAGAAACACCTCCTTGAGGCTGGCAGGTGTTTAGCAAGCCAACAGGCTGCACAACCTGGCCAAGAATGTCAGACACACACAGCATGTTACAAAAGGCACAGAAACCAATTCTGTGCCATCCAGAAAGTTTTCAGTTTTAAACCAGGCTCACAATAAAGCACTCAGGAGTCCCTTACCGTAAATCTCTTTATGTAATCTGAAACACAAAATCCTCCCATGCTCAAACGTAGGGATCTGTGCAGGGCAGATTCTTGATATAAAGTTCCCATTCTGTTTGTCTTGTCTGGTGGTCACCCTGCTAGCCTGCAGCCTTTCACTGAATAAAGCTGCACAGCCTCCCTGGACCTTGCTAGAATTCTGCTTGTGTGATAAACCAGGCATTTCATCTTATCTGACACTACACCAGGCATTTCAGTCATTTCACTGCCTTATCATAGTACTAAGTTCTATCCATATCCCAGCAGTTCACTTCCTGAATCACTGATAACAGATACTCCAGGGCACAGAAACAATACAAGATGACAGCCAGACCTCTGGAGTCACTGAGCACTCCCTTCTCTGCATTTCTTTGTTCCTTCGTTTATTTTAATCCAATTTTACTTTGCTTGAGCTGTAACTTAAGGACAGCACGTTGGCTTCAGCCAAGCAGTGACAAGACTGTAATTCATCCAAGTGCTATTCTATTTTTCAGTGACACTGATAACTGCTGCAGGATATTGGCTTCAACACCACATGAATGTAACTCATGTGGGAATTTCTTGCATGTCCAATTTCTTAAGCACAGGAATAGAGGGAACAATGAATGGACTCAAAATGACCATTCAGGTGGCTTCATCCTCCATCAGAATTCACACACCTATTATGCCTTAAGCACTGTTTCTACATCTGATGCTATGCACACAGAGCCACTCCCTTCAGTCTCCAAACACCTCACTTACTTGCACAAGTGTATGTTGCCATGAAGTCCATGTAGGCATATTTGTGAACCCCCTAGATCTAGGATCTTTAATTTCTACCTACACAGTCAAATATGCAGCCACAACACACCCAAATGATGTTCCTCATGCACTTGGCTCCCAGCTAATGAATTCCTTTTTATTTTGCCCTGTCTAGGATACACAATTTTTAACAGAGTTCTTACCTGTAAGTTTGTGTCCATAGAGGACAAATACACAAACAGAATAGATATCAAGATGCTGGATGACCTAAAAAGGAAATTAGTTCTAGAGAAGTAGAAGCAAATCTGCTTTCAGTTTTAATGTTTGCTTTCCTCTTTGACTCAGCCAACAAGCTGTAATAGAATTATCTCTGATTACAAGCTGCAAGTGATCTAGCATTAAGATGAATCCATCAGGCATGGGCACACAAATGACAGCCTCTCACTGCCTTTGAGCAGGTGGACAAGCACCTCAGGCAGCAAGGGCAGGGCCTGGCATGAGCCACATCTTCACTGCTTCAGTCCCAACAGGAGTGTGCTCCACCACAGCACGGGTGCACAGGCACCCTGCCCTGAAACAATCAGGTGAGTGATGGAGATAAGATACTGTACCTTTAGCATTATGATCTAAGAGATGTCAGCTCCAGACGTGGGGGTACAGAGCTGGCTGCCCCTCTCACAGCAAAAACAAGTGGTGTGTTTCCAGCTGGGTTTGTACAGCAAAATAACAAATATGCTGTTAAAAAACAAAATGAAACCAACTTAAGTACACAGACAAAACCAGAATCAGGTGAGTGAGGAACTCTTGCAGGGCAAAAGCCAGGGAGGAGATGGCCATGCTTGCTTTAGTGCCTGACAGGGAATGTTTTTCAGGCTATTTAACATACAAGTACAGAACAGGGGTTGCCTGGGGTGACTTGAGCACAGCTCTAGAGATGTTAGTAATATAACATCCTGCTAAAGGGACATAGGCAACCTGAGGCTGCCTCAGATGCTGGACTTAAACCTCCAGAGATGAGACCAGTCTCAAATGCCAGACCCCTGTGTAATTCCTAACTCAATCTCTGTGCCTTGGCTTTTCCACCTGTAAAACAGAGTTAAACCTTTCCTAGTCCACAGAATATTTTCAGAGCTTTAAGATCTATTATTGCCATTCTGCCCTTTTAAAGGGCAGGAGTAAACCATAAACTCTAGGTCAAAACTGCCCCAAGATGCAGTGGCACAGGAATACTGGTGTCCTCTGAGCTGAAAGCCCTGCCGAGCCATTCCACATGGACAGGGCAGCGATGCTGCTGTGGTGGCAGCACCTCCAGCAGCATTCCTGGCACTGGGAACAGCACCCAGCCCCTCTCAGAGGAACAGGAGACCATCCCCATGGGCACCAAGCTCTTGGACATGGCCTTCAGCTTTTTTACTACCGTGTAACTGATTGTGGGAATTAAAGACCCCCATTCCAGTACCTAAGGAAAGAACAAATATTAGAACTGCTCAAGAGGTGCAGGGCTTAACAATGACCTTCGACCCAAGGGAAGAAAAGAAGTATTTTTATATATTTGTGACTTCTTCCAATAGCACAAATAACCATGCAGTTACTCTAGATTTAGTAAAGAGACACTATTACTTCATGTGGCAGCAGAGGCATGTACAGCATGCAAGCACTGTGCCACAGGGGAAAGCTTGCATGACAAAGAGAATCCTTTAGAAACTTTGGCAAGAGCTCTGGAATGAGCAATGCTCAGCCTGCAACCTTCCATTAGCAGATCTAAATACAGAACCATAGTGTAAAACAACACCTTCCTGCAGTATTTGCATTAATTAATATTAAGAATTAAATTATTATGATGAGTTTCACTGACTGCTTTTTTTCCATTTAGGTTCTGAAAAATAATTAATTTGGAGCTTGTCTCTCCCTCAGTTTAATTTCCAGTCTCACAATGTCAGTTGTGGACTGTGTGATTCTGTGAGTATTAAAAGGCAACAATTTAGTAGCAACTATATAACTTTCAATCCCAACAAGGAAATACTCCACTTTTCACAAAGTTAAATATATTTCTGTGACAATGGACACAGAACTATGTTACCTTTGGTACCTGGGTAAAGTCTAATGGATTTTGCGTATCAGGAAATACACATCTTGGTGCCTTGCCCTTGAGCTGGAGGCAAGGAAAGTGATCACTTTGAGTACAGGCTTTGTAGGTGTCACAAGCCACCATTTACTTATAGAATAAATGCAGAACTTCAAAACTCATGCACATAACATCCAACAAATGAAACCGAGATCAAGGTTAGTACTTCAACTTTTGGAGGAACTCTTCAAATCTGCTGTACTTACACCCCAGAACTCCTCTCTCAAACTACAGAAGTCAGCAGCACATCAGTGCATTTGGAGCACAGACCAAGACAAGGAAGAGATAAAGAGGTTTATTATAACTGGCTTCTCCAGCCAGCTGCTGACAGATTTGCCAATTCCTGTCTTAACCACAGAGTAAAATGAAGGGGCTCAGCATTTTTGAGGCGACCTCTCTCATCTCCCAGCATCAGCCTCTGTGAATTAGGAGGAGGTGCACTGGCCCACAAACATCTCATTTGCAGGGAATTTATGATCTGAACAACATTACTCAGATCAAATGGTTAATAAAAAGTACCTTCTTTCCTGAAAATGAGGGGAAGCTTTAGTCACTTGGCACATTTCTTTTGCACACACTTAAGAGTTATGAAATCACTTAAGTATTTGGAGAACCTTTTTGTCATTAATAATCAGGGGCAGGGAGCTTCTAACACTGCTGTCACCCAGTCTAAGCCACCAGGACTATGCCCTAAACCTGAAGCTTCCCAGCTCTCTTCCACAGGCACTTCCAAGCTGCACTGCTAACTTAACTTACCCTTCCATTACGCTTCCATCCACACCACGGGCTGGAGCTGAAAGCCAGCACAGGAGTGTCCCCAGGGAAAGGCACACACAATCAGCAGGCAGGGTACTGACACCAGAAATGTTCAGGTGCCCTTCTGTCTCTGATCAGGACAAGTATTCAGGAGCCTGTGAAGACTTTGACTGATGAGGCATTTTCTAAGAGCAGTCAATTCCTGGTTGTCTCTGTGCCAGTATCAGCTCATTGCTAGAGCTGCTCCACTCACAATGGATTAGTATTAAAGGACAGGTCTGCAACCCTCCCCACCTCATTAATATTCATTTTAGATTTTAAATTCCAGTTACACAAGGACTCATGCCCAAGCCTTGATGCCTCATAAATTATATTCCATTTTTAAACCTGCAGCATTCACTCTCATTGTTTCAGAAGGAAAACACTAGCAGAGACAGCTTTAGGCAAGCTGCTTTTGTTGAAAAGAATACTATCTAAAGCCCTGCTTTAACTTCATTAGCCCACAAAGATTTGTACTACAACGAATCCTGCCTGCAAAGCACAAATACAACTGCCAGCAAATTTTAATTCTGTCAATATTCTGCTTTTGTTCCAGCTGCCAAAGCAAGTGCATATAATGTCTGCAGCTGAATAAACTCACAAAAGGCAACTTACCAAGGGAAGATTTGAAAATAACAACCACCATAAAGAAATCAAATTAAGAGACAAAGTGACTCTATATGTACTTTGTCTCCTGGCAAACATGGGTGGGTGATGTGGATGATTTTGCATTTAGAGCTACCACATTAGACAGCAAACCTGGCTTTGATGGTCAGAAGAAAGGAGAAGAGACTGAAGCCTTCTCTGTAAGGATGGGGGCCAATTTTTGGGTAGCAGTCTCCTCCTTCTGTGAAACCCCAAGCCTTGTTACACAGGACATCCTTCTAGTCTCCACTACTGAAGGAATTAACAGCAAAAGGAAAAAGAAACTTTGCTCATTTTACCTTTAAAGAAGGTCAAAGTTGCTGTAGCACAGATTTCAAGTTCAACAGCCTGTTAGTTTAAAACATGGAGAGGTAACTGGAAACAAAAAGTATTTGACATCATTCTTCTACCTGCCTTCTAAAAAGCCTTCAGCAGGGAGAGGAGCAGACCAGGCTCGTTTCCCAGCCCAGGATGAGTAGGCTGTCACTTGCAAGGGATGAGAGACTTTTATCAAGCTCTTCTTCTGCAGATGCACTATCCTGTCATTTTTATAAAGAATTAACACATATCCTCTTGTCCACTCCAAGGCAGCCACAGAGGTGGTAATTACAGCCTCTCATTGAATGGTCCAGGAGGAGACATCATTTAAGTAAGTAAGCCCCATAAAGTACACATGAAGCACATGAATATACATGTGGAAATCAGAATTATAGAATCCTCTAGACTGAGTATCAAATTCAAAGGCAAATATTTTAGCTGGACTTTAACTCTGGAAGCCTGGATTGATGACTTTCTTCCCCTATCTTTTAAATCACTGTCCCCTAACCAGGTTCATTCCAGCCCTCAAAAACCTTCTTCACAAGATGCTTCCCCATTTTGACTCAGCTCTGAAAAGCAAGGATTAACACTCTTGATCCCACTCCAGTGGTGGTGGATCTTGTTCACCTTCCATATGATGTCTGAATCTATTGCCCACACAAAAGCCCAGTAAACCCATAATTAAGGGTACAGATGGGGAAGACCAAGCACAGGAACAAAAGAACACAGCCTCTGGAGAATTCCCTTTTCCAACCACTTAATTTCTAGGTGAAAAGGAACTGCTCAACTCTGGGAGCAGCTGGAATAGCAGTATCCTTACTCCTGTGCTAGTGCAGCACCTCTCCAGTCACTCTCCCTGCTCTCCAATCTGCCCTGCTCCTCCTTCCAGCTCCCAAAGGCTGAAGCACTGCACTGCTTCCTGCAGTGACATCCTGCAGGTTTCCATGTCACTCTCCCCAACAGCCTGACCACACTCATTGTTAATTCCCACCATCAGACCATTCTCCATCCTCCAGCCAAATCCAGCTTGCCTTTTTCCTACCCTCTCCATTCCTGGCTTGCTCTCTCTGGTCACTGCCTCTCCCTCATGTCTGAGGGAGCTGCAATCACCTTCCTGCCTTTGCTTGATAAGGAAACCCCACTGCAGATCCAGTGCTGGCTAGTAAGGAAAACTGCACGCCTGAAACTCCAGAAACTGAGATTACTGTAATCATAATACAAGCCAAGAGCAGTCTGACAGTGGCCTTTTAAGCCACTGTGCTTTTGAGCATTACTGCAGTCACAGAGTGCAAGCTGTCAAAAACCCATTAAGATTTCACAGCTTGATCAGCAAAAAAAGCACTGGTGAACTGACAAGCAACAATCAACAATCAGTAGTAATTAATCTAATATAGTCTCAAGCCATCTGTTAGTCTCGCAAAACATAATTTTTATGACTTCCTCAGATTCCCAATGTTCAAATAATGAAACTTCTTGTTTCCAAAGAATGCATTTGTAACAGGCATTCAAAATAGAATGTCCCCCTGCTCTTTACCATGTGCTGTATTTTTATTTTTGATCTTTCTGTAGTTGGTAGGAGTACGGTTCTGTTCATTTGGA
This sequence comes from Onychostruthus taczanowskii, assembly GCF_017590055.1. Taxonomy (NCBI): domain Eukaryota; kingdom Metazoa; phylum Chordata; class Aves; order Passeriformes; family Passeridae; genus Onychostruthus; species Onychostruthus taczanowskii. The sequence continues at coordinate 600,786 of NW_024499017.1, forward strand.
TTTCAAATTTTTTGCAATATATTAACGGTCCAATAAAGATTTTAAAAGACAAAATATTTTGAGACTAATTTTCCTATGTACTACTGCCATCAGTCTCAACCACTGAACAGTACAAATTGTTCAAGTATCTGTTTCCCCTTCCAAAGTCCTTTAACCTTTTATTTTTTTTTCCAGAACTACATTTAGATGCACACGCAGGAGCTGTAAGCAAACGTGAGCTTCCCTGTTGCTAAGCAACTGTGTGCCAGAGCCTGCCCTGCCACTGTTGTAAGCAACAGCACCACAGCTGCCACGTTTGGAATTCGCTCAGCGTCAAGAAATGTAAGCTAAATATTTTGGATGAGACGCCCAATCTTCTTAAAATGGGTGTGAGCAACAATGAAAGAGAAATAGATCTGGAGATGACCAGACTCATGAGTAATCCTAACACTGTGGGACAATTTTCCCCATCAGAACACTCAGGCTGTATTTCAGAATGCAGCTATTAGTGTTTCTCTAAATTAGCCGTCTTGCTCAATTTCCACTCAGACCACTATACACTGTTTTGAGGTACTATTTTCAAAACATTCCTTTTTGTAAGTGTTAGAAATAGTAATTGTGATCATTCAGCTAAATAAAAGGTTTGTTTTAAAGTGCCTTTTTGAAAACCTTTCATTGGATGTCAAGACCTGACACTGTGAAAAAAAAAAAGTAAATTCTAATGCTCATCTTCTAATCTTAAGGTAGTCCCTGCTAAACTGTGTGGACAAATCTTCTAGGCAATTAAAACCCACATTTTTTTATAGTTTCTAATTTAGTTTCTTGTTTGTAACACAATCAGAGGTAAAACTATCTCAGGATCAGGCTCTGAATCAGTACTTGGCAAAGACTCAAGATACCACTGTCTTATGCATTTCCTAACTTACTGCACCACTTTTCCTTCTTTGGAATTGCTCTGTCCTAAAGAGCAGAGATCTTTGTCAGTTTTCTAAGATGACAGGAAACAGTCTTTATCCTCCACTGTTTCAGAAAGCTACAAAAAAAGTCACTTTTACCTTAAGCCTCAGTCCACAGTTCCTTGGTGAACTTAAAACAAATTGAGCCTTATTCTAACTTCATTCACCTGAGTTACACACCAAAGTTTCACAGTTTAAATGGTCCCCAGCTGAGAGGCTCATGCAAAATAAACAGCTGCTCTCTTCCAGAGTTTCTTACACTCTTGCCTTTCCCCTGACTCTGTACAACAAAACCTGTACACCTCCAGGACACTGTGTGTGGTTTCACAGACAGATTTCATACCTACTGCACTCTCATGCAGGTTATGACAAGTCTGTATCTAAAGATCCCTGAACTCTGCTGTTAATAAACTGTATGCCATTCCTTAAAAATATCCTTAATACATCAGAATTTTCTATTGCCAAAGAAGTAAACTCCACCAATAAACTACTGTCAATACACTCCACCTGCTATGCTAGTAAAATCACTTATTCATTTTGCTGAAAACCAGAACTCCTGGGTCACCTCTTGCCCCAGCAAGTTCACTGACCCTGAAACACTTCTTTGGTCTTGCTGAGAACCAGGAGCTGGAGCCCAGAGCACCTCCACAGGAGAGACTCCAACCCCACCCCTCCAACCTCCCATCACTACACCTGCTCACATGGCCACACACACACACACACACTTTGCTCCACAACTTCTCCAAATAAAGCAACTCTGACCTCAGTCTGAAGATTTCTCTTTATTAGCATGGTATTTTTCCATTAAGTATTCATAAGTTGTTTGTTCCAAGACAAAACAAACCACAGAAACTTGGTAAGCTGCCAGACTATTAATATTTGTACTCCTGGTATCTGGAACACTCACTGTTTTTAACAGCATTTTATGGTCCTCAATGCTGTCCAGGATTAAAAATAGTATTTAATTCTTAACTCTGATTAACAAAATTATTAAGCTATAATTGAGAGAAAAAACACTTAGTAGAACAAAGGCAGCAGAACACCAAAGACAAAGCTCAGGTTTGATGTACAAAGTTAAGAAGCACCAGGAAAAGCAACTTATGAGGGAGACTGAGGAGAAGATGAAGAAGAGGTACCTGAACTTTTCCTGAGGAAATGCTGCATGATGACACCCCATGATTCATGTGAATCATGTTCTGGGCTTGAAATTTTACACAACATTGGTGATAGCAGGTTTAGGTTTTCTTCTGTAGAAAAAAAGAAATACAGAGATGTATCCAGTTTCATCGCCTCCTGCCTAACCAATTCCTTGCCTCTTACTTGGATGGCACATCCCAAACAACAGCTGGCAGTGCCAGAAACCATTTTAAAATAAGTGCAGGGAAAAAAAACCCAAACACTTTAGTACATTGATTCACAGATATTTTCATTTCATAAGGAACTCACAATATCTGTGGAAATCACACAGTGTCTGATCTGCTGTAACGCAGAAAAACTGATCTTCATCTCAACCAAAAAACCTGCTTAATCATTTATAACGTTGGGACAACCAGACTTGGAATTCTGTAACCTGTTTTGAAAGTGGTAAACTAAAAAAAGAGGAAATCAAATCATTCTATTATATATTAGAGCTGTCCTACCACCACTGCAACCAAAGTGGCAACCTCCTTAAAGCATAGGCAAGTAAGTGGGGAAAGCAATACCTTGTCATGCCGCAGTTAGATTTGCCAGAGGCTATTTGCTAGAACCCACAATGACATTAATGAGAAGCCTACTACAAAAACACTGACAGCACTGTCGATACTTTCAAGGACAAACAGCTTTTAGACTCACCTGAGAGCACTGGCTGTTAACACTGGCTCTCTGTATTGCCATAACAAGCACAAAGGCAGGCACAGGAGATCTCTGGCGTGGAACAGTTGGTACAGAGAGCCCAGCACTAGCCACAACTAGTCCAGGTCCTGCAGACCAAACACCCTCTGACAGCTGAACAACCTTCCAGGCCAATTCTCCTGTCAGACTCGTGTCCATCGTGCCTCCCAAGACTAGTCCATGATGCACATCTAAGCACTGGAGGTGCAGAGGACCATGAGACTGGCTTGGAACACACACTGCCCAGGCAAACAAAAACCCAGAGGCTGCAACACACCTGCAGCTGTTCATGCACACACAGGGATCCTTCTCAAACAGGCCCAAACTAAACTGAGGCTGAACACAGCTTTCTGCTTACACTGTTCAACCACAGGTGGTCAATACCTTAAAGGTTATCAGAAGACAACCACCATGTCCTGTTAGGCAGTGAGGTACTAAACATCTTTCATAGTACAGTCCAAGATACAAGGAACAGGCACAGAGCTGCTAATAGCCTACATGATCACTGTTCCACTCTAAAACACCCAAAAATCTAAAAAACTACAAAAGAAAAAAAAAACCAAAAACCACTACATAAAACCAACCTAAACACCTTCTTTGGGAACTGATATTCAAAGCCAGTATCTCATTTTCAGTCTCTGTCTCAATAAATCCTGCCCAGCCACAGGACAATGATAATCTACAAAGTATTCCCTAATACCTTGTCCCAATTTCAATTTTTTTAATCAACCATAGCAGTATTGGAACAAAAGTAACTAGACTATTAGATGATGTTTGTAAAATTTCACAAAAGAAAGCCTTCAGGGGACTTCCAGGGGAGGTGGCGAGTTTCCTTCAACCATTTTCTATTTGATTGCCAGTTTAAAGTCAGAATTCTCTGGTCCTGACAAATTATCCAGCTCCACCAATCCTCACACCTCCAGAACTGATGAAGCAACGTTTCAGTGCAGACAGCCAGTAACACCCATTAATTTCCCCTGTTAGGTAGAAGTGGTGTTTTAAAGAAAAATGATCTTTCAGGCTGCTTTCACTGAAAACTAAACACTGCCTTTTCCTGGTCTCCATGGTGAGAATGCCTGAACTGTGAGCTGTTTGGAATAAGGCTGCCATCTAGGAGCAGAGCAGAGGAAATGCAGAGAAATCTCAAGATAAAATTTGAACTGTGAGCCCACTTGATGGTCAGACATGCTATTACACAAAGCTATAAACACTGGAAACACAGATCTTCAGGGAAAATGGATAAGAAGTGGCAGAAGACAGAACTTATTAAAAGGTGGTTTATAAGCAGACAGTTCCCAATACAATCCTAAACTATTTGGTTCACAATAAACAGTTTATCCAGTCAGGCAAGTCAACATGTACAGAGCTGCACTAAGTACTGCACTTCATCTTTTTTTCATTAAAAAACTGCAGCCTAATTCACTTTTTCTGACAGAGTATTTTTCCATGTGAGGTTGCAGGCTACAAAAAAATGCAGTGAAATAAATGAAGTCAGCCTGAACCACAATGACAGCCAAAGGCAGAGCCTACAATCTTACACTGAAACCAGTCACAAGAAAACCTTCGTGTAAGCAACTTCCTGAAGCCTTACCATATTTATTCTTGCTTCTCAGAAACTATGCATTTCCAAGCAAGTCAGAGCTGCAGTACACAGAATTTTACTCTTTTGTCATTCAACTGTCACTGGCTTTATTTTACTTTCATAGACCAAGAAGGCAATTTACAATTATAATCTACAGTGATTTGCCAATGTTTCATCTGTGGATCATCTCTAACACACAAAAGAAAGAGTTCTTAAGATCTATCATGCTGATGCCTATTTTGTACAAAGCAGACACTTTCCAGTTCAGTTACTGAATATGTTCCAAGAAATCTGTCTTGGCACACCACAGTTACCAGGGCTTTTGGAAGAGGCTGAAATGTCCTGTCCATACAGGAAAGAATGCCTTGTTTCTGGTTGGTGGGAAGAAAAAGTCAGATTTCTTGCTTTGCCAGATCCCCTGGCAAAGACCCACTCCCTCCCTAGAGTGTTTTCAAGGCCACCTGCTTCCATCACATTTCTCAAAGAAACTGGAAGCCATCAGGGGAAGTAAAGTAGCATGAGGATATGTGGGAAAGAGTTGACAGAAGAGACCTGGGGAATACAAAGAGAACACAGAAATAGAACTCAACCACTGGCTCAGAACCTCCACCAAAGGAGAACAAATGCACATTAGAGGTATAAACATTTTTCAAAAGTACTGATTAGAAAAGGCACCAATCTAAATGTAGAAATTAACTTACAGTTTTGTCACATCCAACAGCATTAACTTTGGTCCTGTGACAGTGACCAATTTCTGCAGGAGCAGAAAGAGACAGAAACCTGTAGGAAAGCAGGTTATAGCACCAGAGTGACTGCCTTGGCAGCTCCCCCCGTCCCTTCCTAACACAGCACATCTCATTCCAGCAACAGAAGCAACACCAGCCTGACCATACCCTCAATTCAGAACTTGCCTTTTGTCACTGGGACTTGTAACTTACCATGCAAATGCATTCTCTATCCTTAAGACTGACTCATCTGTCCTCACTACTGGTATCTGTGACAGGCTACAGCTCTGGGAAGCACAAGTTCAATGATGCAGAGAAGTAGGCCTTGTATTTGCAATTTCTCATTTACTGGAATAAAGACAAATGTGTTTTAGTGCCTTAAGCACATTTCCACACCATCTCTCTCATCCAGTGTTAACAAGGATGCAAATAATTCCTTTGGATTTATTAGGGTAAATTAATTCCTTAGGATATAAGAAGTGAAAAACACTTTCCATGCTTCCTGCTTTCACTTACACAGTTTGCATTTGATTGGTGTCTTGTGGCTTAACTTGAAGCTATCACAGCTCCTTCTGTTAATCAGTAACTAATAAACAGCCAGTATCTGATAGTCCAAGCTTTATTAATAAACATCTTGGTTTCCACCCAGAGATCAGTTCTGTAGCTGAACCTCATTAGGCAATTCTCATTACTCAATGTGGTACTGAAAAACACCAGTAATACTGAAGAAAAAGACATTTAGTTGCATTTCCCTTCCTAGAATAAAGCAAATGAATGGTGACTAAATCCCAGTGTGTCAGATTTCCTACACCTCCTCCCTCAGGATTTTACACAGCTTGAGGCTTTGGAGTTTTTGCGTGGTAAAATAAAATCCCCAGAGAGTTACTTAAGGAAGAATTTTGGCTGAAATTGCACTACATCACTTTAAGAAAGACTACTTTGTTGAATGTCTTCCCTAGAACTATTTATATCAAAACAGCTCAATTTTGCACACTCAGGTAGACTTTGGTATTTACAGTCAGCAATTCAAACACAATTCCAGTAAGAATTATGCTTTTAAAAAACAGTCAGAAAAAGCTATGGGGAGTAATAGGAACTACCACGTCATGTTTTGGAAATACCAGTCACAGGATGCCAACTGCAGATCTACATTTCTGACGTCTCCTTCTCTCCCTCTCCAGTAAATAATGGACCAAGAAAGAGTACAGGATAAGAACTTACCAGCTGGACAAGGCAGATACTCAGCAAATAATTGCTACAAAACAAGAGCTTGGCTCTCAAACTTCAGGAGTCTGACCACCAAAGTACACGATTTTTAAAAAACAACTCTACGGAGCAAGAAATTATCTTCTAGAGATAATTCATAAAAATATGAAGTTGTCTAACAAAATAATCCTCCCAAATGAAACCATTTTAATTTTCGTCCTACCAGAAGTATATCACACCTATTACAAAATGTCATACCTAGGATGAATACCAGATTTTTAAGAGGATTAAAACCAACATACCCTGAGTATCACAAATGTACTTAATTCTCAGTTCAATAAAATATTGGAATATCAATTTATTAAAAAGTTATGTGAACTGTACATACGTAAACTGCAATATAGCTGAAAAATCTGAAATATATAATTTTAAAGGAAAATCATTTATTTCTGAAAATATTTAAAATATTGCATTTCTGGCAGCAAATTCAAAAGAAGTGCTCTGGCATGGGTGCAGTCTCTCTGTGTATTTGTCTTCAAGGCATGAAACATATCTGCTTTCTGATTTTTCACAGCACAATCTTGTGACCACTTTCTTTCTGACTTGTAGAGGCAAAATTCGATTTCCAAGAACAGGAGCAGAATTTTGAACAGGAAATGCTATGGTCCTTGTTGGTGCAGACAACATACTTTCCGAGAGTCCACGGCACCTTGGCAATCTGCTAGCCATCCTGCATAAAACTGCATCAGATTGTGCTCACAAGTTACAGAATAAGTCTTTGATTGATAATTTTTCTGTTTATTTCCGCCAAGGCCACTGAAAATACGAAGGCCTTTTCATCTGATAGGTTAGCATACATGTCAACTTCTTTTTCTTGTTTCTCTGTAGAGGAAAAAAAAGTCACTATTAGAAGCTTTTTCCATTATTTGACGTTAATGCAAGTTACACAGAAATTAATAAATTACGTGAAGGAGTGGAACTGAAGTTAGACAATCAACTCCTATGCACAGAGGGAGTGAGAAAGAGGAGGAAGTAATAGCGGCACACAAAGATGCTGGAAGAGCCACAGAATGAGTCAGCCAAAAGCATGACTGAATTTCTCCTCTTTAACAATGAAGGGAGAATGAATCATTAACATAAAGATAAGTATTCAAGTGTTCCTTCAGGTTTTTTTAGTTTTAGTGGTTTGGGGTTTTTTTTCTTTACACGACCACCTCCCATCCAAGAAAACAAAAGTTATTTCACAATATGCTCATTAAACACAAGATTTGCCCCCTTACACCACAACTACATGAAAGAAACCTGAGAGTTTAATGACAGTGACAAAGGCCAAAGAGCAGATACCTGCATGACATCAGGCTCCAAATTTACCATCATGCACATTTCTGGACTTTCTACACTGCAGACTTTCCATCTTATCCCAGCTGTAGAACAATGCTAACACATGTCATTGAGCAAGTAAAAGCCCATGAGTTCCCTGTGCTGATGCTGGCTTGCTTCAATACCACAGACACACAACAGAAAGCCATCAAAAAGTTTCTGTACTGCAGTGCTCAAATAACCCAAGTTACACTACAAACACCCATAAAATAATACAATTTGAGAAATACCACTTGCATAAATACCACCTCTTCCAGATTATAACTAGTTCTATCCCAGTTCAGCTAGCCACAGGTAGCTGACACAAATTGTTAAAAAAATAAAGCCAACAAAGAAACAGTTTTGTCAGCAGAAGACCAGGTTTGTAAACAGAAGGAAGAGAGAAACAGATTTAGAGCTTTCAGCTGTGGAACTCCATCTCTAATCCAGGCTCCACGTGGCCTGGACTCATTTCCAGTCACAGCACAAAGCTCACCTGAGAGACCCCTCTGTCTCACTAACACACAGTCACACATATCCACACTGGCAACTGCTCCACCCAGACACCTGGTGTCCAGGCAGCACTGGAAAATAATAGAAAGCATGATCAGGAACAAAGATCCCAGTAGCTCCCATCTCCACCTACCCACAGTTACCCTTCAATGGGCTCACACTCCTAACAATGGTTTTATCTGGTTTCACATTTGTGCTGCAGCTACAGACAGAACTCCAGCAGACTGCCTTCCATGTGAAATCAAGTGCTTGTGCTCAACAGCTGAGTGGGAGAAGCTCCAAAATCCTTTACCACTGTGTTCTGGTTTAATACTGACACAGAAACAGCAGAAACCAGCTTTTTGCTGACTTCCTGGCTATACAAGGCAATATCCTCTAGTGCATTGAGTTTGAAAGTGAGTTTCGCTGCCAGTCCTACCCTGCAGTTTAACACAAACCAGCTTCTATACATACACCCTGGGCTGCTCCACTTCCTCCCTCTCACCATTTAAAAATTAACAATGCTGGGAGTAGTTCTGAGTACAGACACTACACACACTGGTTATTCCACATTAACCTTTTCTATTTTCATATCTAAGCCCCACCCCTTGTTTCATACTTCCTGATCCAAACGAATCCAGCCACAACTTGAACATATCAGCAAAATTAAAAATACTCCCTCCCCCTGCACCACACCCTGGCTGCTGTTAACAGACTGTGGACTTCTTAGCTTCCCTTCCTCCCAGATCAGCCTTATTCTGAGACTTCATCTTGCAGAAATCTTGATATCAAAGAGTATGAGGGATTAACACAGATGTGCAGGCTTCATGCACCCTCAGGACAATTGCAGTTCTCATCAGTAACAAGTAAGAGCTCATACTTGCAAGACATTTTATCATACACTACTCCTAGGATACCACAGCTTCCACACACACTCTGGAAACTTTCCACTTCAGTCTTATTTGAGAGTAGTTTTGACTCATTTCTCTATTATGAGCCAAAGAAAAACAGTATTCTGTTTCTACAAGACAGTAAGACATTAATAACTAGGGAGTTTGCTATACAACTAAGAGGCTAGTTAGGCAAAAATAGTTTTTCTGGATCACATCTCTTGTACCCCAGATCTCCTGCAATCCCCTTATACTGCAGTCCTTAAAACTGATTATGTATAAATCACATATGGTCCTCCCCCTTTCACAAATTTTTGTATTGATTCATTTTTCAAGACAGCAAGTTACTTCAAATATCTGCACTGGGTAAGTAAATATGTGAGTAATGCAGCTGTAATTTACAGAAAAAAAGAAAACTTGCATTAACAAAATGTATTCAACTTTTTATCAGGATACTGAAATGTATATATCTACCTTTATGAAGATTTGGCCTGCTAAGTAATGAGTCTGCTTTAGCAAGTCTACTTATTCTTACTGAGACTTATTGCTGGTAGCCTCTTTCAGAGCAACCAATACCACTTCCTCCAGTATAAAAGGATTTTTGTTTGCTTTACTACAATTAGGCTTTTACCCAGATAACAAGGCAACCTGGGAACCAGTCTAGCTGTGTGTCACAGTCCCACACAGTAAAACAAAGAACACACCTCCACAACAAAATCAGAGTCAAATTATTATGGAGTGTTTGTATCTCCAAAATACATTGCAGTACATCTGACAAAGAAATTAAGTGACAATTTTGACAAGCCAAGGCTGCAGGGAGGAGTTCCTATTTTCCAGGGTCATCACATGGCTCTGAAACATGTGATAGGGTAATTTTCTGGGTCCCAGTACTGCCATATCCCCTCAATCTGCATCTGCTTCCTCTTTCCTCCCCCTCCATTCCTCGTTGCTAAATCTGCAGGGAAAATAGAATAAGCAAAAAAGCCTTTTTGCTTATTCTATTCTTCTTAATTGCCACAGCTCTTTGCTCTAATGTGAGCCAGTCACGAAGGACACAAAAGAACCAGTCAAAGGCACAGACATAACTGGGAACAAGCACACTGAGTATGGAATTGCATGACAAGCAAGGAAGCAAAGCTACAGATGTCACTGGGGTCTTTAGGAAGGAAATTTTCACAGTTGGATGGTCTTCAAATGTACAGATAATCTGTTCTTCCATGTTAATACAACTGAGGTGTTTTCTGTCTGCCTGTTTTCCCATCTAGAAATGCATTAGGAATCAAGTATGTAAACCATGCAAGCAGTGGCTTCTTTTTAAGTCTTTGGGGCAAAAGCACAACCTCTAGTGGCAACTAAAAAGGACCCAAAATATCCTTGAAACATACAACAGGCAAGGAAATAAGATACTGACATCTTGCTCTGCAGAGCTGACTTTCAACACATACAGACTGCTGCAAGGACTAGCAACCACTCACACAAAAACTACCTTAACTGTAGTAGAATAACAGTTGTTTAATATAGACAAACAACACTATCAAGCAGCACATGTGGTAAAGGAATAATATTTCTGAAATTCCCACTAATTACTCCACACACAGTAGTTTCAATTTTGTAAGCAACTTGAAAAGGGAGAGGCCAATGTTAATTTGTTTTAGTAATTACTTACAAAAGGATAAGCTCCCTGCTGAATTTATTTTTATAGCCATGACAGCCTTATATATAAACCTTTTTTTTCATCTGCCTGATAATCATTACACATACTACAATCTGACATAATCAGAAGTAAAAAAATATTCTAAGCCTACTTACTCCTGAACAATAAGATGAGCTGCACTGGGGCAAAGACAATGACAAATGGGTATGAGCCAAATCCCTGCACAGGAGGCTGAGGAACAAACAGCCATCACAAGATCAAGGAAAAGGCAGGGTAAAAACAGCGTAAGAAGATGAAGGCAATCTTATCAAGTAAGATTCAACTTTAAGGCAACACCAAGAAAAGGCACACCACACACACTCTCATGCCAAGATCCCACTACACCCAGATCTCTACTCTTCTACCTCCAAGCACTGCAGTATTGTCACACTTTAGAGTTTGCAGCAAGAGGTTTGGACAGGAAAACATGTTCTCTTAATATCCCTCCTGCTGTCAAATTCTTGCTTTTTGGAAATTATAATACATGTTTTAAGAAAATGGATCTTTTCCTTTGGTTGCTTATATTGCTTTCCTCTTTGTCAGGGGACAGAAAAGAAGATTCACTTTTATAGGGCAACCCAACCAGGTCACTGGAATTTTAAAACCAAGGCTGTTTGTGAACAAGACTGGCAGTTAAATTCCTAGAAAGGACCCTAAAGCTACCGAAGTCCAGCTTGGGTCACTAACAAATAGGGACCTGCTATTATGACTTCTTGACATCAATAAATCACATGAAACAGTGATGAGATTAGATGCTACAAAGTGCATTTCTATTACAGTAAAAAATCGCCATCTGGAAAATGTACAGAAATTAAATTCCACCTCCTCTTCCCACATTGAAAGCACTAAAAACCCCCAACAAATCCAATTTATACTTGGTTTTTACATTAAAGAAACATTAAGAAATAGATTTACATTAAACAGCAGAGATATCAAACTTGGTTTTAAGTCAGAAATTGAAGGACTTCCCAACATGGATTATCACCTTTTTATATATAAGGTGGAAAGGAAGAAATAATTGCATTTCTGAATTATGCCACATGATATACTTCAAGATTTCAGGAGTTTTGGGAACAATATCTGCTGAATATTTGTATGAAGTTTTGTCATTCCCCTTTTTCTGCCTTCCAACCTTCTGAAGCCCATGCTAAGTTTTGGATTCATAACTCAGGTCTAAAACCACTATCTCCAAAAACACAGCTAGAAAATGCAGCGTCAATAGGCTCGTAACACAAGAGGAACCCTAAGTGACAGTTACACTCTTGAGGGCTTCTAGAATTACTCTAGCTATATAACAGCCTCTTTAATCATTCTGTATAATGATTAAAACCAGCAGGTCACCAATGACCCTGAACAGGCAAGGAGGCATTTTCCTCCAGAAACACAGGACCAAAATTCAAGTTATAGTAGTGATTCAAGATGCCCTTTTTACTTAGGCCCTCTAAAAGGTTTCAAGAAACTTTTAAAGTAATCCAGTCATCCTAACATCCTAATCCCCTCTTTGACAAAAAAAACACCCTACTTAACACTTCAGTCCAATGGCTTTCAACCTACACGTTGAAACTTGATACAGTGGCTAAAAATACAGATTTAGATCTTTGTAGTCAGTTTCATCACACACTGAAACATAAAACCAGAGGTCTCTACACATGCAAATCAGTCCCTTCCTCACATTAAGGTATCAGGTACTGGCTGAACTAGTCTACTTACTGAATGGTATAAAGGTTTGCTGATTAAAAAAGATACAAATAGAAAATTCAACAAACAGATTCTGCAGCTCTCATACCTCTTTCTTCCTCATGCTTTTTCGCTGAGGCACTCTTAGGTCTTCCTCTTCCCCGTCTGCTATGGTCTGAATGGCTGTTGGACCTGGATCTTTTTCGGTTTTCCAAGTCTTTGTTTACTGCAGAATTTATCTTCTCTCGCTTAACTCTCTCTGTCCGCCTCCTTTTGGCCTCACTCTTGTTTTCTGTGCAAATGAGCAGAAATGGCATGATCTAGGGTTGTTTTCACCTTTGTTCTTAATTTTCTCTTAATGCTTACCCCACCCAACCAACCTTTTCCTTTAAAGTGCTCAGATGCCCATACCTTTACAGAACAATTGCATCTGCACGATATCCATGCAGAAATTCGGGTGCCAGATCCAGAAGGGTGCTTCACTTCTTGACTCCAAACACAACCCTTTAATTACTTCAAAATCATTTTGCTGCCTGAGATGTTTGCTGGTACACAAGAAGCTGTTTCCCAAATAAGATAGGAACGCCAACTGCACACATCACAGCCTTTAAGACACCCCATTGTATTTGTTCCACTAGCAAAAGTTTACCATACAGCAAACACCACAGCACTGGGGCTTCCAATGACACTGACAATGAAATCATTGCTGCTGCTCAGACAAATCGAATGCTGAGTCAACAGTGCTGGCAGAGAATGCCTCAGAACACAGTGAATGTGTCCCACCACATCCAACCTGTGACAAGGCCCCCTCATGCTCACTGCTGAACAGGTATTGTTCTCCTCAACACCCAACTCAGTAAAATAGAAGAGCATTTACATGAGTTTTATCTGGAAGTTAGGCATGAATTAATGAGCTTGGGTACCAAATATCATACAGTCACCACAGCACACTCATGGGTTAGCTGCACATTTGTAAGGCTGCAGCACCACAGTAGCTGTACTGCTGAAAATACTGGAACAACACTTTGTAAAAGAAGTTGTGGTTACCTTAGGAGCACAATATCAACATACACAATGTCCTACTGTATCTCTCTGGGGAACTGATCTCCTTTGGCTGCAGTTGTCCCATTGATCTTGCACTGACATGGGGTACAAGCTGGACAGCAGGGTCCAGTCACTGAAGCTCATAGAGAACCTGTACTTCACAGTGTCACACCAGGGTGAGGTAGCAGGGGAACCTCTCCAGACCCTGCCTAATCCCTGCTCACACAGGGCCACCAAGAGCAAGCTGCCCAGAACCATGTCCAGAAGGCTTCTGAGCACCTCCAAGGATGGAGACTCCACAACCTCTTGGACAACCTTTGCCAGTGCTGGGTCACACCCACAGTAAAAAGCACTGTCCAGAGCTGCTTTCCAGCAGCATGGCCCCCAGCATGTCTGCTTTTTGCCTCCCCTGGTGCATTTCCTCTTGTGCAAAACTGAATTATACAACCAGATCGTGGCCTTCAGCTTCATTTGGTAACTACTTCATCAAAAAAGCAGGAGGAGGAAAGAAAATTGACCAACACTTCCAATCTACCAGAGACATTTCCTAACCTATTCCACCTTGAAAGTTCAGTTGTCAGCATAATGTCACCTAATTCCTACAAGTGGTAATCTACAGCTATCCTTCAAAACATTGATACAAAACATCAAATAGCTGACTTCCATTTTATAGGTCTGGTAGATCATTTTTAAAAGGAGGTATTCTAGATCAGGTATTTGTTGGGTTTGTGTCACGTTTTTTGGGGTTTTTTTAAATATACATATCTTCTCTTTTTCTGATTAATTCCTATTAGTGGAGGCAGCAATATAAATGAACATAGTGAGAACGCTATTCATGCCAGAAAGCACATTCAACTGACTTCTTACTGTGTCCATCAACAAAAGACACACAGGTCAGGCACAAAAAAAAGCACTATTTAATTTAATCATGGAGAGAGAAGCAAGTTCCACCCAGTTTTAGATGAAACATTATGATTCATTTTTTATTTTCAGAAAACCCAGCCTCAGTCAGCATGTGCTCTGAAATCAGATCCTTTTGGGACCTCAACACTTTTGTCTTCAAAACAGGATCAACACAAAGCATTTTGTAAGGGGTTATTTTGCATAGTGATCAATGTGTGCAGCTAGAACATACACAGAATAAATGCCAACATCATGAGTACAAAGGAAGACTGAAAACACCAGCTTCCCTCTTCTCCTCAAAAATCAAGAAAAAATAACATATTCAAAGTCTACCATGGACACATTGAAGGGAAAGTGAACTGACAACAGTCAATTTACACAGAGAAGTAAAACCCACTATCTTTTGCCTCCAGGAAACAAGGGGAAAGAACTGTTGCTCCCTTCTCCCCCACTGTGCAAGTATTACCTGTGATGGGCGGTGATCTCTCAGCACGTTTAGCATGCAAGAGTTTTCGACTGATAAATATGTAGCCACAGGGACATGATTTACATGCAACAGGAACCTGGGAAAACAAAAGACAAATTTTTCAGATAATTTCAAATTATGACAAAACTTCTGTCCCATGAAGAAAAAACACAGTAACTCACATTTTGTCCTCAGAGGTAACTCTTCAAACGCAGTCTGTACTGCAAACCACAGCCTGTCCTGTGTACTGTATTTAAACATAATAAAGCCAGATTCTGCTGTAAATCACTCACCAAGCCTTTTCTTTATGCAGTTGTTAAAAATCAAGCTTGAAATGTACAGCTGTTGTGATTGCTTTGCACTACTTTTCCCCAGACTGACAGGAAGGGGGTGGGGGAAAGTAGAGAGCATTAAAGGAAGGCTGAATTAAAATAGAATTAGTTTCTCTTCAGAGCTCTCAAATATCAGTAGTCAAATCAGTCAGACATTTCCAGTTTTGCTTCCTCTATATGCTTGTAAAAAAAAAATAATTATGAGTTAAAACCGTCAGTACACTGCGAATGCATTCACTTTCAGCAGCATTTGAAAGCAGCTCCTTCAGAGAGGAGCAGCTTTACAGGCACAATAGAGCCTGAAGCGAAACAGATGCATTTGCAGCACGCTCTGCTCCAGCGCTGCAGACAGGGCCGGGTGGGTACAGAAGGACCTCGTTAATTCAAAATGCAAATAACCCAGCCCAGGCAGGCAAGAACTGACTGCAGGCCCAGGAGTTTGAGACAACACAGTGCCTCTGAGCAGCTAAGCAGATAGCAGCAGTATGCTCCCCCAGAAAATAACAATGTAAAACAAGAAATACCACATTTAATATGAAAAATAATAAGAATCCACTCAAGAGCAATTTAAAAAAGCAACACTGATACATTCCAAACTCATTACCTTAGCACCAAGATCTTTTGAGATCTTTTAGAGTAGTAAGCAATACACCATGTTGCTTTGATTAGGTTTAAGACTGAAAACACAAATCAAAGCAAGTTTAGGCAGAGATCTGGAAGAGATTAAATAATACACATTAAAGTGGAGTCATGCTGAAGCATGATAGTGGGGGGAAAAAGGCAGGAGGTAATTTCTCAAATGTAATTCTTTAAGACAGGTCACTACAAGTGTGCCAATATCCACTGAAACAAACAGGAGCACAGAACCACAACTGCCCTCTCAATTTAACCAGACATGGGAAAGAACCAAGTTCCACAGTTCTACTGACTCAAAAAACCCTGCCAAATTAGCATGTGAATTTGTAAAGGGGAACTCAACTGCTACTCAGAATAAAAAATTATTTTGCTTTCTGTAGAACATCTGAACTCCTGCACTTCAGCCTACAAAAAGCTTGCAGAGAGACTTTTTGATACAGGTTTTGCAGAACTAGAGATTTTAACTCCCTTTATGGAGACACTGACATAATAAAATGAGTCCAACAGAGGTTTATTGAACTTTAAAGGTCAGAATTTAGCAGACTTGTGTGCACAGTTCTATACGTCGGTGTAACAATACTGAAGCCCCACCATCTCACAGATAATTGTGTGTGTTCTTAATGTAATACAGAATTCCAGCTAAATCCATTTCTGAACCCATTGGGTCTCTACAATAATTACCTTTCCAGGCTTGGCCTAAAAAAAAAAAAACTTTGGCAAAGCCACCCAAGGGGATTGGAACAGAGTCAGTATTTTTCAAGGAACTCAAGTGTGTTTAACAGAACAATACTGTTCTCGTGTTACAGGTTTAGCACGTAGGGGTGTGCAACTTTGAGGGTGGGGGGCCTGGGAGAAGGGGTTTATCACTGAAACCTATCAGTTATCCTTTGAAGATCCACACTGATCCTGCAACATAATTAAGGCAAAAGAGTCCTAAACACTATTTCACACTGTTTAGCATTTTCCTAATAAAAAGGGAATTTTTCTCATACAAGACATTTTACCTGATGCTAAATTAAGAAGTGATTATTATTTCTTCAGATTGACTGCAAGTTCTTCAGGCTCCCTAGTTTAACGAACTGTGCTTTGATTGTGAAAATACTGAAATATGATATATTATCTAAATTACAACAGAAAAAAAGTTTTTAAGTCTAAGAAGTGTTACTCAATATTTTGCTCCAATTGTGGCTGTCTAAATATTTCCATGCATGCCACTTCTACTGAAAAAATCAGAAACAAATGCTAAGCCCTTGCTCATGGAAGAATTTAAGAAACACCAGCACAGGACACAGTCAGATAAGAATTATCTGAGCGTTTCCTCAAAATCTGCAAAGGGTGGACTTGTACTGTAGGCCTTAGCTTCTTGCTCCCTCTCGAATATTTGGCAGTGGAAAACAAGGTGTTTTCCACTATGAGCAATGTGTCCCGGGGCAGGACATATAAGCACATAAAATCCATGGAAGCCATAGAGGAGGTGCTAACAGAAAATCTGCATTGACCAAAACTAAAACACATGATATGCATATAAGTGCAGAACAAAGTGACACTTTTCATGTCAGCTTAAAAATCCTACAGTGCTTTCCTTACTTATTGTTGGTAGTTTAACATTCACTACATTCATCAAAAAAAAAAAAACAAAAAAAACAAAACAAAACAAAAAAAATAAATAAACAAAAAAAAAAAACCCACACCACTCTCATATATGATTTCTCCCTCGTTTTCGTTTCTCCTTTCACCAAGCGAACAACCAGGACGTGGCACACGATTTCTGTCTCGGCAGCAGCATTTCAGTGACGTGCCTAACGTGCCTTTGCAGCGGTGGATCCGTCGGTTAACACTGAAAGGACGCCCACACACAGCTCAGCACTCCCAGCTGTGCCAGCACGAGCAGGAATACTGTTAAAAACTATGCAAGGCGGAACAAAAAATGCTATTTTTCTAAAGCTGTGCAAGTAGAGGAAAATGACGTGAGGCTGTTTATTTTTTTGTAGGTATGGCTAAAGCAGGGGGTGACTTTGCAGGGTCACAGAACGGCCCCGGAGTGCATGTGACAGGGCTGCCCCCCGGCCGAGCCCCACGGCCGCCGCTGCAGCGCCGGGCCATTGTTCGGAGCTCCGCTGCTTTCTGTACTCGCATCATTCCCAGTAAACGGAGACAAGCTCCTGACACGGCAGCGGTGCAAGCAGCTGCCGCTCCGTGCGAGGGTGAGCAGCTCCATTTTGTGCACACCAGAACGCGCAGGGGGACACCGACAGCTCAGGCGGGCACTCGGGAGCCGGGCAGAAATTGCACCAAAGGTCTCCATTTCGCTGCTTCCCGACCACCCCCGGGAGAACACCACCTCTGAGCCCTCTCCCGCCCGGCCCCGGGCACATCAGTCATCCGAAGGGCAACTGCATTATATAAATCACCCGGTTCATTGTCTTTTTAACAGATCACACAGTTACTAAACAACACCAGCAGATAAACATGAGATTCTGCAGTCGCGCAGAAAACCCTCAGCACAATTCAACTACTCCGCTACCCTGCCAGAGGGACGCGGCGTTCAACACACATTCCATGGAAAGCTGCAAGGGCAACAACCATTGAGTTCACACAAACACCGACTCGAGCCGCACGGAGTCGGTCTGCCCGCTCCGCCCTCCGCAGCGCAGCGTCCGCCGGCAGCCGCTCACCTGCTGGTCGCACTCGGGGCAGGACTTGGTGGCCATCTTCACTTTCTTGGCCCGACTGGAGGACATGCTCGCTGCTGCCGTGGCTGGGCTGACACGGCCGCGGCCGGAGCGCCCGCCCCGGGAGGAGCCGGCGGGAGGAGCGGGAGGAAGGAGGTGGAGCGAGGAGCCGGCGTGAGGGAGCGGCCAGAGGAGGAGGTGGCGGGAGGAAGGAGGTGCAGTTGCAGTGAGCAGCCGGAGGGAGGGAGGGAGGGAGAGGCCAGAGGAGCCCCGCGCGCCCCCGACGCAGGACAAGCCCCGCCCACCTCCGCGCGCGCGAGCGGCCGGCTCTGCCCTTGCCACCGGATTGGCTGCGTGAGGGCGGCGCTTGGAGCCCCCTGGCGGCCGCGCTGGGAGCGGTGAGGGGAGCGGGAATGAGGGAGCCTGACAGAAATGTCGCTCCGTCAGAAAGCACCAAACACCACTTGTCTGGTGTCTACCTCAATTCAGAAGAAGACAAGTCTGCAGCAGAGGGCGTGTTCGTCGCCTGCCGCACTGGAGGGAGCCTGCTGGTCCAAGAGCGGCGTGTCTGGCCGTGCCTTTTAGCGGGGTTCTGCTCACAAACGGGATGTTTTGAGTACAATGCCCTCAGACAGCAGTGTGCTACTGCCAGGCCAACACCGGGACCAGGACCAGAGCAACAGGAACAGCCGTTCAGCCGGGCCTGAATTTCTGACACATAATTGCATTTATGTCCTAGCAAGTATCCTCCACATTGTCATGCCAGCCCTCTCCGTCCTTACTACCAATACAGTCTGATGAATAAAGAATCAAACGTCGTTTGCAGTGTCCTCTCCTGTGCCAGGACAACCTGTTGATTTTTTTTCTTCCTCTTCCTCGAGTGTGCCCTGAGCCTGGCTCCCACACGGGGCACGAGAAGGTCCCGTTCTGTCATAGTGGGCACTGGGGCACTGTGGGCTCCCCGTGTGTGTGCTGGTTTCTGGCTGTGTACACAGCTACTACACTGCCTCATCTGTCCTTTTCCTTTCCTCCTCAGTATTTAACTTATGACTCAGAGGGTGGATTTGTTTCCCTGTTCTCCGTGCATATTTTTTTCCAGCCTATACCAGTCCTTTGGCGCAGGTGTTTCTCCAGAGATACACAAAGACAAGACAGGTTTATTTTCCATATAAACTGTGACTGCTGCCAGAAAGCAAATATGTTCTATGTAGGCAAACACCCAGATTTCATTCCTGAATCCAGAACAAATCCATGCAACCAGGGCCTTGAGGTTGCATTTGGATTTTTAATTTTTTTTTCCTTAATTGATAAGGTCCAGACATAGCAAAACATAGAAAGGTATTTGAGGAGGATTTATAACAGCAGGGGGCCCTGCTGAGTATAGTAACAGTATCTAGTAAATAAATTAATGAATATACAAGTGAGCTCACAGAGATCTATGATAATACCCTAATTTTCTTAATAGAGCAAATAAAGCAGTCAGCAGTTCAACTACTCCTTAAAAAAAAAAAAGTTTTCCTTACTGAATGCAATCAAGGTTATTCCTAGCTAGAAAACTGATTTACCATACATGTATTTTTCATGTTATTCTATGTTTTAAGACATTATTTTTGAGTTCTGAAAGTCCAAAACTATTTCTTTTACATAATTTCAGAGGTTTAATCCAGCACTGAGATAAAAATAACAAATACCATTTTAAGGGTACAGGTACTTTCTCTCTTAACAGAGTCAAGGCACTTTGCAAGACCAAGCCCCACTTAAAATGTCTTTTACACCAATTTAGAATAGAAAATAAGAAAATTTTGCAAAGTTTCTATCTTATGAAAAGCTGCATGCGACTTTGTAAGTGCCTGATGTATTCTTTTCTTTGCTGCTGTCACCAGAGACCAGCAGAGCTGAATGGCCTGAGATGTTTCCACTGCCTGGCACATCAACTGCCTGCACATGGCAGTATTTTGGTGAGCAACTATAACCTTGCAAGGAAACAAAAATTCCAAAGTAGGAACAATCCACACATCTAATCCACCTTAGAGTGGGAGAGAGAAGCACTCCTGAGTTGTATTTCTGCTCAGCACTCCAGGCAATTTGGAAGCATCCTACTCTCCTGCAGCGTCCCCTGGGAGAGCTGACAGCCTTGGGCTCTGTCAGCCCCAATGTGCTGACAAAACACAGCAAATTGAGAAATTAAATTCCTAAAGTGCTGTGCAACCTTGTGTCAAAAAGGTTATAAAACACATCCTGGTGAAGTTAAACACATCTTAATTAGCCAGCTATAGTCAGCAGGGATATTATTCTTTCCACGGCCAAAGTACTATCGAGAGAATTCTTAAGTTATGCCTAAAATACAAGATTAGGATGCATGAGAGCAAAATTACAAATAATAGGAAGTGCTAGATTATAATATTTGCAATGTTACCATGAAGGAATTGAAGTTGTAATGGGACAGTATTCAACTGGCAAGAAGAATACACTGTATAAAAAAAATACAGTGCTTATACAGAAAAGCTTCAATCCTATTTTATATTTCTGATTTTGGTAATTTTGATAATAACAATAGTTTATAGTACTTCATAATGTTACTGTGCTTCTCACCAGTAGATTTCAGAGCAGCTGTAATCTGAGCCCCGTGAGTCCTTTCACAGGCAATCAAAGTCATGCCTAACAAGTCTTTTGAGATCCCATTACTTTGAATTTGGGCAAGACCAACATTTAAGTGGCACAAATGTTGGCTTTGTTCTCCAAGTACAGCTAAATATTGAGTGTTTCTCAATTGCAAAACATTTTTAAATTCACAATGTTGTTAAGCATTGATGCCTCTTGGTTTCAGGAAGCCCAGGCTTAGGCTGGCTCCTGCCTCTGGCTCAGCTGAGCACATTAATATAGTTTCACCAAAAGCAGCTTACATTATTTTCATAGAACATCTTTTCAATTAGTTCTTATGAAGAGAATTCAATAGATTAATTTACACATTCCATCTGAGTTTGGTTTTTGGGTGGAAAGTTGGGCTTTTTTTTTCTCTTTATCATGAGATAAGTTGTTAAACATTAAGGTATGAAGTCACTTAACTGGCACTTTTGCAGTGGACTGCATTGAGCTTTGCACCAAATCTTAAAGTTTTATGTGCAGTTTGAAGAACAGTATAAATAGTCATTTCTCTAAAGATACTCCTTATATTCTGAACTACTACCATGAGCAGTAGTCCACAGTAAAAAAACCACATCCTCCTTACTTGTACAACACAGAATACAGAAAACCTTGCTCTTTTTGTCTGAATAAACCTGGTTATAATAATGCAGTTTCCATTTATTTAGTGTGCTCAAAGATTCCCAAATATCATTAAAAACACTTTGGCATTTTAAGCTATTGAGAGCAGTTTTCTATCCAGCGTCTTTGTTTCAATGGAACAGCAGCAGCAGCAGAATGAATGCTCAGTTACCACATGTCATTATTGTAATCATGGGGTTTAAACCATGCAACTATTCATGGCAAAGCAGCTTGCTGAAGGTCTGTCAGACTGGAACATGTGACAGCAGCTGTTATTCTGTTTATCACCCTCATTTCTCCAAGTCTCCATCTACCTTTCCATGTATTTATACATTTGCTGCCGTTCTGTATCTCTAGCTTGGCACCATCAACATGAAATTCATTATTTTAGCTTCTTATAACTGCAAGAAAAGCAGCTTGTGTCTTTATGACTAGAGGTAGAACACAACATGGAACCTTGGTAAGCAGCACGGTCCACCTTCAGTGTCTGGTTTGTCTGAAACTTGTGTTCATATGATCTGCACATTCATTTAGGAACAACTTTGCCTCAACGTGGCAAGTTCAACCTACACTATTTACTTTCAGGAAAGCATCTGTATTAAAATAACCTTTGGAGACACATTTACCACCTGTAAAGAGAGAGATACGTTTCTCTAACACCATACTGCATTTACCATGGAAAGGCTTTGTTTCATCCCATTTATTTCCTGTGTGCATTTTTAAGAAATTACCCAGATTACTGAATTCCAGTTTTGCAAATATTTATTCCAATGTTCTACGAGAACCATTTTGGCTTGTGCCAAGTGCATTTGCAGGTGTCGAGCCTCCGTCCAAGGCTGCCTGTGTTACACAGTAACCAGCACCCTTATAGAATTTGCAAGCAAGGTCTGAGGGTTGCTTGGATTGTCACCAGTGCAGGGCCAGAGGTGTCAGGGGATCTGTGCCTTTCCTTGTGGGGGATCAGGCAGACTGGGGGCAGTGCTGGCTGGACACTTTCTGCTAGGCCAGCTCTTTGTGGGGGGCGGATCGGGGGTGGAACAGCAGCGTGTGGACCAAGAGCAAAGGTTAACTTGTGTTCTTCCCCCAGCAAAATTAATGTTTCCAGATTACAAACCAAACTCTGATCCTTAATAGTCTGAGCAGCATTTCAGCCCTGATTTCTAAGGAACCATGAAATACACTTAAATCAAGATACCTGGGAAGTCTACTTGTATCCACTGAATGTAAATATCAGAATTTAAAATAATTTTAACATTTCAGATCATCTGATAAAAGCTTACTATAAAATCCAATCTGGTTTTGTGGTAAATCCAACCTTGACATGTCTTACCACAGCTTGAAATATTTTCTTCTGAACTACTTTTTATCAAACCTAGAAAAAAGGGACATGACACCATTAATTATCGAGCTGCCAGATTCAGAGAGCACTCAGTTTTCCAGATACACAATTGATGACAACTTTAAAAGTAAAGTGTCAAAACATACAGGCTCCAAAACCTGACATTTCAAAAGTTAAAAAGGCTTATGGGAAAAAAATCAGATGCAGTATCCTGGAACAGCTGCTGCGGCTTCGAGTAAACAAAAATGGACTTCTTGGAACGTGAATTTCTAACAGAGCACTCTATTGGGTCATTCTGTGGGCAGAATTTTGGAGGGAGGACAAGCAGGGCCAGAAACACTCAACATGGCCTTCGCAAACTGAACAGTAAACAAGAAAAAGCTCTTAGTAAAATCAGTACAATGACTGGAAACAAAAAACAAATGAGTTTTCTGCACCACCTCAAGAATGTTCCTTCAGCACAAAAAAATTTCCATCTCTGTTATTTTGTTAACTATGAATTGCCTAAAATCCTCAAGCAGCAATTATTTTTAAATTAACACAAAGCAAGTGCTGAAAAATATTGCACTTAAAATAGAATGAGACTGGAGCAAATTACTAGTGATACTAAAGACAATGGCAAGCAGAAGCTTGTTAGAAAGAAGAAATAGTAAAGACAGAAAAAAAGACTAAAGACATAATTGTATGTAATGAAATAAAATCAGACACACCAAAAGCAGCTTCCTTGCTATTCATCAGCCAAGGAAAACACCAAAACAGAACAGAACCCAAGTCTCAAACCATCCAATTTAGGCACCTAAAATTAGGAAGCTGGTTTGCCATATTCTTGGCAAAAGAGAAAGTAAAAAGAAGGTTCTACGAAAACAATTCACAAATAAGGCTGATTTACTGCCCGGGCTCCTACTCAGGGAGGTAACATTAGGTCATAGGAATATTCCTGAGTGAATGATCCCTTATTCCACTCTCTGAGCACAAACAAGGAGGCTCTTCTGAGCACCCAGGATGGGTAAAAAGGGCCTTCTCCTCCTCAGGGCCAGCAAGGAGGAGAGAGCATTTACCTCTCTCTCCCCTGAATTCTGCTGCTGTATTTCATGGCAGACCTCCAGTCGTTTGCTATGAAAGCTGAACTGAACCCGGGAGATAAAAACATTTTCATCATCTGGAAACAATGAGGAAACTGTGAAAGAGGACCGGCTTGTTCCTGCGGGAGGCAAGGATCAGGAGCAAATGCTCCCCTGGCAGAGTGACAGGGTGAGGGACGGGGCTCTGGCGCTCGCTCAGCCTCGCTGCCTGCCCGACTCCAGAGCCGCTCTCCAGCAGCCCCGCAACAGGTGACGGACCCACGGCAGAGCCACGGCAGAGCCCACGGCAGAGCCACGGCAGAGCCACGGCAGAGCCCACGGCAGAGCCCACGGCAGAGACACCGCCCCGCACTGCCAGCGCTGCCAAGCCAGCGCAGGCGGCCTTTCCCCACGGACAGCGGAGAGCCAGCGTGGGCAACGCTGCGCTTCTCACACCCAGAGCAGAAAAGCACACCCAGACAAAGGGAGCGCTCCGTGCGCGGCCAGCCGGCGGCACCGCGGCTCCGAGCGGCAGCGAAGCGCTCCCTAGCACCGAGAACACTTGGCTTTGCCGTTCCCTTAGGAAAATGCCCCCGAGTCGCTCTGACCCCGGTTCCCCCCGCATCTCCAGCAGCGGGAGCGCGCCCCGCCCTGCAGACAATGCGGGAGCGGCCCGGGGAGGCCTCTGGATGCGGTAGTTCCCTTCCCATCACCTGATGCCGTGGGCAGGCGCAGCCGGGACTACAGCCCCCGCCAGGCAGCGCGCCCGCAGCCCGGCTGGTGCAATCACACCTTAGCACGCCCCGGGGCCGGGGCCAGCGCCGGCTGGGAAAAGGATGGGTTTGCCCGGGACTCTTCCAGAGCACTAGCGCGGGCACTTCTGTCGGGGCAGGGGACTGCAGCGCTATTCGGGTGCAATGGTGTTTTCTATTTCTGCTCCTGTGGTGGCATCGCAGCACTGCAAGATCAGTTGTATCCATTGCAGTTAAGTTTGCGGGATCTGGACATGAGAGGATCGAGCGTGTACGTGTAACTGTGCCAGCTCTTCGGCATTTCTCCTGACCGCACCTCCTGCTCGCGTGCATCTGACTAGCGCCCGGTTCCGGCTACAAAATACACCGATCCCCAGCACTTGTATCCTTCATCTGGTTGTGGGAACTGCCCGAACGACCATGCATCGGTTTGTCTTGGTTGCCAGGCAAGCTGCGGCGCGGCTGTGCGGCCGCGGGCCGGGGGGCTGCCGGGGCGGAAGGACGGACATGGCTCTGCGCTGCGCCGCTTCGCTGGCGGCCGGCCGGCAGCCGCGGGGTCCCCGGCGGGAGGGGACGGTGCGCTGGAGCAGCGCTGCCAAGGCCTCCGCCGTGAAGATCAACGAGAAGGCGAGCAGGGAGAAGATCCTGACGCTGGAGTCCATGAACCCGCAAGTGAAGGCGGTGGAATACGCGGTGCGCGGCCCCATCGTTCTGAAAGCCGGGGAGATCGAGAAGGAGCTGCGGAAGGTGAGGCAGGGGCGGCGGGGCGGGGCAGGGCAGGGCAGGGCGCGCTCCCGCAGCCGCACCGGCGCTGCCCCGGGCGCTCCTCCGCCGCCGCTCCCGGCTGGGGATGTCGCGGGGCTCGGAGGGGACGTGACACCCCGCGGGGCTGAGACGTGACCCTGTGGAAGCCTCGGGAAAGCGGGAGGGAGGCACCACTAGTGCCGCTGCAGGGCTTCCTACCAAGTTAAAAACTCTCGGAGCACAGCAGCGTTTTCCCCATCCCTCTGCTGGCCCGAGCCGTGGCCGGCCCCGCTGTGCCCGGCCCCGGCCCCGCTCCTGCGGCACCCCCGGCCCCGCGCCCCTTCCCACGGGAGGCGGCAGAGGCGCGAAACAAAGGAACCCTCCGGCCGGCTACTGTTTATCTGCTGTCACAGGCTGCCTAAGGCAGATACGGGACACCCCCATAAAGCACGGTTTACATTTCTCCGGCCGCTTTGACCCTTTGCTGCAATCCCGTGTCCTTTGTGTTATACAAGGGGGTGAGTGACCAGCTTTCATCATACTGACAGAGCATTTAAGTCGTTCGTGAGGATTTTAGAGATCCTGCCTTGGCCGGGCAGGGAGGCACCGGGCTCCTGACAGGCGAGCTGGCCCGGCTCTCCCGGCGCTGCTCTGGATCGGCCAAGGAGATCCCAGATAATGTGCTCCGGACAAACCTTCAGAGCACAAACACTCAGTAACGCTGCCCAAAGTTGTAGGTGGTTGGTACTCTTTGGCAGATCAGAAAATAAAGCAGATCCTAAGGGTCTGGGCCAATATGTGCTAAATAAAGCGTCCAAATCAGTCAGTGCTTATATTTTGCTCTTCATATTTCTTTCTTATTCCTTGAGTATTGGAAAAAAAGATAAAGAACCCCCCCTTAGCAATACAGACATGGCTTTTTGCCTCTACTGTTCAAACCACAGCTTCCCCTCTCATCACAAGGACACACTTATTTTTCTTTTGATGAAGCATCTGGCAGAGTAGTTTTTCTATAATTTTAGATATTATTCCATGCTGTCACTGCTTTAGAGAGTCTTTCTAATACCTTATTACAGGTGCTGCAAGACCATTTTCATTAGCTCATGTAAAGTGCTTTGAACAAAATCATGCTACAGCAATTCTAACCATGAGAGATTAATTCTCTGGTCTTAATGTTACTTGGTTCCCCTTGTTTTAGAAGGTGAAGCATGTTTTCAGTTCACTGTAGTATATGCATCAACTATTTATGTCTAACTCAATAATTATTACAAACAGCTTTTTTTTTTTTTTTTTTTTTTTTTTTAGAATTTCACTTTAAAACTTCAGAGTGGTGATGGAGAATTAATTTTGGAACATTTGTTTTGATTTTTGCCATAAAACTTGTTTATAAAGGTATCATTGTGTTTATGCAATTAGGTTCCCTAGTGGATGCATTTTCCAGAGTATAAAATCTTCCAGTGTTCTCACTGAGTATGTTTGTTTTCAAGTTAACATCACAGAGCAGGAGATATTACTTGACAAAACAAATATAAAAGGCCCTTCACAAACTCCTCCCAAACTGCTTACTCCAGTTACCAGCTGAATCACTGGCAGAAAGAATAATCTACTGTGCACTTCTGAAAAAATATAACAGCAAATCATTGGCAATTACTTTATTAAAAGATTTTTATGTCAGTTTAGTGTTGTGCTTACTTATGTGGCATTTTCCATTAATTTTTTTTTTTTCTTTCCTGGAACTGGTCTCATAAAATAATGTTTGCCATTGATAATGGCTACCAGCATTCCTAGAGGTGACTATGCTTTAACACAAGCAAGGCAAACAAACCTCCCAGCTGGCAGGGAAAGAGGACAAAATTACTACAAAAGTTGAGACAGTGTATCTGCTGAGAACACTAATCAACTTCAGTAGAAATCCTTTACTTGCTTACACACTTCTCAAGTTACTCATTCCTCTTTGCTTTTCTGAGAAAAATACTGTTATTCATTCTCTTGTTTAATCAAGCTGTCTGTGAAAGCATACATTGTTGAGTAATACCTAGGTTCATTATAAGTAAAGTATTGTAGGTTATCTAATTGTCTGGGTTTTGTGTGTGTGTGTCTGAAATTTAATTCTGTGTGCTCACACATTAATAACACTTCTTTGTTTCCTTTTTATTAAGTTGTACAGCATTTTCTGTCCCTCTCAACCTTAACTCACAGGGTTAGGCCAGACACTGCCAGCAGAATTAACACTGTTGGATAAAAAGAAGAGGCTGAAGTAGTTTCCAGTTCAGGGAAGAGGAAGGAGATGCCCCACAGCATCTCTAGATCCACAGCCACTCTTCACTAACAGCAAGAATTGCCCCATATCACTCTTCTGTATCTGATGGGGAAGGAGCTTTGCACAGGCAGGAGAGCACAGGCTCCCTGGTGTGAGGTGGAAGCACTGCAGTGGCTGGGGGTAACAAGAACAGGCAGGGGTGAAGCAATGGCAGTAAATCTGCATTTATCCTCTTCTGCCCAGATGCCTTTAGGTGATTTGTTTCTGAACTAGAAGCCCCTAAATGCAGCCATTGTATGTAATCAGATGTGATAGAGGCTTTCCCTGTTTAAACTTTGTTCCATTTGGTTACTCTTCATACTTGTTAATACTCATACAGCTGTTGTGGAGACTATAAAACAGCTACTTGAAGCTGTTTGCACAGTATAAGCTTTCATTTTCCTTCAGGTTTGTTCTGCTGTCTCAGATCCCAAAGAGCACTCCTCTGTTATTCTCTCTGGTACTTGCTGCTTCTCTATATTAACTGCAAATGATCACAACAGCAGCTGTAACTCCACAGTGCACACAGAAATAAGGGCTAAAATGTTACTCAAGAAGTCTCTGACTGGACAACTGAAGGGATATTCCTTAAAAGAACTAATAAAAGTGAGGCATTAGTTTTAGCTCTTGTGCCTAGGACTAAGCCAGTGTAGTAAAATACTCAATTAAAGCAGATTAAGATTGATTGCCCAATACAGGTGGGGCATGCTGTACCTGGATTTCACAAGTTTTGTTGGCTTGTGTCCTGTATTCATCTAGGTGGAAAATCAGGTCTTTGATCTACATTAAGTCTTTCAAGATGGAAATCTTCATGCAAAATCAGTGATTGGATTACTTTCCTGAGCCTTTTTTTCATAATTTTGAAATTGTGTCATACTTTGAAAGTAAAAACCCTTTTTCTCTTTCTCTTTGCTGTTGGTAGCAATCAGCTAATTCTGACATACTAAGATGACAAAGAATTGATTCCAACCATTTTCCTTGGTGTTTCTGGCAACTTCTTAAAGCAAGCTAGAACACAGACATATTTTAATAAAGGATTACACTCTAAATAGAACTCAATCAAATAAGACCTTTTTTTCTACCCCCTTTGTGTAGACTTGCTAACAAGTGGCCATTGTATCAAGTGTTGACTTCAATTACATTTCAGATGAGAAATTTGCTCCTGAATACAAATTCAATGCAGGAATAAAGCAAGCTCTAAGAGCTCTTCTCTTTACCTGATCAGTAATAACAAACTAACTTATCTTTACACAGGCAGGACACATACCTGATTTGTTGCTTTGCATTCATACTAATTTTAATTGACCTTGTTGTGGAAAATCCCTTCATGTCTGTCACTCTGACATTTCACTTATACTCTCCTTTTTTCCCCAGTTCCTGATTGGGTTGTACACCATGTCGAGATCTGTGTCAGGTTCAGCTGCCTTACATCTCCTTGCAAGACGTGCATATCAAACAGCATTTCAGGATCACAGGTCAGCTCAGGTGGCATTGGAAGCAGGGCCTGGCCCAGTGTAAGGCACACAAGGTCCTTCCAAACTTTGAAGCTACTGAAAGAGAATTGTAGGGTGCAAAAGGGGAGAGGGATGGTGTGCAGGGATATATTGGTAGCATGTAGGCAATTCCTTCACACTGCACAGGTGGGTAACACATCCCAGCCCTGGGCCTGGAGCCATGGGCCTTCACTGGCATTTTACAGTTTCTATACACTAAAGCCCCTATTTTTCTGCTACCTTTACAGCAAAAGGGTTGTACATTCATCTCCTGTGCCCACGCTTTTCATTTGCATAACTATTTCACGTTTATTCAAGCCACTTGTTCACTCCCTACATTGTTATTTAGACAATAAAACTACCAAAATCCTTCTACTTAGGTAGCTGAAATCTCAGGCAGCTTCTGCTAAAGTATTTTGGTTAAAATACTGTAGAGCTTTTTTTCTTTTTTTGTCCCCTCACTAATTCATCAGACTTTTAAATTGAATAGAAAAAATCTGACATGGAATCCAGCCTTAATTGTGAATGTGAGTTGACTGTGTCCCTGGAAGTTTTGGAAAGATAAAACACAATTTAGACAATGACATGCAGAAATATAATTTAACATGCCAAGAAAAAGATACAAGATTGACTGGTATACCCAGTAATGAAAGATGTTAAGGTTAAATTACCATCCTATAATTTTCTGCTTTGAATACGTGACTGTGTGCACACGAAGGAAGTATCTTCCAGGCAAGAGCATCTGACCTCATTAAGACAGAACTGTTGTTCCTCAGTTGTCTGTACATGTTGCATACATAAGTATAAATCTGTAGTAAAACCCATGCTTTTTAAGACACCAAAAACTACTGGAGATGAAGGTGAAAGAAAACTGGTTTCAAGAGTACAATTATCAAAATCGTGTGTTCAGAAGCTCACAACCCACAGAATCCAGTTTTTGATATTTTCTGGTTGAATACATTAGCAACATTTATTCTAAAATAGACCTTTTACAGTAACTCTCCAAGTTAAGAGTCTTAATGTCTAATCACTTTCTAATGAGCATTATTTTAATTCTGTCATTTAACTCTGTTATGAAATCTAGTGGTTTATCTATATAGGCAAAAATTTTGGATGCAAATCCACTTCGACCAATGTGTCCTGTTCTGTAATCTCAGAATCAGATCTGCCAATTAATGGTCAGTCCCACCCATTGTCTCATGTGATATGAGGGGCATGCAAGTCATCACTGCCGTTTTGAATAAAAATCCAGAATTTGCCTTCTCCTTCCTCCCCAAAACAGCTCATGTCAGCTTGAATTACACAAGCATAATACGAACTCAAAGCCTTAATCCATGGTAAGCAGGTCAGGTTTATTTTTCTGCTGTGAGCTGTTTTAATAAAAAGATTGGAATGCTAATTCAGGTCTTCAGGTCCCTATTAGTTAAGGGCCTCTGGGCAGTGCTTTCTTGGCCTCTTGAGAGGAGGAGAGAAAAAAGCAAGCAAGTAACTTGGCTACTTTAGCATAGATCTCAGCTATGCTGAAATGTTTGGGTTTGCCAGCTCTGATTGTAGAGCTTGTTTGTGCAAGTCACAGCAAAAGCAGTCTCAAGGAAACAGTACAGTGTTTCAGAGTGTGATGTTACTGCCTGATAACCATCAAGAGGAGGCACAAAGCACTGGCGATGAAAATGAAACAATTGGGAGCAGCCAGGAGCAGGCAAAGTCTGAAATTCAGAAATAGCTGTAATACCACGGTTCTCTTCTGGGATTAAAAGCAGCTCACATTTTTGTGGCCTCCTCAAGGGAGCTCTTTTCAATTCTTTCCTATTGCCACTACTAAATCCACACATGCTCTCTCCAGAGTGATGGTTTTCCTTTGAAATTTGCTGAAGATTTAACAAAGACAGTGTCAGGTCAGTTTGTACCATTCTTTACTCTTTCTGGGCACGGTGGTATTTTGGAGTTTGCCAACACTGTCAGATGGTACCTTTGTAAAGGGAGCCTCCAGGTACACTAAAACTTCTAAGAGACAAAGCAGCTTCTGGCAGGGCATTGCCCTCATGTAGTTCTTTGGGGTGGTGTGTGTTCTGGCATCACATTGCTTCTTTGATCAAGCAATTCTCCCAACACTTCTTGCATCATGACTCTTTCCTTGAGAGACAGCTCATAATTTCATGCTGTTCTTCTTTCCTGATGGGTTTCCTGAGGCTCTGGGGATGTCTAGGGGAAGAGGAAGCTTCCCCAAACCTGGTTAACAGCATAAAGATTTCTGTTGACTTTGCACCAGTGAGTTCTTGCTCATGTATAAAAGTCCCTTCTCCCAACTTTGTGTGATATTTAGATACAGTTGTTAGAATAATTGTGTCTGGCTTGCTTCAGGTTTCATCAGGTTTCTTAAATGATGCAGTTCTCCTAAAAAAGCATAGAGACAGAAGTAACAGTTGAAGGAAGTAATTTCCAAAGAGCATATTCCAAATCCTGGAAGATTCTTTTATTCCATTAAAATCCTTTAATTATCCAGAAGATGGCTACTAAAAGACAGTATATATTTTCGTATTTTCTCTTTTACATGTGGAGGTGCAAGATGGCTTCTACAGCTTTAAAAAAGGCCTACTGTCATGGATCTGTTTGCTAATACTGTCAGAGGAGTGGCAGGAGCCTGGCCTTGTTCTGAGCTGAAGCTGAATCACGTTGTGAGCACAGTGTGAGGTGCCGCCAAAGGCAGGAGGCTGGGGCAGAGCTTGTTTTGTAGGTCTGGGCATTTCTTCTCCTCCTTGATGTGGTTTATACCCTCTTCACAAGGCAGGAGAATCCATCTGGAACTTACTGCTCACGAGTTTGTTATTAGAGCTCCTGTTATGCAAGCTTCCCTTTTGCAAAGCTCTGCCAGCTTCAGTGCGGCCGGGCAGCCCCTGGAGCACACCTTGCAGGCCTGCTGCACCCAGACAGAGGGAGGCCATGGCACACTGGCAAGTGTGCTGGGGGATCCCTAGAGGAGAGCAAAACAACTCCAGTGGCCCAGTTCCTGTCCCGCTCTGTGTTCCTTGGCTTGCAGGGACATAACTTGTCTCAGCTCAGGTGTGCTGCTGACATAGTTAAAGACTGCTTAGCCTTCTGCAGTGAAATAAATCTATGACCTGTTGCAGCCTTTTCCTGCTGCTCTACAGTTTGATACTGAGGTTATCAACATGACATTCACATTTCCTCCTTTCATACAGATCTTTCCACATATCTTCCAAAAAGTATTTGGCATAACCCTCCCCTTGGATGCCCACACCCATTGCCACAGGAGAAGCCTTGACACAAGTAGCTGGTGACTGATGCTGCTCTGTCTGAAGGGTCTGAGCAGAATTCTGCCTTGAACCCACCTGCAGAGTCTCAGGCGCTGTCTAGACTCCCCTTGCTGCCAGCTTCTGATAGCCCTGCTTTGAGACTTTGACCCATTAACATTCGGCACTTGTTCTTGCCTGTTGTTGTTTTCTGTTCCTTCTTTTTGAAACGGTAGGATGGGACTTTTTGTTCTAAAAAACTTGTTTAGATTTTTTTTAAAGAACTTGTTTAGCACTTCTTGTTCTAAACTAAATCTGAGCAACTTCTGGCACTCTTTTTTTTCCCATAGAGAGACTGGAAATCAAGTAATAGAAAAATACTAAGTGGTCATAGCAATTTTTGTATAGATGTCACTAGGAGAGATTAGGCAAGTCTCATGAAGACAGTTCTAAAGCTGGTATTATCTCATTGTCAGGGAGGGAAAAGGCTCCAGTTATTTAAAAGCATTTCTCTTTTGAAAGACAAAAAAGACAACAGCTCTTGTGGCTGAGACCAAGAAATACAAATTAGTCAAGAGAACCATGGGCCTTTAAGCCCAAGTGGGAACTGTGTGTACCACACAGAAAATACAGCATTCCTTCTCTAACCAGATTTTATGGTGAAAGAACTATTGTGTATGGTTTGCTATTTGTTCCAGATCCATCATTTCAGAAGCAAAGGGAGTGTGGGGTTTGTGGAGTAGGTGTTGATTCTATACTTGCAGTGATGGGAAGAACACTGAGTTTGGCCCTAGTAAAGATATAAATGGCATCAGTGCTAATAAGCTCCAACATTAGTTGTGATAAATATGACATAGGCACCAAAAAGGTCTGTTACCTTTGTTTTAAAGTCTGTACCACTATAAAAACTCCACAAGTACATTATGAAATGCCAGGTTCCTTTCAGCATTTCACTAACCAAAGAAGCAGCTTTTTTTTTAAATTGCAGAGCACAGCAGTATTTGTGAGCAAAAAAATCTAATTAGTCTAATGTAAGGTATTTCTATTATTAGGGAATTGGTTTGTTTTGGTTTTAATCTGATAAACTGGAGTATTTCTGTTTCATGTTTCTGTGTTCTCAGACTGCCTAACTTTAGGCAAAGAAAGTATCATCCATATTCCTTAACAGATTTGTATTACTTTGCAAATCTAGTGGAACTGTTTCAATATTCTGCAAGGACCAAATGCAACCAAAATACGAGGGGATTTTTCTTCATTTCAAGCAAATTGAATTTGTTCTTCTACATACACCTTTCTCTTCCTTTTTATTTGTGGTTAGAATGAAACAGTGTTGTGCTGTCAGTGGACCCCAGATAGCTTTAAGAGAACACATTTTTAGCTGTTTGCATTACTTATAAATTACTAAACTTCAGCCTCAGATAAATGTAATGTCTATCTGACATCCCTATTTCTAATTTTTTATTTAGAGCTGATATGCAGCTCTTAATCTGGGGGCTCACTTAGATCAACAAGCATAAAAGCAAATGATTTGATGGACTCATTATGTCACTTTCAATTATTTTAAGTGATTTTTTTTCAATTTCTGCTAAATGTAAGGCCATATAGGTATGGTAATATGTTATAGGTATTTTTCTACAGAAAACTGATCAGTCTGATTTTGCAGTTCCTTAGTCCATGTGACAATTCTGTCACTGTTAGGATGCCTCCCTACTATCTCTGAAATATACATTAGAACAACTCTAAATTTATCATTGCCTCTCTCACTTATTCTTCTTGTAATGTTGGCCTTTACTTTCAGTTAATCTTTTTTATTTAAACCACTGGCAGTTTTTTCAATCAGTCAGTGCCTTGCCTTTTTGATGCCCTTATTTTGTTTCACTTTTTAAAGAGCTGTGATTGCTAATCAACATTCATTAATTTCTTTCCCTGTGTTCTCATGATGTATTCAGTTTCTCACAGGAAAAATGGCTGTCTGTTCAGATTTTGGAGACTAGGAAGCTTTTAAATATTCATGGTGATTATTTAGCACTTCCTGTTTATCATACAGAGTCTCACTGTGATATATTTTGTGAAACATTTCTACATGGAAAAGTGGGGCCATCATACAAGGAATACTTAATCTAAGTATAAAATAAATAAGCAAGAAGTATCTTTACTGTTTTTACACTCAAAGAACTAAAGGTCTTGAGGTTTCTTTTATTGGTGGTTTTCTTTTTTGCTTTTTGACTGATCCATCCCTCCCTTGGGTGGCAAAGAAGTTGCTCTAATACTGACAATTCAAAATGTCTTTTTTTCATCTTTTCTACTTCAATATGTAGTTTCCAGCCAAGTCAGTCTTCTACTTGCAGCTAGCAGAAAAATAAAAGCCAGCCTATCATTTAAAAATGTGTCACAGTCAACAAAATTTCTGTAACCATTAAGATTTCCTGGCAGTGTTGTATAAGAAATGCATTAAGCTTTATATTAAACACTGTAGTTGTTCTGAGATCAGGCACTGTTTAGTTACAGCCACAAAACAAATACTAAAAAAGAATCTTCTACTACAGCCCTAACAAAACATTCTGAATGATTCCTTTCTAGGGAATCAAAAAACCTTTTACTGAAGTGATTAAAGCCAACATTGGAGATGCACATGCAATGGGACAGAGACCAATCACCTTCCTCCGTCAGGTAAGACTACTATAAAATATTATTATTCATTTTTTATTAGAATGCCTTAAAGCTGTCTGATATAGGTATTAGTATAATTGATTCCCTAGATGCAATTAGACTTAAAATAGTTCTTTTGTAAAGAATTTTAAATGTTCATTTCTGAGCCAAAGTCCTATTGTTTGCTGGTTGTCCTCTTGTAACACAGTAGCTTTCCTTAGTTTCCATATCATTCCCCACCCACATTTTTCCTGCCACTTCTGTGTTATCAGTCAGCACATTCATTATCAATAATGCTCTTCAAGAAAGGAAGTGGTTCTCTTTAAAGAAAAAAACAAAAGCCTTTCTTCATCTGAGAGAATACTTTGAAATCTGCACGTAGCTGGGTTCAACTACTTGCACTGTATCTCATTTTGCACATTTTACCTCTGGGCAAGCTAATTGGCAAGTTAACTTTTAGGAAAGATTACAACAGAATTCATATTTGTACATTATTCCTGAAACACAAGGATAAAGTGAGTATTATCTTATTTACTGAGTATCCCTCACACCCTCATGTAAACTCCTCTGTCTATAATAATGTAAATTCAGAGAGTTCCAGGACAAACTGAAGCCTTATCAAACTGAGGGTCCAGGTGATGAGAATATAAAATGGAGCTATGCAGCATACTAGGGAGACGACTTCTTATCAATTATTCAAATGTATTACATGTTATTTCAATGTTATTAAATAAAATGGGAAATCCTTTCTCCCCATGACTGTGTGCACACATGGATTAATTCATTGTCATTGCCCCACAAGGTGACAACAGCCTATCCATACTACACCATTTGAGCATAAAAATGAGAGAGACTGGAATAAATTAAGCTGATCTCAAGAGAGACCTCTCAATTCTTTGTGTCTTACATTCCTTCATTAACTTAATTCTGCTGGGTTGTGTTTCTACTTTTACTATGTTCTATATCACCACTTCTTTTTTTAATTAAATATTTCCCATGAATTCAAGTCAGTAAGAACTAGAAGTTATTTTGTGGAAGGATTATTAGAACATGCCACTATGCCTTCAAAATTTGATTGTATTTCTCAGTTCTGTTCCATATTTAAAATCTTGATTTCTTGTCAATAAAAGTGAGCTAGTAATACACAAAGAGTGGAGGATAGAGCTGCTTAGAGATAACATAGGAATAGTTAACTGTGCTTTATTGTGTTTGCACTATGCTTAGCTCACCTGGAATCTTCACTGTCTGTAATACAAATAGTTAATAATTCTAGAACTGTTTTTATCAGCTTAACTTGGAACCTGATAAGATTTTTTTCTCTTCTGTGAGAACAACCCTTTAAAAAAACAACTGCAAACTCTTCCTCAATAACCCGTGTTTTTAATTAGCCAGTATTTGTGATCTTCATTTCCAAGGGAAGTTAACATAATATCATCAACTTAAACTAACCACTGAAAAGTGGCCAATTGACTTGTTCTTGGCCCTGCAGGTAGTGGCCCTGTGTACGTACCCAAACCTGCTGGACAGCCCGAGCTTTCCGGAAGACGCCAAAAAGCGCGCCAGGCGGATCTTGCAGGGCTGTGGAGGAAACAGCTTAGGTAAGGCTCTGTTCTGGTGTTAGGAGCAGCACAGGTGGTTCAACACCTGCAGCTGATGGGGGCAGGTTTGCAGTGTGACCTGCAGACGGTGACCAGTGGTGCAAATTTTTGGTAGGACTTGTCACAGAGGAGAGGGTTATACATCCCTTGCCACACTGACATCTAGGCATAACTCTAAATGGAATGCTGAGGGGGTTTTGTGCCAGCAAAGTGGCAGAGAATGAAGCTCTGTTCTGTTGGTATGACATTTCTTAATCCAGTTTTTGTGCCAGGAAAGTGGCAGAGAGTACTAATGAAGCTCTGTTCTGTTGGTATGACATCTCTTAATCCAGGGCTCTGTCTCCTACTGAGACTAGGTGGAGGGTTTTACAGTTTTTACCTTCTCCAGTTGTTTCTCTGCCAAGGAGCTCACTGTCCCTGTAATGCTGGTGTCAACAAACAATATATGTCCATCTCAGCTGATCCAGAGCACACTCCTGGAACCTAATTTTGAACCATCAGTTCAAGTATGTTTTCTGGGGTATCAGGAACTCAGGTTCCAAGGTGATAATCCTCTGCCAAAGGAAAGCTACACTGATGAAAGTCTTTTACTTTGCTGAGATAGTTTTAACTGAAGGTCAAAGCTCTGTTTCTCCAAGGTAAAATAACTCTTGAAAGAACTACAGAGCTCTGTTCTTCAACCACTGTTCCTACAAGAGTGCACATGTCATATCCACATAAGTACAAACTTTGCATATTCAGTAGAAAGGAAGTGGAAGAGACAATTTCTCATCTAGTGACTGTGCTGCCTACCTGTACCTGGCAAATGCCATGAGAATTTCTACTCTGCAGATACTGCTACAGCTGCTGGGTGCAGCAAAGAATCTGGCACACTTACCTTTTTTCAAGTAGGCAAACAATGACATTTCAGAGGACTTATTACAGTAATTAGCATATTTCTTAATCTTTGTGATGGCAGTTCCTATTTGCACGGGTATATTTACTTAATAAAATAAACAAAACATAATAAAATAAACAAAACATAAACAGTGATTGCATTAGCAGTATTTCAAGCTTGGACTATTCTTAACAACACAGCCTAATACAGAATGTATTTTATCTTCACCTTCTTTGTATTAGTTTGTCTTTTAAGGTAGACAATTAAAAACAAATTTGTCAAAACTGAGAAGTTCCTCTAGCTTAATGGATCCCTTTCTTGTCTTTGGAACAATAAATCCACATAGTACTGTCAGCACATAGGAGTTACTAGGGATACATTTGAATTTTGACTCAGTCTTTCTTTGTAGTGATTGTCTAATTTAGGGATGTGGAAGGAGTTCTCAGAAAGAGCAGTCTTGACCCCTTGGTGCTCCCTTCCCCTTAAGGGCATGGTGGCATGGGACACCACAGCCCCATGTTATAAAGAATTCAGTCTTGCATAATATTTCAGAAGTATGTTCCTTTTTTTTCAGAAGATCACGGTTTTCCCATAATTTCTGTTAGCTCAGTAGATTCTGAGGAAGTAGGCCTGAAACAATTGCAGTAGTCATATAAGATGATAATTCTGAACACAGAATACACTGTTCATTTCAGTGGCTAAATTGAGGTTCTGGAGTCTAAATGTTTTTAATTTTGAAATTATTTATGCCAAGAACAACTGTACCTCTAAATTCCTGACAACTAGAACCACTGTAGACTTTACTGATGTGCTGTACTGGTTTCTGCTCCCTGTCCACCCTCCCTGGCTCCAGTACAGTGTGTCAGCCCCTCCTCTTGGCCTCTGCAGCTCATCAGCCTCTGTTCAGCCTCCCAAAACACACAGCCAGAGGCACAGGGACGTGCAGCTGAATGGAAGTCACCCCTGTCACTTTGTTGGTAGTCTGACAACTTACTGCTGTTCTCTTCATGGCTGAGAAGGAAAAATTGCCTTTCTTGTGAGAAAGCAAACATGAAAAACTGGCCCCGCTGTGTTGTGTTCAAAACCTTATTTTTCAACAAATTTGATAATTCAGCACAAAGGTGGAATCACTACATATGGTCAAAGCCATTTGAGGTGTTGCACCCATATCTATACCAGCCTATTTAAAAGTATTAATTGTAAAGTTAATATGAATATGAAATTTCCTCTGGAAGTGAACTAGAATGCCCTCACTTCCAATGAACATCCATTTGGCAAAACCCTACTCATGGTTTTGAGTCTCACTACTCCCAGGCCATGTATGAAGGCTCAGATGTGTCCTCAGCTTGTCTTGTGTCCAAACACTCTGGGATTCTACTGACATCACTTACTTTATGCATGTGGGATAATTGGAATATCTTTCCAGGCATTTGAGACATCTCTCCTGTATATAAAAATACATAATATATGCAGCAATTTGGGTTGGGTTTATTTATTTGCATCCCACAGTGCAAACATGGGTTCTAGTCAAAGCCATCAACGGAGTACAAGTGTAGAAGTGCAGTGCAATGAAATGTTCTGTATGTCCTCAGAGTGGTAAGACTCAGCACCCAATGGAGCACAAGACAGAAGGACAGCTTAGGTTTGTTCTCCTCCTTCAACAGCATCCTCCTGGCTGTGGTCAAACACCCATGTACAGACCCAATCTAACTTCTAGTCCTGTAAAAGTAAATGTTTAGGACATCAGGGAACTTTGTGCCCTGATTCACCATTTTATCCCATGCAATTGTGCAGTGCTTGCAAAGGTTCTTTGTCTTTTTAAGTCATGCTTTCACAGAAGTCCTACCAGGCAGACTACTAGCAGATAACTGAGTGATAACAGTTAAGTCGGGCATAATTATTCCACTCCACCCAACAAGCAAAGAAGATTTTGCAGCTTCCTGACAGTGTTCTAAAATAGATGTACACTTGTCACTTCTTTGTCCATCAGTCTTAGGCTTCATAGCTTGAATTCATTCCTCTCCTTGACCTAGGCTTATGTTTACTCTTTGTTTGTTGCACATTCTCAGCAGTGATGCACACAGGCATCTAACATCTCATTTTATTTACGATTATTAGTTGTGCTCTGTAAACTGCATATGAGATTATGGGGATTCTAGATATTTCTGCTGAAAAGTGGTTGTGGGAGATGCTGTGGGGGAAGGAGAGAAGCACTTTAAGATTTTTTTGGTTTCAGACTGTGGGAGAAAATGATTAGTTATTTTCGTGTTGCAAATAAAACCCTTATATTTATCATGGATTAAAAGAAATTACTTTCCTTTCTATTGCACGTGCTACCTCTGTTCCTTGTTCCCATTACTTAAATAGGAGTTTGTTTACATTCAGGAGTGCTTCCAACATAAAGAAAGCAACTGAAAGATAGTAAAAAAGGGATTGCTGTTCCAGTTTGCAAATAGGCTTGAAAACACTCTTTTTACCAGTCCAGTGTGCTATTTTTATATTTTAGTGATACTTATTGTCTTTGCCTACTTCCAAATTAATTCTTTTGCTCTATGAACAAACCAGCTCCCTATCCTACTCCATGGAAAAAAAAAGCAAACCCATCTTGGGGATCCATATAAATATGGCTCATATGTACAAACTGCTCCTTACATACTAGCTCAGGAGTTTTGCTGGTAACAGAAAATCTGATGTACATTGCACTCAATTCTCATCTCATTCTGTATTTTTCACAGGATCCTACACTGCCAGTCAAGGTATAAATTGCATCCGTGAAGATGTGGCATCATATATTGAAAGAAGAGATGGAGGGGTTCCTGCAGATCCAGATAACATTTACCTCACCACCGGGGCAAGTGATGGCATTTCTGTAAGTGTTAAAATGAAACCTGGTCCCTCTTGGTACAGACTGTTACCTCTGCAAATACAGATCCCTGTTGAACCTCTGGTCTCACAAAGTCCTGTGAGTTTCATCTGGCAGACGCTGAAGCCACATTCAATGAATATCCAATCCTGTGAACAAACCAGTGAGCCCTTGTGTGAATGTCAGGAGCCAGCTAAGAAGTGTGTGCAAAAATAAACACATAAAAACCACATAAATTGTACCTTTCTGTAGAGGTAATATGAAATGAGCTACAGGTGCCTAAATATAAATTTAGAAGATTCAGTGCATTCAGACTAAATGATGGTTGTTCTTAGTGGTTAAGACACATAAACACTGAAGATTAGAGGGTATCAGTCAGTGGAAGAGGGAAGAGGGAATAAACTTCAGCTCTTCTTCCAAGTAAACTCTGCTAGTGCAGATCAATGCCAGTGAAAATCCCAAAGATTGATTTCTCTTTGTGTATTTTAGTTTGTTTGAGAAAAACTTCCGGTTTTGTGTTTAATCAAAGTTCAAAGATGGTTAAGACAGGAATACCAGTCTCTATCAGACCGCTCCTTTACAGAGACACATTTCCTGACAGCGCAGCAGCAGTTTGGCTTTTGTGAAGGCAGCCTTTGACAGTGTGTTGGGGAAGGTGGTTTTTTAAAGGACATCTAGTGGCAGAGCTCAGAATGACAGCGATCCGGCAGAGGCAGCTCTCCGGAGCTCTGCAGTCCATTGGCTTTCCAGAGGTTTTGACACTGGCAGCTTGTCAGGAATGGCAGCACAGCACATCTGATCTGCACCATGCCGATTTGATTTCACCACTGATGTAAAGCCAGCACTACAACGAGTCTCATTCTTTGGCCCTTCTAAAGCTAAAAGAGCTATTGTTTCACACCTCAAGGGAGAGAGGGTGTTAAGGAGTTTTTAAATATGCATTTAGTCCTGATTATATGTTTTGGATTCTTGGTATTTTTATACTAGTGGTGGGTACAAAATTATGTTGATTATAAATCATTAGCTTAGCAGCTGAGTATGTGATGAGAGGCACAGAGCAGCAGATTTTGTACTAGAACCACAAAGAAACTAAAGGATACTGCTGCTGAGAGAAAAGATATTTTTGGGTTTAGATGCCAATTACATGCTGATAAGGATGCTTGCTTTGATTGCACCTGTACTTCAGAGTTCTCCCGTGGTTATAAAGGCAAGAAATCTCTCTGCTTCCTGCCCCTTGTGCACTGTTTTATTTAATTCACATGTAAAAAGCCTCCACATCACGCAGACACTGGGCACAAGGAAATTGTCTGGAGTGACCTTAGCACAAACATTACCTTTCTGCCTGTATCTTCTGGGCATAAGCTACATATGCCTTTATTTCCACCCCAAGACATGCAGACTTTGGTCTGTTCTGTTACTTGAAAATGAAAACATAATTGCTCCTGATGTAAAACAGATTTCTCTGTTCCAAGGGAGAATCTGCACAGGCCCCAGTTCTAATTTCTGGTTTTATTTATTGGTCTCTTATGGTTAATGAGATACAATGAATGGAAGGCAATAAGCAAGAATTAGCTAAAGCTTCTTTGCTTACAACAGGGCACAGCAAAAAAATAATGATCTTGATATTCCTGTTTCCAACTTGCCCTCTAGCCTTGTGCTCAGAATGGTTTTCCTAAATTTTGTAGTTGATCAGGCATGATCTTTGGAAGTTATGACATGAGAGGATTCCATTAAGCTTAGACCATCCTCACTCAGCCCGAAGCAACTTGAAATAAATAACTCTCTTTGACTATCTGCTTCTAGGACAGGAATCCACCTTAACTCTACACTTTTTTAGGAAGTTTAATAATTTATTCCAGAGACTATTATTAATTCTTGTGCGTGACCTTTTTTATTTTTTTAATTCCTCTTTTTTTCCCCAGGCAATTTTAAAGATCCTGACTTCAGGAGGTGGCAAATCCCGAACAGGAGTGATGATTCCTATTCCCCAGTATCCCTTATACTCAGCAGCCATCTCTGAACTGGATGCTATCCAGGTGAACTACTATTTGGATGAAGAAAATTGCTGGGCTC
Source organism: Onychostruthus taczanowskii (assembly GCF_017590055.1). Lineage (NCBI taxonomy): Eukaryota > Metazoa > Chordata > Aves > Passeriformes > Passeridae > Onychostruthus > Onychostruthus taczanowskii. Next base: position 643,533 of record NW_024499017.1, read on the forward strand.
TAAATGTGAACGAACTTCGCCGTGCCTTGAATGAAGCTAAGGCATATTGCAATCCAAAAGTCCTCTGCATCATCAACCCTGGAAATCCCACAGGTCTGTAGGAATTTTATTTAATGAAGAGGTTTAAAGACCATTTTCTTTCCTTTTTCATTCATTTGACATTGCAGGCAAATCCTAAGTACATATCAAATATGTCGAGCTGAATTCCAGAGATCAGTGCTTGAAGTAGGACAGACTTTACTTTTAGATACATATTTTCAGTGTCCTGGAGCTCCAGAAAGGAGGGAGAAGATTCATTTCACTGGATCCCCTTTGAAGCTGTTGCTTCCGCTGAAGTTTTCCAGACTTGTGGAATGACTTTCAGTCACTTTTGGTCTTTAGGAAAGATCTAGCCTCTGGCATGGCCTGTAGCCTCTTGGCTTCTGAGAGGCAATGACTGTAATAATGCAGAACTCAGGGGCAAGCCTCCCTCAGAATTTAGCTTTTTGAGTTGGTGAGAAGCTAGCTCCCTCCTAACCTTCATGCATGGGAGCATTTACAATGATTAGCTATACACAGAGTACTCTCAGTAAGTCCTTGATTGACTACTGTATCTCACACTCCCTTTGCTTGAGATGGAATAAGTTACCTTGTACCATAATTCTTCCAAAAATGCTCCTTAATTTCATATTTAGTGAACTGAATTCTAAAGTTCAGTAGCACTTTTCTGAGGAAGAGGGATATCTTCTTGAAAAGTTGGTAATCTAAGTATGTGTGGGTGAAAAGATTTGTATGTGTACACTCCACTAACTTTCTTCTTGCTTTAAAAATCAAACTACAGGACAGGTGCAAAACAGAAAGTGCATTGAAGATGTGATACACTTTGCATGGGAAGAAAAACTTTTTCTTCTGGCTGATGAGGTAATGAAATAATCTGTTCTCTCAAAAGCACAGCTAAGAGTACTCATATGAGGTATAATTTTGTTCCATGTGTGGTAGTGGTAATTTTTAAGTACAGGGAACAGACTCTCTGTTATCATATAAAGACATGAAAAGACATGCAAGATTCTTAATATCAAAGGATCAATATAACAGGTGGCTTTGAACTAGACAGAAAGTGTCAGGGACACAAGGAAGAACAAGGGGACACAAGGAAGAAAGTGTAGGGGACACAAGGAAGAACAAACCTAAAAACCTACTTGGTGCTCAGACCACTTCAAATGGAAGAAACAGAAGGAAAATCAATTTAAACATACAAGTAAAGGTTAGATCATCCAAAGAAGCTCTCTGTTCTCCAAAGGCCCAGCCTTTAAATGTGGTCACATCAGATAAAAAGTATCATTACAGTAACTATTACTTAACAAAGAACCTTGTGTCTTCTAACAGCTTTGAAGTTTTGAGTGTAAGGACTGTTTCTGCAGTTCAGATCTGCCTCTCTAAAAGGCCGTGTTTTATCCTTAGTTGGGGGAACAGAGCACATTAATGTCTTCTGACTGTTCAGGTTTACCAGGACAATGTGTACTCTGAAGGATGCCAGTTTCATTCCTTCAAAAAGATTCTGTATGAGATGGGACCCGAGTACTATAACAATGTTGAGCTGGCCTCTTTTCACTCCACCTCTAAGGGATACATGGGCGAGTAAGTCTGATTTAGTTTTTTTTTTATTTCATCTTCCTCATTAATCTGGTGGGACAGCGCTTTCATATTACTGACCTGAAGGTAATCCACCATAATTAATCCTCTATTAATTTTAACTAAAGACTATTAAGAAAAGAAAAACAAGCACAGAGTAATGGATTAACTCAGTGGTTTTCAAAGTACCAAATAATAAGTGTATTCAGACACCTAATGCCTCAGTCCCACAAAGGTGAAATCCTACAGTCCCAATCTGGACATGTGATAAAGGAAAATTGGCCTCCAACATTCAAGGGAACAGCTCAATAATCACTGGGATATTACAAATGTTTGGGTTTGGTTTTTTTGGGGAGGAGGACATGGAAGAAAAAGAATTTTTTGATTAAATGTATGCTGCTACAGCCATATGCTCTTGTTCTTAAGATTAAAGATCCATGTTAATTGTTAACTTGCCTACCAGGGAAGCTGCATGTCCACCTTTATCTCTGTATGGGATACTAGGACTTAATGACACGTCGTGCAGCTCCGTCTTACACCATATCAGTGTGGCAGCTGTTTCAACAAGCTGTATCTTAGCCATTGTGAGATTCTCATCAATTGTCTTTCCACTTCTGCAATCATTTGCATTGTTTTGTTGTATTTATAGGCTTGAAGTTAACCAATCTCTTCTGTTCACTTTGTCACAGATGTGGCTACAGAGGAGGTTACATGGAGGTCATAAACTTGCACCCAGAAATCAAAGGACAGCTCGTTAAGCTGCTTTCTGTTCGCCTTTGCCCTCCAGTCTCAGGACAAGCAGCCATGGATATTGTGGTGAATCCTCCAGTACCTGGAGAAGAATCTTATGCACAGTTCATAAAGGTCAGCAATAACATGCTTGTTCTTCTGTGCGTTTCCCAAACCTATCCTAAGTATTGGGAACTCAAATTATGCACAGAGACCAAAGAGTCTTCTGTTGTTTCTCCTATCAAGTCAAATCAAAGGTTCAATTAAGATGGTCTCTAAAAAGAGCCAGGAGTAGATGGTGAGGAAGGAGACTGTAAAAAGAGGGCACACAGATAGAGACTTCTGCAGGTTATTGTCTGTCTGCAACACTGTAATTATACCCTGCTAAAGTCTTTTTGCACTGCAGTTTTTAAGAGCACAACTGGAATTTGGAACATGGTTTGCTCTAGCAGCTCAGCAAAGCCCTACCAGTGTTTCATTTGGGGAAGGCCTTTTGAAACATCATCATTTCTCCTGGTGTTTTTATTGCTACACTACTAATGTGTCCAACTGAACATCTTCCTTTTAAACAGGAGAAGGAATCTGTTTTGAACAATCTTGCCAAAAAAGCCAAACTAACAGAAGACATGTTTAACAAGATCCCAGGAGTTCATTGCAACCCCCTTCAAGGAGCCATGTACGCTTTCCCTCGGATCTTTATTCCTTCCAAAGCCATTGAGGAAGCAAAGGTCAGTCAGTCATTCTCACCCCAATCCATTTTAACCTCCTCTCACCCGTGCCTGCCACTTCTAATGATGAACTTTGATTCCAGAGATGGAGAATAAAAGCAGTGTTTCATGGGCTGTGTATAATCTTAAATATAACATGACCTTTATTTGAAGAGAGGAAAACAGAACAGATCATTTCATCCTAGTGCTACAGCTCCCAGGCTAAGTGTCCCCAAGGATGTTGGTGTTTAAGTCACACAAGTAGGTGGCCCTGTGCAATTCCAAATTGCTGCCTATGCCTGGATTGAGACCAACTTGTGTGAGTGGCAGTGTGCTACTGACCCTACAAGAGAAGCCCCATTCACCAGGAACAGGAAAGAGGGCTGGAGCTTTCCTTACAAATTTCACCTCTTTGCCTTTGGGACAGTAACCTATGTTAATAAATGAGAAGTCCTTCTGTTCCTAAGTAGAGCTCTGAAACCTAATTTTTAATATTCATTTTGTAAAGGGAATTTTATTAGCACAGCTGAGAACAAAAATAGGGCTGTTTTTCAGCTGCTTATTTGATTAGGTATATAACCTGTACATATTTAAGAACCTTTCATAGTTATTAATCAGGGGACTTCCTAGGCAGCAGATTATTCTGGGGGAAAAAAATAGTAGCTGCCAACAGAACTGGAACACACAGTTCTCAAATTCATTTAATCTTATCAAATGTCACTGCCTTAGATTTTTCCAAGTACAACTTTCAGACTTCTGACAAAAGTTACAAGCAAGTCAAGGGGAATAACAAAATTACCTAAGCCTTTTCTTTTGAAGTGAGTTTTCGTGTAAGTTCTTCAGCCCTGTTCCTCCATGAAATACTGTTAGTTAATTCAGTGTGAACTGCCCCATCAGCATTTGCTCCTCATCTTCCTTAGTAAATTGAATAAGAAACTAGTAATGTAACATTAGGTTTCAGGGGAAAAAAAAGCAATCATGAAATTCTATATATTAGGAATATTTTGACTTCAATAATTCCGAGGCATCCATTCCCTTAGGTTCATAAAATGGCACCTGATATGTTCTATTGCATGAAACTTCTGGAAGAGACTGGAATATGTGTTGTACCTGGAAGTGGATTTGGCCAGAGAGAAGGAACCTACCATTTCAGGTACAGATTCTCTTTGTTAAAAAGCAAATTAGCAGCAGTAAGCAAAGTATCATCCCAGTTCTTTCTCTTCTGATTAAATACAAGGATTTTAGTTTCTGTTTATGTTGGCTCAGTTTCCACTGGACAGTTTCTGTGGACTGACAGCAAGGTCAAAGACCTGGTCTGCTAGATGAGCTATACAAGTTTTTATGGTGTTTTCACAGCTTGTTGGCATAATTTTATTCTGTTTTTACATACTGGCATTTGAAATGCCTTCTCCAGGAATACAAACAATAGTAATAGTTTAGACTTTACTTTTAAAGTAGGTTCTGGAATTCAAAAGAATTTCCTGCATTCTTTTGTGGGGAGGAGGGGGTTAAACTGTGTTTCCATATGGGAGAAACTGCATGAAAAATGCAGTATCATCCCTATAAATCTGCTCCTTAAAGACTCTGTATAACTTTACCAAAACAAGATGTTGAGCTAAATATTCTAATACCAAAACTGTTGTTTTTGCTTCCAATAAACAGAACTTTGCTCCAGCCAAGCCACTGATAGCTAGAATTTGTCAGGGAATTTAGTCTTCCTCACCCTCTGCTGTGTTGTTTCTGTGTGTGAAGCAGCAGAGCAGAGGTGTCTTTAGCCTTGGCAGCTGTGCAGCACAGCCAGCTGGGTCAGACCCCTGGGTACATCCAGCTCCAGGGAAAACCTAGAGAATCCATTCCTGCGCCAGTGTGGGAAAGCCATTGTGTTCTGTGGGTGGTGCAGACAGCCTGGCACCCGCACCCCATGGGATTTTCAGGGGGTGCAGCAGGGAAAAAGGGATGAAAATCTGCAGAATGGGATGTTGCATTGTTCTAATGCTTCTGTACTCAGGTATCAATTAAAGAAAAAATGTACTGACAACTCTTAAAGCTCAAAAACTGGGTATAATTTGGCACAAATGCCCAACAGTGGAAACTGAGTTGCTGTTATTTCTTACTGATAATCTACACCACTCAACAGAAAATAACAGTTCTTAAATTCCTTGAAATAAATTGCTCTAGTTTAATAGTATAGTTCAATTAAAGTATAAATACAAAAAAAAAGAGAGAATAATATCAAAAAGATGTCAAACTTAACACGTTACTTGCTGTACTTTGAGATTAATCAAGAATTGTGTAAAGATCACAGTTTAGTTGGTTCTGAAGATAATATGGGTTGGTTTTTTTATTTCTTTAAATATTATTTTTCAGAATTACCATTCTTCCTCCAGTAGAGAAGCTGAAGATCCTACTGGAGAAAGTGAAAGACTTCCACATAAAGTTTCTTGAAAAATATGCATGAAACTACTGTGGCTTTTCCCCCTCATCCCCTCCCCTTCAAGGCAAATGCAGACAATGAACAATGATGTGCTGAGAATGTGCTGTTTATCTAATTTAACTAAATTCAAAATAGGTAGAACCAGACTCAGATACTGCTACAACTTATTGGACTATTAAAGTTATGTCTGGTGTAGAAGACATTGTTACACCAGGTTTGTTTTTTTTTAAGGGGAAGGGGAAGAAAGTTAAGAAAGTGGTGAAAGAATCAGTAAATGTTTTTGTGCCTTGATTGAAAGTTACATTTGTGAACTTTTGACTCAATAGGTTGGGGAAGGGAATTGTTCATTAAAATTACTACTGTCATGTGGGTTTTTTACAAAACAGAAATGCCAAGTTCAATTGTTTAGATAGGAATTTGTTTCCCATCTTAAAATTCTACTAAACAAAAATCAAAACTCCTACATTATACGCATTGCTTGGTTTAACTTCTGTTGTTTTTGTTGTTAAGTGTGAAGTGTTCTCCAAACCTGACCAAGCATGTAGGGACAGTGTGCTTATTTTAAAAAACCTCCAGCAGATGTGTCCAGATACCTTTGAAATTCTGCTGAAAAGAAATCCTGCCATCCCAGCACAGCTGGAATGGAATATACAGTTTTGATCAGAGGAGTGAATGTGGTGTCTGCTTAAACAATATTTTTATGAAACTGAAACATAATAAGGAGTACAATCTTCTTCTTCCTGTGCTATTCAACACATGATCCCAGCGTAAGAGCTCTGAGCACTTCCTGCCATAACAATTCCAGGAGTCTCCTGTTAGCCCACATCTTTTATACACATGGGAGAGAGTAAGTTAATGTCTCAAAGCAGATGTGAGTACAGTCAATCCTTTCAAGCAGGGTAAAACACAACTCTTTCAGAACTGCTCTGTCTGTGGGCAGCATTTGTTTGGAAACATCACACAGCCCCTCGAGCTGGCCAAAATCCAGCTGGAACTTGCAAGGACTGACACATTGTTACCAGGAGAAATGCTGGGGCTGATTTCTCATGGAGAGGAAGGTATTTAAAGGAAAAAGTCTTTCAGCAAGCATAAAGACAATGAAAGTACAGCTGACACTTAAATCTTCCACAGTCCTACTGCTGTCTGAAGGATCCTGAGTGCTTCTCAAAGCCCAGCTGAACAAGGTGGCTATCTAGGAGTACAGCTGAGTGACTCCACTAATCTCTGCCAGCTTCCCTGCAAAACAAAGGACAGCTTCTGTTTCTCTAGAGCTGGAAGCTGGACACCTTCTGCTAGCTCTGATAAAGGGCTCAAGGAACAGAGCTTTCGGCATTCAGATGTGAAAGCATTAGCATTTGTCAGGCTTAGGCTCAGCTGTTACAGAGTTTATTCACCAAGAATATCACATTCAATCTAGTCATTTATTTGAAAGTGTTATTTAGAAGTAAACTCATTTTAATGTCTACTGGCACTTTGTGAGGCTGCTGTTGTAACTGGTCCAACACCCCGTGCTGATCCAGCTTACTAAAGCCAAGGGCTAGAGAAACACCATCCAGATAAAGCTGTGCCAATTTCTCATGTCAGGAAGACGGGATGCTGCCAGTAACTGTCCTCACCACAGCAGCTCCTGTCTATGACCCAGCATCAGCAGTGGCTGAGCTTCTCACAGCTCCTTACTGAGGCCTGTCAGAAGAATTTATTCCTCTCAATCACCTGCCAGGGGTCACAGGTTATAGATGAGAATGGCATGGCTGCTACACAAAGCTACTGCGGAGGATTGGAGAAAAAATGATGTTTTTCTTCTCAGAGCGGTGCACTTCTGGGAGGAGAGCACATTGAGAGCACTTACGCTGCTACCATCCATTGAAAAATACAACCTGCCAGCACCCACTACTTGGCATCCTTAATATGCACTAATAAATAAAACAAACCCAGAAAGCAAAACTGTGGGAGGAGGTCAGAATAATGATGTGAAAATAAGACAAACAGCACTTTCCTACTCTAGGAATGTGTCCAAATCAGATCTGGCTTCGGACTCTTAATGCAGTGTAGATTGAAACTAAGATCTAACAATGGGAGTTAGAATATTTTTTATATTTTTGTAACTACAGCTTTTTCATGGGGTAGTATTTGTAATCTAATAAGTCAATAGATTTTATATTTGCCTTGCATTTGCACCTGATACTTCTGGAAAAAAAAATGTAAAGGTTTACAAGTTTATAATGATAATTTACAGGTGTGAAAGGCTTTTTGTTTTAAGTCGGGACAGTAATTCTTACAGTTTTGAATCAAAATAGAATGGCATAAACTGAGTTTTTTCTAAACATTCTATTATGGTGCCTTTTCTGTTTCTGACATTATAAGGGATAACAATTTATTCTTGATGCATCTCATATGGAAGGGTGGTGATTTCTATTGTTCATCCACAATATTTGTATGTATTGTGATAAGGTTAATGTGCATTTTTGTGGAACAATCCTGTAAACCTAAGACAAAAAGGCTTGTTTTCCATGTCTTTGAAATATTTCATTAACAACAGACTATTCTTCCTTTCAAATGCATGCTTATAGGTTTGATCTTCCTCCAGGTGCTCCTTATAACAGTACTTCAGATGTATAAGACTTCCAAATAATAAAGCACATGTTAAAAAATGGTAATACTTCTCCATTTTCTATGTCACTGAAGCAACACCACCTGGATCACACTATGACACATTTAATCCCATGTTCAAACCAATATTTACTAATATTTAATACCCATGTACCAGATCATAAATTTCTGCATCACTCCAGTTTATGGACTTGACATTTGTCCAACTTATTACCACAAAATTATTCCCTACAAGTGCAGAACTGTAAATAGAGATGGTCTTAGGCAAGTTTATGGTCATAATTAATTCTGTAATGTAAGGAGTTGTAACCAGGAGTCAAGCAAGCCAGACTTCTTTCTTCACAGAGATGATCAGTCAGGCAGCTGAGGCTGATCACCTGTGTCCTGAAAGCTTTGGTGAGGTGTTGTAAGTTCCCTTTTCAAAAAACTTCTTACATGGCTTGTAGGAGATTAAACTTACAGAGCAGAACTATCTAGTCTTTTTGCAGTGACACCTCAGAATTACTTTAGTGGTGTTTGGTAATTTCAAAGAAAACAAAATTTAGGGAAAGGGAAACTAGTCCTGCTTCTGTAAACATATATGCATATGCCAGAACTACCAAAAGCAGGATATTATTTTCTTTATATCAGGATTTTGAGTGTTTTCTGGAACAGAAACACTTGCCTATTTGTCTGGAAGAGGTTTTTTTTTTGGGTGTGGGAAGTGTAGTGCATTGTTTGTTTTATGAAGAAGAAAATTGTCTGATACAAAATATTTGTATTATGAAGTGTCAGATTTTTTGCATCTCTTTTTGAGTGACACAGTCTGTCCCATCTGGCTCAGGAGATGTGCCAGATGCATATGATACAGAAAAAGCTACTCACTTCAGAGAGTTTGCAGCATCCATATACACAATGTGAGAACCACCAGTGTTTTAAAGCATTATCTAAATGCCTTTTTGCACAGTTCCTTGCTCAAATTTGTACAAAACCCAAGATACAATACCTCTAGTATTATTTTTTAATTTAGATACATGCAAGATAAGTTTCTTCATGGAATTGTATTTTTAATGATATGGATTTGAATATTTTTATATATTCAGTACTTGGTGTAGCCACACCTTTCTAATGTTCCCTGTTACAACGTTTTGGTTAAATCCTGTCTTCACCTGATCAGAATTTGCACAAGCTGTAACCATTTGCACTGGACAGAGCAGGTTATTCTCTTGGTTATCTCTGAACCCCTGCATGCCCTGCACATTGAACAGCAGTAATCTAGCTAAACCCAAAGCTGAGCTCTGGAACAGGTCCTTCCTATGGAACACAGAGCAGCTGGGGGAGCCGGGGCAGCACAAGCAGCGCCTGGCCCAGCCCTGGGCACCCCGGCTGCGGGCACAGACCCCGGCGATGGAAACGCTCACCTGCTCACGCGGAGCTCCTGCGTGCCCGGGCCGGCTCCAAACGGGGAACAAAACAGCGCCATTCATCTGTGTGTGAGAGAGGGGCCTGCCCAGCTCCTGCCGGGGCGTAAGGATGATTACATCGTGGAATCACAGAATGTTGAGGGGTTGGAATGGACCTTAGAGATCAGCTTGTCCCAACCCCCCTGCCTGCGCACGGACAGCTCCCACACCGTTGCTCAAGGCTTTATCCAGCCTGGCCTTGAGCATTGCCAGGGCTGTGGCACCCACAACCTCCCTGGGTTCCAGTGTCTACCGCCCTCAGGGTAAATAATTCCTCTCCATTATCTAACCTCAGTTTCCCCCTTTCAGTTTGTACCCATTCCTCCTCGCCCTGTCACTCACAGGTGCCAACGCCTGAGGCACCTCCGAGGCGGGGCACTCCCACCCCCCCCTCCCCTCACGGCGTTCCGTCCCTTCTGACAGAGCCCGGGCACCGCGGGCTCCGCTCGTCCCCGGCCCCGGCGGCTCCCGGCCACCCCTGCCCGCCCCTGGGGTGTGTCCCGCCGGTCCCGCTCCGGGCGCGGCTGCGGGCACGCCTCGGCCCGGCCCGGTTGTCGGCCATGGCCCCGGGGAAGGCCCCGTGCCGGCGGCGCAGCAGCGACTCGGGCGTGGAGCCGGACCGCGGGGCGCTGCCCCGGGACAGGGAGCAGCGCACCGCGCTATCCCAGAAGAAGAGGGACCAGCGCATCGCGCTCTTCCTCAGCGACTTCGACCAGCAGGGTATGGCCGGGGCTGCCCGGGGTGGGGAGGGAACGGCGGCTCCGGGCCGGGAGAGCCCCGGGCCGGGGTCGCGCCCTCAGGCGGGGCCGCCTGCCCCGCGCCCCGGGTTGGCGGCTGAGGGAGGCTCCAGGCGCTCCGACTCCCCGCTCAGATTTTTCCGGATAAATCGCTGTTTTAACTTTCTTTGATAGTGCGGTCTTGCAGTGCTTACACTTGGAAACATGTAACACGCGGGGCAATATAGGAGCGTGTTTTGTTTTAAAGCCAAGGAGCACATCCAGGAGATGAAGAAAGAGCTCGATTCGCTTTTGCAGACGGCGGAGAAAGCGTTTGCGGTGGAGCTGCTGACGATGCCGGCTGCCGTCAGGAAGATGAAAAGGAAAGAGGTGCTCGGTGAGAGTGCGGGGCCCTGTGCTCGGGTGCGGGCAGCCGTGTGCCCGGCTCTACGGGAGAAAACCTGGGAGCTTGCTGGCTTTCATGAAAAGGTTTGCTTGGCCTGCCCTGTATTTTAAGCAGATCAGCTTATCTGCTGTTACCCACTTATCTGCTGAGCACTCCTGTTCAAGTAGACTGATCTGTGTAACACAGGGTATAGAATTAGTTTGTGACTAGTCTGGAGAGTACTGATATGTGTAATATTATTTAAAGTCTGAAAAGACAAGAAATAATTACAAACCTAGCATTTTCTGTGTGTAAAACCAACCATTTTTGTTCATCTGAATCTGTTCATCCTTAGCCACCAAAATGATTTTGTCTTTGTCAATTTGAACTCTCCTGAGCCATTCTAATCTAGTCATATACCTGTGATGATAAGCAAAGAAGTTTAACTCCCATTGATGCAGAGGTTTAAGATGTTTACACTCAGCATCAGATGTATATGGTGGTGAGAACAGGTGTTTCTGGAATCTACCTTGCAGCTGGAAATTGTAGGGGCCACATAGAGATCAAACCTGAACCTCTTGAAGAACTTGAGTTTACTGTGAGCCTGAGTATGTATTTTGGTGTCCTTCTGGAGAAACTTTTGCCCAAGAGCATTAGTTGTCTGCAGTGCAATGTGTATGTGTGGTGGATCTTTGAATGTGGGGGATCCCCTGTGTGACTACACTCAGCATTCTTTCAAGGATAAACACTGACATGGCCTTAGATTTTCGTTGTTGTTTTGTAGGAGTGACTGTCCTACAAGACTGGAATCTTCTTCAAATGTAACACATATGCACATATTTAACCACTGTAATCCTGAATTGTTTGGCTTCTGAGCCCATAAGAATATGAAGATAAAAATTATGCAAGTAATAGCATCTAAATAAGTTATAATTTCTTGAGTTACAGATTTGCAAGGACGGGAGGAAGTGGCTCTTGCTGCTGCAGTGGTAAGTGTGTGTTTTCAAATCTTATCACAGTTTACAGAATAAAATTCTTCTCTCCATGCTGTAAATACTTCAGACAAATTATTTCATTTGGCTGTGTGTTTAAACAGAAGATGATATGAAATGACTAGGCAGCCAGCCATGGTGCAGTTAGGAACATTACCTAAAGTTTTAGGGTCATCTGCTGGCAGAAATTCAGATGTTTCCCAAAAAATCCCAAAAAAACAACTGATGTTTAGCCAATCCCACTTCCTGTCAGTTGCTTTTATGTCCTTTTAGTTCACTGCCTCTTGTAACATAATATGCATCTACTGGGTAAAATCTGATGACCTTCCCTTGTTGGATAAACATTTTTTTTTCAGACTGACTGCTCTGTAGAAGACATGCCAAATCCCAAACTGGTGAGGACCAACAGCAAAAAAGGCAGGTCAACTCATTAATATATAGCCTGTGGTTCTTGCATTTTCTTTTTTTTTTTTTTTTTTTTTTTTGCTGGTTTGAACCGAGCATTTGTAAAATGAATGTTAAGCCTGAAGAATACAAGAGGGAAAAGTGCATAACAGACCCTGCAGCATTCCATGTGGAGAATCATGAGCTATGCTGCTGTAGAGGTACTTTAAAGCATGAGATATGAGCTTCTGTCCTTTGTATTTATCAGGGGAAATGGTAAGAAGAGACAGATTTAAGGCTTTACAGTATAGCAGGAGAAATAGGAAAGTCACAACCTCTTAGGTTTCCCGTAACATTCTGTCCATTGAGCTTTGTAAGAAAAATACCATTTTTCTTCATATCCCCAAATATGCAATAAGGAGGATGCTACCACTTGGGTGTAATTCTGTTTTGTCTGTGGGCTGAGGGATTATCTGGGTCTTTTAACTGTCCTGTGTGTCCCAGTGCCTGTGATGAACACACAGAGTTTGCTTTGACCTGTGTCCCAAGTGAATGACATTGGATGGCACAAGGGCCAAAGCTGTCCATGGGGGGGAAATAGGCTTTAAACATGAGGCTGAAGTGGTGTTTTGTGCTCTCCATGAGATCTTTATTTTCCTTGTCTTGCTAATACATTTATAGTTAAGGTAACTACGATTGTTGAATATGAAGATGCCAAGCACAGTTCTGCAAAGAAAATAACTAAAAAAGTAAGTTTATTCTATTTTTTATTAAAAAAACATAAGGACTTAGTCAGTTTTGACCTGCCACAAGGCCTGCTAGATCCATGAGAAAGCAGGCCAGTGCTCTGCTGTCTGCTGGAAAAGTCAGTTATTTTAAATGTAATGTATTTGAAGTTAAGCAACTTTAAATTATTTTCATAATGAAATATGGTATCTGCACTTCTAGTGACTAATTCCCACAGGCTGGCAAGTACTGGCATAGTCATTCTCTCTTGCCAGTAAGTCTTGGTGTTCTGAGGAGCCACATTTTGTTGAAACTTTGTTTTTTAAATCAACCTTGTGTTCAATCCATGCTTTTCTATAGCTGAGTCTTGTCTCTAAACCAAATCATTCTTGTCTCTAAACCAAATCAAGTGTTTTAGTTTTGCCACCTCAGTCTGTCTGGGCAATGTAGCTCCTCAGCCAGACACTGATGTAGCAAGCTGACAACAAATACAAAAAAGATTCTGTGCAATTACAGATTTTTACTGTAAAAAGGCTTAAAGTTGGAAGGGTGTATATTAGGTGGTTGGTTATGCAGAAGTTCATTAGGAATAAATGTTTTGACATTATGAAACTTCTTTTAGAATGTATATTTGGCATTTATATATATATCTCAAAAGTAACACTATGGGGCTTAACTACCCTTTTTCAGCAGGGAATTTTTACAGTATTGTTTCCTGCAAATACCTATCATTTTGCTTTCAAATGCTACCTTTTTTAACTGCATTCTTATATATAAATTTTTAGATTTCCAAAACCAGGTCGCTGGTTTCACTGGCCTCTGGTATAAGTGGCAAACTGAACTCTCTTTCTAGGTAAGACTGATGTTTGACAGTTTATTTAAATCACCTGAATTTTTGAGTGCTGAACGCAATTATTTTCAAATATAGTAGCTGAGACTTGAGCCCAATGGGAATACATCTGATAAGGATTCTTCCATAACCTGAGATGCACTGTGGTGATGTGAACCTGAGCAAAAAAGCACCTGTAGCTGATGAAGGCATAATGATGCACAGTTCTGAACTTAGGGGATTAGTACAGATTCCCAAACTGTACTAATGGAAGAGAGCATGCAAGGAAAGCATCTTTGCTCTGCTAGTACTACTGAACTGTTCTGTAATAAACACCTAACTTGGCTATTGCAGCCTCCCTTGCTCAGCAACAAATTATTATTGTGTTCTTGTATGGTTTTAATCCCACTATGTTACGTTTACTACAGGAGGGCTTTTTCACATGTGTTTTTCACACTAGATCCCTGTCATGGGCCACTTCAGCATTCTCTAATCTGCTTCTGTCTACCTTCATCCTAGCTAAAACTTTACAGAAGTAGATGAAGAGGAAATACATAAAAATAGTAAACCAACAAAATAAAACCCCCAACAAAACACAAAGCCAGTAACTACTTCTTTAAGTGTTTACTCTTCTGCTAGTGTAGCTTGCAGAAGGATGCTAAGTCTCTTTGTTTTCATTGCAGTGCCACAAATCTCAAAGCCACTCCAAAGGGAGCTAAAAGGTGAGGAGTTTTCAGTTTGCTCTTAATAAATAATTTTGTTCAATACCAAGACACTATATATTATTATCAATTTAGATATAACAGATCTTCATGGTCTGCCACTAAATGTGACAGTAGGGGTGCCAAACCAGTTACGCCTCCTGTTTTGGGTGTGGGTGTTAACTTACATTATTGTGGAGGCACAGGATTTGATGTCCTAAATAAGTCAGTTAAAAAAAAAAAAAAAAATGTATTTAGAGTGTAAACTTGTTCTCAGACCCCAGCCTTGGGCTAAAATGTCATCAATACTGCTTTGTTAAAAGAAAAATAAACCAATCCCCACAACCAAGCTCCTCAACCAAATACACTGATAATCAGTTCTTGGCATCTTGAACAGTCAAGATTTTTAGTTAGTATCATTCTGCATACCCTACAGTTTGCTTTTGGCACAAGCTGAAGTGAGGGGGTGAACAACTTAAATGGGTCCTGAAACCAGTAAGTGGTTCAGTTTCACCTTGGCCAGCTATAAATGTCAGAGGCTTGTTTCCATGCAGAACACACCCAAATCTTACATTTTTAAAGTAAATAATAATTACTGTTGTATAATGAAAAGTTAGAAATTCTGCATGGCATAAGGCACACCCTGTGCCTCTGAGAGGTAGCAGCTTTGGTATTTATTGATATCTCCCTCTGTAGTAGACAGATACAGCACGTCTTATCTTAAGCCCTGAGGCACGAAGCTTCCTCTTTCCAAAACTGTAAACATTCACTGCTGATATTGGAGAGTGGATATTCTTGTTACTGAGTGGCCAAAATGTCATCTTGTGTCACAGGCTTACAAGGTTACTGCAGTGGCAGGGTCATAAACATTACCCAGCAGTGCCCGTAAGTGCTGCTCATGGTTGGATTTCTGTATCTCCTGGCAAAACTGGAAAATTTTAAACATGACTGCCTCTCTCCTAGGTGTATTTCCTACTAATGGCATTTGCTTCATGCTTGAAAATTTCCAGCAGAGCATAGAAAGTTAACCTCAGAGTGACATTTTCCTTGTATTCTAGTGCTGGATTACAACAGACTGTCTCAAGAACTTTACCTGCAAGTGGAAGAGTTCAAAGCATGTTAAAGAGAAGTAAATCAGTACCCCAACATAAAAGTGTTCCATTTGTCAACATTCCCCTGGCTGATGGACAGGTATCTTTTTTTTTTAAAAAACATTTTCAACTTACAGTAGTTGATCAATGCAAATAGTCTGATAGTGATAGCTCTTGCTATTGCTAAATGAGATGCTGCTAAACAAAAGGATAATGGTTGCCAAAGTTTTGCAATGTACAAGGGAGCACGTGAGTTTCAGAGAAGCTTGACATGCAAGAAAAATCTTTTAATCTTATAATTGTTTCTCTTCACAGACACTCTGTACAGCTGGTGGAGACCTCCGTAATATTGATGTGCAGCTCCTAAATCAGGACACAGTACAGTACATCCATAAGCTGGTGGTAAGCTTGAACTAGGAGTCTTACAGATCTCTGTATTCAGACACCCAGTCCCAAACTTTCATGTCAGATTCTGTCGTGAATGCAAATTTAAACTCTTTGGAGTTTAAGCCTAAACTGGTTGGCATCAGTTGGAGGGAGGAGGAGGGAGGGGAGAGTTGCTGCACATGGATCACTGTAGAAGTAACTGCACTGACATAAGCATGTGCAGTTTGGTGACAGCCTGAGGGGTCACAGGAGCATGAACTCTTCCTTCTGCAGTGCTCTGGTGGCTGTCCTGCCATGTGAGCAAACTGCCACTCTCTTATCTCTTATTCACAAAGGCTGACAAAGCTACAGCTCAGTTTTGGGTCTTCTCACAATCCCTTATTCTGTGTCCCTTGCTGAGTAAGAACTATACACCTGTTAAGTCCCTGCTGCAGTTGAACAGGAACTGCCTTAATGGTTGTGAAGCAAAATAAAGTGGAACAGAACTTTGTAGCACCTACAGCCCAACCCTCCTGAAGATGGGGGTACCTGGGCTATTGTTTGAAGTGACAGAAATCCATCCAGACACGAGAGATACTAACCAGGTAGTACAGAGACCAGTGCAGCTGAGTCAAGCTACAGGTCTGGGAGCTGTTCTGTGGTGTTTGTTACAGCCCTGCCTCTGTAGGCAGACAGTGGGGAGTGAGTAAGTGCTCACTGCTTGCTTTAACAGTAGGAGCCTTTCTTCTTCCACGTGCTTTTGGGCAGCTTAAGCTAAAATGAATTTTCCCCCCTCAGAGTGAGCTGACAGTACTGTGTGGAAAGGTAACACCTAAACCAAGTTAATGGAACTGTCTTGTGACTACAGAACATTGGTGACTGCTCTTGCCTGCTGCCTCCAAAGTGTTGAAATCATGTCTATTATGTCTTAATAAAGCTGTATATTGCCTAGTAAATGTTTATATAAGCTTTTATATCATGTGATGTGTCTTATTAAGTTCCTTAAGTTATGAAGGATACCACAGCAGAAGAAATTTTTTTCTTTATAAAAGGCTTAGGTTGGATTTTAACTAAGTTCACAGCAAAATGAACAGTAAGAGGCTGTATATAAGAAATAAGTTTCTCTAATATCAACTCACAAATAAACTGAAATACAAGGTACTAAATTTTTAGTATCTTGTAGGTATGTGGTAGCATATATGAATCTAACACAGAAATAACATTTATTTCCAGTCTTATGTGTGACATGACAGTAATGTGCAAGATGACAGGTAGTTATCAGGTTCTTTATCAGGTGCTGCTGGCAGGAGCCCAAATTAATGCCAGCTGAGGACTGAAGCAGAACTGCCCTACAGTGATCAGCTCTTCCTCCACCCCTTCACTTCAGCTATCTGAAAAGTTACTATGAATCCCTTCCTCTCTTCCCCTTCAAAAAACCAAACAATCTGGATGGGGATTAAAGGTTTAGAGTATTGCTCTATTTTGCAAGGACTTACAAGCAGAAGACAGGTGTTGTAATTGTTTAAGCATTGCAGGTTACAAGGACTGACTCCATGGTGAGACGAGTCAGGAGAAAGGATCAGCATGTAACCATGGCTTCACAAAAAGCAACCCCAAGTTTTAAAAAATGAAAATAAAAGACCCACTAGAGAATGCCACATCATAAGCCAGTACTGAAATACAGATCAAACAGTATTTATTTTTGCTTCATTTTTAGAGTCTATAACAAGGATGTTCAGCAACACTCAAATGCCAATGCCTACCCAAGCACATTGAAACCTTTGGAGTTTGTCCCTCCAACCTCATCAATAAAGTGTCAACAACTATCAGAAAAATAACTAAACAAGTCACACTTCAGATTTGTAAAGAAAAGTAGAGCTTCAACTTTCTCACTTAAACAGGAGAGAAACCTTGCTATAGAGGCAGCTTACCAACCCAACACTGTTCATGCACAACAGTTCCTTAGTTAAGGTCACATTTTTGCTTTGTTCAGGCATTATTGCCAATTAATAGCAATAGAACTGCAGCTGGAGATTTTAGTATCTTCATACTTAAACCAAAGTGCAAACTACTAGAAAAGTAACAAAACCATCTACATTTATTATGTTTCCAGGTTAAACAATTCTTTTTTAAACTGGAAACATTTCTCTAGAAGTGAGGCTGAATCAGACTTTGAATAGGATTCAAAGGCTAAGAGAAAGACACCATTATTTCAAAATTTAATCATTCCCCATTTAAGGGGTTTGTTATCTTTAGACTGAATTCAGATATCCTTGTGTTTTCTTCACACAAAGGGGACATGGCTGCAGCCTTCCCTGTGCCCATTTAAGTCATCTCTCATTTCAGGAAGAGACATGAATGTGGCACACAATTGTTACCTAACCTTCACCTAGTCTTAAGGCAGCTTCAGCCTCCCTGTGTTTATAAAATATCTATCATCTACATAGTCTCTTCATACACAGACTAGTTAAAGCCACTGGAAAAGTAAGAGTTACAAGGCAAAAGAAATATATTATACACCAACTGCTTTTATTTAATTTCAGAAACCGTTCACAAGATGGTAGAAAAAAACTTACAACCACTTCTAATTTAGTCTTTCATTGTTCCCAGTCAGCTCTAAACCCATTATGTGCAAAGCCCATTTACCATGCATCTAGATGATAGATACAGGCTATGAAATTCTTGATTCTACTTGTAGCAGCTTATGCAGGTGCAGCCAAATACCAAGCCTCAGGACAAATTGTACACAAACTTTACAATGTAGAATTTGAATTTAAAATATGAAACTTAAAATCTACACAAAACTGGTAAAAATCAAGCACAGATACGAGGACAAACTTAAAACTCATGTGAAAAGGAGTCTCGTCTTCCTTTCAAGTGCTTTATTCTGCTACACAGTCAAAATGAAGATGTAAGCTTGTGGTTAGTTTAAATTACACTCTGTAGATACTATAGACCAATTTAAAAGTTACACATACAGCAATAGATGTCCATTGGTTCATCTGGATTACTTATACAATCCAGCTGGATTGTTGAAAACAAGTCAGGCAAAATTTGAAAGAAAATCCTTGTGCAACTTTTTAGACAAATGTTTACTGGTGGGCACACTGTACCCCAGGTCCATGATGGCTGCTTTCTTCATCAGAACTATCATTATAAGCTTCACGTCTCTGGCCACCACCTGAACCACGAGTGGTATCAAATTCTTGAAGATCTACCTCTTCTGCATCACCAATTACATTGGGAAATTCTGGTCTAGCTGGCAGAAGATCTTCAAGTTCCTGCCCCAAAAAAAGAAATGCATTCAGTATTGCATCTAGAAGACCTAAATGAAGTGACCGGTTTCCCATAACTTTGAGACACCTCTAAGAGCAGGTTTAGTTTAGAAGTCTATTCTGATGAAAGCCCTGAACTGCAGAGTCATTTAAAAGTATTTGTATCCACTGGAAGACACCACTTCAAGAAAACCAACAGCTCTACATATCACCAACCAAAAGTGCAATCAGTAAATACAGTTGCACTCCATAAACTTATCACACAGCAACAGAAAGATTTTCCTCCTGCCCTCATCTGTGTACCATCTGCACAGCTCTTAAACACAGCTTCCAAAAATTCATATTTCAAGGGATATGTCCAAGTAACACATGGCTCATAAAAAAGGTTAAAAGAACTTGCATTTGAATTTAAGCACTGAGGGCAAGCCCATGAGGTACAACATGGGCTCTCCTTAAATACAATTTCCAAAAATTCATATTTCAAGGGGTATGTCCAAGTAACATGGCTCATAAAAAAGGCTAAAAGAACTTTACTTGCATTTGAATTTAAGCACTGAGGGCAAGCCCATGAGGTACAACATGGGCTCTATGCACACACAGTCAAGTAAGACACCACATTTATGCTCGAACAACTACTTACTGAAAGCTTTTCTGGGCTAATCCAGTTATTTTCAGGAAACTGAACATCAAATTTAATGTAGAGATCCCCCTTCTCAAAAGGATTGCGATACTGTGGCATTCCTTCCCCTCTGACTACACGAACACAACCTGGAATTCAAAGAGAAGTAAAGTAATCAGCAAAGTGCTACTGCACAGCCATTCTCTCTCCATACAGTTCTCTGTTTCCCTGGCCTAGGCTCAGTTAACAGGACAACAAGGGTGGGATTAAGGGCTGAAGAATCACAAAAACACAATCCAAGAAATCCTTATCAGGTCAAGCCTACCTGGTTCAATTACTTTTCCAGGAGGATATTTAACCACAATCTGACGTCCATCAAGGTGCTTAAATGTGAACTGAAATCCACACAGTGCTTCAACAAGTCCAATCTTGTGTGTCATATGCAAGTCATTCACATCCCGCTGGAACACCTGGGAAACAAAGGAGATACCCTTGCTAGCACTAGAATCACAACTCCACCAGACTCATTACTGAGAGTTCATTATTATTTAGCCTTAAAATTCAATGTCACAGCAACAGCCTTTGTATGAAGTGAACTTGATTCTATTAATTCAGATGGCTTAACACGCTTGGAAGTTTGTGCCTGACCAAGTGTCATCTAAAATAAGCCAAACCACACCACACACCAAGGTAAGATTCAAATTAAACCAGGCCTGCACAGCAGCCCCAACTTTCACCCCCCAACATCTTCCACACAAGCAACCTATAAACAAAACTGACAACAGTTTGATGCTATTTCCCCTGCACTGGAGTGTACATAAACCACATCTTTGTTTTTCAAGTCTTGTCCTCAAGCATATCTGCTTTAGCTCCCTTGACCTACAGCAGGACTTTGATCACTTGGTCCACAGCTGTCAGAAGAGATCTTCAGGCCACATAACTCGGGATTCTTAATCAGAGTAAATCTTAAAATTTGTCCACTGGCAGAACCATGAGTCCCATCTCAAGAGAAATTTTAGGCACAAAGTCTATCTAGTTTTACTCACTAGGACAGACTGGCAGATTGGCAGTTCTTGACACAGCTGTGAAAAGCTTACAAAGTACCTAATTAGCAGATAACTAACATGACATCCTTAATATATGACTGTAGTTTAAATCTGTACCCCATGCTACTCTGTTATAACAGAAAACTCCTCCTAGAGTGTAACACACAAACTGTTTCTTACTTCATCATGGCTATTAGAATTAAAAATGGAGCAGTCACCTCAACTCTGTCCCACATGAGTTTTAACAGGAGAAGATAACATTGCAACATTTAATTCCAAAGTGCAGTGTATGTAGTCCAGAATACAGTGAACATAAGTCTTACCAAACCAGTATAAAATAATAATGTTTGTTTTATTAAGTGAATCAGCAACATCATTTTGTGTTATTTCCAGAACCACAGTAGCAGACATAGAAAGCACCATCAGGGGGTTTTATCAGGAGTTCCCTGCCATGTCACAAGACATGGCAAAAAGCCACACTTAGAATTTTGTTAGTGTCACAAGCAAAGCAGACTAAAGTGAACATCCTGAATGGCTCTTCACTGCATCTGCTGTATCAAAGTCAGTCTGAGCTTATGTGAGAAGATACCTCTTGCTAGCATTAGGAGGCACCAGAAGCTGCCTGTCCCCTGGCTAAGGACTTGCCCAGTTTTTTCTGGCTCACCATGAAAGCAGTATTACACACTATAAATCTATTAAAAGCTATTCCCCATCTCTCCCAGAGCTGCAACTGTATCAATTACTTTAAATGAATGGCTATCTATATAACTTAAATATTAACAACTGGAATAAAAGGCATTTAAAAGATAAACTCCAAAGCATTACCTCATTCTCCTTCTCTTGGAGTAAAAGGACAATATCGCCTGGTTCCACACCGGGAGCCTGATCTGCTTCTCCGCTGAATGTAATTCTCTGCCCATGTTTCATGCCTTTATCTACATGGACTTCAAGTATTTTTACCTCTTTGATCACCTTCTTCCCTTCACATTTTTTACAGCGGTCTTTTTCATTAATTACTTCACCTAAATAAAGACAAATTTTGAGTTCAGATATTTTGTCACATCCAATTCCTAGGAAAAACTATTGGAAAGCTGAAGAATTTCTGCAACACAAGTAGTGATTTTGATGTTGCTTTATGAACGCCTCACAAGAGGAAATCCAGACTTCAGTTATTCTAGCTGAGACAGAGGGAAGGAAGAAAAAAATAGAAGTTCCCTGACTGTCTCATCCCCCAGAATATCCCCACAAGATAGTCCTGAGTAAATGCAGCCAGGAGAACTAGAGTCTTGCATACAAAAACAGGGAAAGAGAGCCGGTCACATCAGATTCACCCTTACAAAGGTAATTACTGTTTCCAGCAAACTGAAGGGTGACAATCCAATATGGCTTCGATGCTCTGTTCTACCTCACCTTTATTTTTCCAGTGAGCCCTTGTCTCTATACACAGTAACCAAAGTATTAGGGCACACAGACTGTAAGATTTCAGTATTAAGTGCCACAAGCAGATGCATTTGGCTTAAAATATTAAGTTTCTCACCTTAAACCACCTTTCTGTGAAACAAAGCGTAACATTACGATGAAGTTGAAACTACAAAATATGGAGGTTAGGCATATGAAATGTTAAAGACAACATCATTTATGAAATGTTTTGACAAATCACAAAATACAATTCTTTGTAGCTTGAGTGTTGTGATGAGAAAAATCATCCACAAGGTGATGTTACTACTCTGCCAACTGCAGAATGCATAAAAAGAAATCATTATGAAGTGCTGAACTTGCGATCCCTGAACAGAACCGGTTCAGGCAAAGACATCATCCTAATTTGAAGTTAAAAATTCAACTTTAGATTCCCATTTTTAACCTACGACTGTCCTTGGATATCAGGAGATGCAAAAAGACAAATAGCTCCTAAAACAGCAACATCTTGGTTTTTACTTTAACATAAGAGTAATAGCAGTAAGTAATATTCACATCTAAGTGTTTTTAAAGATTATCAATCCCTACTGCTTGAGCTTCTAGGCTGTTTTTCAGTACATTAAACACTGTAACTCTTGCTGCTGTTCTGAGTGAAATGACTCCTCCATGCTGCCAGAGTGAGGTGCAGCTGACTGGGTAAGGGCAGAAGTGTCCCGGATAAGTTCCTCCTGAGATTTGCGCAGGAGGCTGGATCCAAGCAAGCACATTCGGTACCAGAGCAGAGCCTGGCCTACCTTCTCCATTGCAGTCGGAGCACACGGACTGCATCTGCTGCACCATTCCTGGGGCCAGCTGCCGGATCATGATGCGCACGCCCCGGCCCCGGCAGGCGTTGCACTTCTGAACGGAGCCAGCCTTTCCCCCCTGCCTGCAGCACAAAGCACCGGTTGCATGAAAAGGAAGTTCTTCAGAAAGCAATCAGAAACCCCCTCCAGCAGGTTAGCATGCCTACATGCCCAACTGCACTGCCAATTACAGTTAGGTTCCCTGCTCTCCCACCCTTCCCCCACACAAAGCCCTTGAATAGTTCCAGTTTCATCAACAGCATCATTCAAGTTCAACAATTTGCTGGTCTGAAAGCAGGCTCCAGTAAGTCAAATACTGATAAAGATCTGACACAGGAGATCCTTCATTACGCTATCTGCCAACAAAGCAACCAGAGAACTCAAAAATACAAACAAACTTACCCATTACATGCACTACAAAGGACATTCTTGCTAAGTTGTAGTTTAGTTGTCTTTCCATTATACAGATCTTCTAAAGAGACTCTACAAAATAAAGTATTTCTCCTGGGTTATCATTTAACAACTTATTTTCCCCATGTAATTAAAATACTTGCCTAGGACAAATAAAAAGACAACCTAGATATTCCTAACAGGACTAAATCTGCTATTAAAATAAGATTTTAAGCACCATTTTGGCTTCCCCAAAGAGTTACTTAAAAAAATTCCATACATATCAATATACACTTGTAAATCTGAACATAGTTTTAGAGAAAAGCTGTAATTTAATCAGAATAAACCAGACAGGATTGGTTGTGTTTCTCAAGAGGAAATAAGCTTATCTAGAATTTTAGGTGCTATTATACAGTCATTATTAATTTTAATTCTACCAGGCAGGTGAGAAACAAGCCTCTGTAAACACTCCAGACAATAATACTGTTTACTGCATAAACACATAAGAACACATATAGAGTACTTACTGCTGTACTGGGTTTTCTACACAAGAGAGTTTAGTGGGGAGGGATTAGCATGTCCCTAAGGCCACTTAACTTTTTAGTGTTTCTCCTATAAGGGTTTGTTAGTGGATAGAAATTTCAACTCAATGTACTGAGTTGTATAAGAAGAGGTTGGCTGGCATCGGTACTTACAAATAACAATAAAATCAAAGCTCATTAATAATATACCATGGAGTACTAGCTACTAAACAAGCAAGCATGTGAAGCTAAACATACTTCACCAAGCACCTCTGCCAATCACAGGAAAGATGTTGCTTAACTGACGTTCTTAAAAGGGACCTGCTCAGCAGGCAAGCAGCCAGCCATGACTGCAAGAAGAGATCCCCAAAACACAGATGTGATATTCAAGAATGGCTTTGAATAAATAAACAAAACCAAAGCCACCACACACACTTTTCCATTAATTATGAGGTTCAACCGTAGTTCCAGCTGGCATTGCCCTATGAATTCACGTCTTTCCAGAGCACCTCCACAGACCAGAACCTGCCTGGTGAGTAATACTTGGCTGTTGGAGGCTTTTCCAGATTAGAACTACCAAACATAATTAAGGAGCAAAACAAAGAAAATAAAGCTAAGAAAGTGCATAATTCAAATAACCCGGCAAAGTATTTGATAGTTTCTAGATTAACCAACCAAGGAAAGTAACTCCAGATGACTGGCCCTTGCTGTACACACAACAGGCAGCTCTGAAGAGTAGTGCAGACCGGAGAGGATCTCAACTGAGAAATGTATCAAGAATAGAAACCAGCAGAGTTTCTACAGTCAGGAAAACTTCAAACTACAAGCTGCAGCACCAAGGTACTCACTTGAGTGGATGCACCATATCTTCTCCTCTTCTTCTACCATTGCGACTTCTACTCTGGCCACCCATGAAATTGAACAATCCACCACCAAAGATATGGGAGAAAATATCGTCCATGCCACTGCTTCCACTCCCTTCTCGGAGCCCCTGCTCTCCATATCTATCATACAGCTCACGTTTCTCAGGATTTGACAATACTTCATAGGCAAAGCTTATTTCTTTGAACTAGAAGAGGAAACAGTCAAAACACGCATGACAATTTACAACTTCAAGGCAGCATTTTATCAGTTTCTCCCCCTGCATGAATATTTATCAATTAAGAAGGTACACAATGAAGCACTTTTCCACCCTCATTTTAACATAACTTACTCTTAGCAAGACTTTAAAGTTATACTTGTGCTTAGTTATGTTACACCTTATCATAAAATAAGATATTTTACTGCAAAACTTGGTTGGTTTTGTTCTTTACTAGCATAAAACGGACCTCTTAAAAATTAAAAAAAAAGATATCCAACGGAAAAAAAACCCAAGTACACAATACTGCAGAAGCCAAAAGGCAGAATACCCAACAGTTACATACTAACAGCAAAGACTTCAAGATGCTGCGCACTTAGAATACACTAACAATTAAGTAGCTCACTGAAAGGTATATTAATGTATTTGGCAAATTAGTATCTTTTCATAGTCATCTCTGCTCACCTCTAAGCAGCCATCAGAACTCCAATTTGGTTAAAGATAATCAGCTGAGTCCACTTAATTGACAATTTTAAAATTGCTTTTAGTGTAACAAATCTAATTCTATCTTCCCACATATGCAATTTTTTTTTATGCTGCAGCAGTTTTAAGAATCTCTTACACATATGTTTCTCCATGTTGGAAAAACTTGAAAAATCGACTATCTTTTTCAAATTCCTACACAGATGCCAAGGCCAGCTGACATTATGTCAGCAAATG
This sequence comes from Onychostruthus taczanowskii, assembly GCF_017590055.1. Taxonomy (NCBI): domain Eukaryota; kingdom Metazoa; phylum Chordata; class Aves; order Passeriformes; family Passeridae; genus Onychostruthus; species Onychostruthus taczanowskii. Next base: position 669,166 of record NW_024499017.1, read on the forward strand.
AGAAGCAGTTTTTTCCTCAGCATTACCTTCTCAACCAATTTGAGCCAACTGCTGCATTTTGTCATGAGGTACACTGGCAGATTTTGAGATTAAGGAGAAGATGACCAGACAATACTCCCTCTCACAGTACTGCTTAACAGCTTCAACAGAAAGCCCCCAACACCTGTATTCAGTTCCTTAGATGACACTCTAATAGAAAACTTAAGGTATTAAAAAAAAGATGAGTCTTTCTTACTTTGTCCCCTGCATTTGGATTCTTATCAGGATGGTATTCCTTAGCCAGTTTTCTGTATGCCTAGTTGAAAGAGGTAGAGAATTATTTAAAATTTCCATTAATCAGTTCTTTTCTGAGAAACTCAAATAACGTCCCCAGGAAGAAAGAAAACCCTAATAAAGCAAAGCGTAAATATTACAGTGTTTCAAAGTCACTAATACGTTGATACGACCTAAAACGATTTTCATATCGCTACATGCACACATTAACCAGACTGGCATTCACACACAGCTATGGCACACAACAGCTAGAACTAGTTCACCTGCTTATCCTCATTAACTTAGAGGGAGAATCCCATTTGACTTCCATTGAAATTACTCTTCAGAACCCCCTCAAACCCTCCACCACAACAGTAGATTTGAACCCGTTTGTCCTTGCCCTCAACCACAGCAGTACAGTAACAAAATGGCTGCCTCAGCTTCCCATTCAGCCCTACAACCACTCCTCACAAAAACCATTTCCTTCTTCCCTACCTATCACTAGTGGAAGGGTTCACCTCACTTTGAGCTTAGTACGCGAGTTACATGTGCAGAAGTGTACATAGCACTGCTTTTAGTAAAGCTCACTGTTGTAAATCAGCAGGAGTAAGTGCAGCCAAATCCCCAGAAGGGACTTTGCAGACGGCTTTTTTCGGACCAGCACTCTGATATTCTGGACCACCACCGGTTCTTCAGCAGCCCTTCATCTGTTCTGCTTGCTCTTGAGAGAATCAAAGCAACAACACAGCAGGCAGAGACTTCTCCCACTGGAGCTAATGACTGTAGAAACTTCAATCCTCTACTCCACCTCAACACCCCTCAGAAGCAATCAGCGGACAGACAGCAACAAATTATATGTATATAGTTTTGTATATAGTTTTTTATTATTCAAATTACACCTATTAAAAAAACTACGGCGATGAAACGGCAAAAAATTGAGCTATCAATTCTTGGAGAGGATTTTTCAAACACTTTATTTCTGAGTAACTGAGCACCTAAACTAACTCTTTAGAACTAAAATGTTTAGAGTTTTACACACAAAGCTTTACAGAAATCACAACTTCTCAGCTTCTGAGCAAACTTCCTTTTTTTATATCCATACAGTTATTTCTCATTATTGATTTTATCTTGAAACATTCTCTACTTTTGCAATCAAGACATGATAAAGAACTAGTGAAATAATAACAATGCTGATGTTACAAGCCTAATATTCTAAAGCAGAGTAAGCATAAAAACCAAAACTCTTACATCTTACTGGACAAATCACCCATCAGGAACAAAGTATATGTTCCACAAACCTGTGTATTCTATGTTGTAATGGATGTTCCCCACGTATTTTAAGTATTACAACCAAGAAAAAACCCAAAAGACCACTGAACTGATAACCTAAGCAACATTATCTAATCAGGAAAAAAGGAGATTGCAATGGTGATCTTTAAAAAGGGAAAGCTCTCACATCTTTTCTGATAACAGCATTCCAGGCCAGAACAACTCTTATAACTCCCCATGGCCCCACAGGAAGCCATCACTATTTCATCAGAACCCAATTCAGAATCAAGGTCTACACTGGGAACATATATAACTTCAGTAAAAGTTAATTTAGCCACTGTAAAAGCCTGTTCTCTCGGCCCCTTCAGACCAAGATTAATTTTCAATTTTTCTATACTATCATACAGATTAAAATACCAGATTTTAAAGCACCCATGAAACCTCTCAATGACAATAACATATACAGGAACTCCTTGGTATTGCAGACAGTTGGAAAATTTACATTCCACAATTAGCCTAATATGTGGTAATTAATACTGGGTGGTGCGGGCTATCCTAGCAAAAAACTGCTCTGGTTTTCATTCTTAAAGGACATAGATAGCTTTAAGCGAACTCTGTAATAAAAGAAAGTATTCTGGTGGACAGTGCTGTATGCTAAACACAACCTTCTCACCGCCTGCCCTCCATCTCCAGCACAATTTCAACACTGCGATCGCCTATCCCTGCACAAATTAGGCTGCCGCGTGCATGACGGGTAAGGCGCAGTTGTTGGTGCCAGCACCACCCACCCGCGGAAGCCTCTGCTAGTGAACCGTCTGGTTCATTCTCCTCCCTCACGTGGAAACGGTCATTAAGGCCTCCACACAAAAAAAAAAAAAAAAAAAAAAAAAAAAAACGGAAAAAAAAAAGGAAAAAAAAAGTGCTTTATACACTACAGGATGGAATTGCTATCGTGACGACCTGGCTCCAAGTTTTCACCTCCCCTCTTTGTTTACCTCGCCTTGCCGCTGTCGGCCCGGGAGGAACAGCGTCTGTGAGCGAAACCGAATCCTGCCAAGGCCGGCACGTGGGGCAGACAATGGCACCGCCGAGGCTCGACCCGCAGGGATTCTCACCCCCAAAAAGCCCTTGCGGCCGCGCACGGCGCGGTGCCGCGGGGGCGGGACGAGCCGCGGCCGGGCCCTGCCCGCGGCCGGAGCCCACGCG